>NW_024070185.1:61226327-61362544 GCF_014754425.2 Oryx dammah | reverse complement strand
CCCTTGGACTGCAAGGAGATCCAACCAGTCCATTCTGAAGGAGATCAACCCTGGGATTTCTTTGGAAGGAATGATGCTAAAGCTGAAACTCCAGTACTTTGGCCATCTCATGCGAAGAGTTGACTCACTGGAAAAGACTCTGATGCTGGGAGGGGTTGGGGGCAGAAGGAGAAGGGGACGACAGAGGATGAGATGGCTGGATGGCATCACGGACTCGATGGACGTGAGTCTGAGTGAACTTCTTGAGTTGGTGATGGACAAGGAGGCCTGGTGTGCTGCCATTCATGGGGTCACAAAGAGTCGGACACGACAGAGTGACTGAACTGAACTGAACTGCCTGCTCAGCAGTGAACATGGAGATGAAAGTACTGCTTAGGGTTTTGCTGAAGACCAAAGGAAAACTCTAATAACAATGTCAAATTGATAGTGGAAGCTCAAATCAAGCTATTTTGTTTGTTTTTGTTTTTTACCAATTGGTGTGGTTGTCCCCAAAGCCTGTATACACTGCCATTCCCAATTTGGAAATGACTGACACTGCTTGGGAATTCTGAGAAAAAAAATCTATCAGCCAATTTCCTGCTTGAAGACGCACAAATGCCTCCCAGAACCCTCTTACCTGTAACAAGCCAAGATGTGGAACAGGTAGCTCACACATGTGAGGGAGGCAGGCAAAATGGTCACCACCCAGACTTCTGAAATAGAAAAGGTAACACAAGTGGCCTCAGAAGATGAACCAGAAATAATTTTTAAAATGTAGAAAGTCACAACAGAAAAGTTGGGCAAAATATATTGTATTTCCTTTAATATACCTCTCGGGCAAATAAAGTTCTGCTTATTTCTGTTTCATTTTAGCTATCTGCCCTCAATATCCTTTATTTCCTGTGTGTTTATAAACATTTCTTTGGTATTAATATTTTCCATCTACAATGCATAATAGAAACAGAAAATTATAGAATGTACACATGGTAGGTAGCCTCCAGCCTTGTAAAACATCATTTATACTCGAACTTCTAATCATCACTTTTGGGAGAGGGGGTTATCCACCCCCAGTTCACAGCCACCATGTGCAACAGTAACTGGAATGAAGGTCTTGACTATTCCATTCATCCATCTTTTAGTAAGTTTTTAATATTTCGTATCCAACTTGCTTTCAGAATGACTCTGGGCACTTGTGAAAGAGGGATGGAGAAAGACAAAAAGAAGTAAAAACTTCTGTACAAGTGGATTCTCAGTAGGTGCAGAAAAAGCACTTGAAAGAATCCAATACCTCTTTATAATTAAAATCACTGAACAAACTAGAAATGGAAGGGCATTTCCTCAATTTGATAAAAAGCATCTGTAAAACCCCCACAGCTGACATCATACTTAATTGTGAAAAACTGCTTTCCCTTTAGGTTCAAGAATGAGAAAATCAGTGTCTGCTCTTGCCAATTATATCCAACGTTGTACTGAAGGGTCTAGTCAGGGCAATTAAGCAAGAAAATGCAGCTAGACTGCAAAAGAAGAAATAAAACTATCTCTATTCACCAATGACATGTTCTTAGGTATAGAAAATCCTAGGGAATAAGCAAACAAAAGTAAAATGATTAATAAATGAGCTTGTAAGTTTGTAAGACACAAGACCAATATATAAAAATCAATTCATCGCTGTACCTAGCAATGTGTAATCTGAAAATGAAGTAAGAATTGCATTTGAAATAGTATCACAAAGAATAAAATATTTACAACTTATACACTGAAAACTACAAAAGATTATTGAAATTAAAGACCTAAATTAATGGAAAAACATATCACTTTTATATATAGGATATTCTATGTGAACATGACAATACTCCTAAATTGACCTACAGATTCAAACCAATCCTCCAAAATTTCCAAAGCCATTTCTAGATGAATTGACAAGCTAATCCTAAAATTCATAAAAAAATGAAGGGACCCAGAATAGGCTATACAATCTTGAAAAAGAAGAACAAAATTGCATGACTCATATTTCTTGATTTCAATCTTACTATAAATCTACAGTAATAAGACTGTGGTAGTTCTGTAAAGATAGACAAATAGATGAATGGAATAAACTGAGAATCTGTAAGTAAATCCCTATTGTCAATAAATTTTCAACAGGGATGAAAAGTATTAATTGTCTTGACAGTTTAATGGGGAAGAAATATGCCCTCAATAAATACGTGTCCCTCCACCCAAAAGGATTCATGTGTTGAAACTCTAACCCATGATGTGATGGTATTTGGAGATGATTAGATTTGGGAGATTAGATTTGGGTATTTGGGAGGTGGTTAGATTGTGAGGGTGGAGCCCTCATGATGGAATTAGTGCCCTTAAAAGAAGAGACATGAGGGAGTTTGCTTCCTATCCCTATTCTCCACCCAGTATGTGAGGACGCAAAGAGAAGGTGGCCATGTGCAAGTCAGGAAGCAGCTCTCCCAAGACACCAGATCTGCTAGCACCTTCAACTTCCCAGTCTCCAGAACTGTGAGAAATAAGCATTGGTTGTTTATACCACACAGTCTATGGTAACTTGTTACAGTAACCTGAACTAAGCAGAAATTAAATTTGAATGATATGAGTGAACTTTTCATATAATAATAAAGTCAAAACTTACTATTTTATCTTTTCCAAAGTGAAAAATATATGATGATTTTAGTTGTTTCCACTGACACCAAAAAAAGATAAGCTATTTAAGATGAGAACATTCTCAAGGCATGTTCAATGCAGCCCCAAATAAGTTATAATAAAATGGCCTGTGTCTTGACCCCTTTTTCCTTCAAGTCAATCCAGGGAGGCATAGAGTAAGTGAAACACAGATAAAATGAAGACTAGCAGCAATAGTAGTTATGATAGGTGTGCACCCACCACCAGTCACAAGTCCCTCCCTGTTCCAGATAGAAGTGGCAGGAACAAAGGTGGAATATGGCTTTACCTTTGGTGATGTTGATAAGCTCTTTCACCTGCAGGAGGACGGGGGTCCCTGTCTGGTTCATGGAGGTGATGTAGCTCTCCAATTCACCTTCAAACACATCCAGCTCATCTCTCACATACACGAACACGCAGAACTCAATTACAATGAACTGAGGACACAGAGTAAGTGTTTCAAGGTCTCACCTGAGTCCAGCTCATTAAATGAATAACATAGGGGGTCATTCTTTGGTTTTGAGGTCAAAACTCTTTGAAGCTCAAAACTCAACTGAAATAGACTCTGGACACTTGCTTTACTGATGTGAATGGGATTGTGACTCCTTTGGAGACAGGAGTCAGCCCAAACTCACTTCTTCAGAAAACAGCATACAAGAGTAAATCCCAAAAGGGCTCAAGAAACTCTTCAGACATTAATTCAATCAGAGTGACATGAATGCCCAACTTTGAATAAGGGGTGACTTTATGGACAATTCCAGGCATTTCTCACTGTTCTCCTTCTTGCATTTTGGCAATGACCAAATTGGAGGAGGTACTGTATGCATTTCATGCTTGCTCCTCTCCTATCATCTTGTTATCCTGCCATCATGTCCCTGATCATCATGCTATTGCTTCTGGAGTTCCTGATGCCATTTTACTTCATCAGCTGAATCCTGTTTATCTCTGAATGTGGAGCTCAAATGCTACTATTGTCAGGCAGCTTCTCTACCCAGAGTAATTCACAAAACTTCCAGAACACTTTCACCTTTTCTTTTCCTCTGTTTAGATGGCAGTACTGCATACTATATCTTATCCTCTTCTCTTAGACCATGGGCTACTCCCAGGCCAAGAGCTGCTGAATCAGCCCTCTTCTCTCTTCCAGGGCTTAACAAGGCACTTGGTAGGGAGTAGACAACTAATAAAGATTTAATGAACACGAAAACATCAAATGATTTTACTCACTGCTGCAGAGAACTCTAGTTAGTGGTCCATTAAAATCCATCTTTCCCTTCTTTGGGCACAAGGCTGGACTACATTTCCCAGCCTCCCTTAGTTAGATATGGCCACATGACAAGGACCTCACCAATGGAAAAAGAGAGGAAGGAACGTGTGCTGGGTCCACATGGCCTTTAAGCCTCCCATATGCATTTCTCCACATGCTTTCTCCTTCTGCTGACTGGATGCAGGGGGTGAGGATCCTCAGGGATGATGAAGGTACACAGTGGAGAAACTAGTTATGGGACAACATAGAAGGCTGCTGCCTCCCAAACCTGAACACCCACTCAACATTGTTAAGTGGGAAAAAAAAAAAAAATATATATATATATATATGTATATATGTATATATACATACAGTGTTTTCACTGAAGTTTGGGGGTTTATGCAGTACCTCATCATAACCTAATGCTGCTAAGTCGCTTCAGTCGTGTCCGACTCTGTGCGACCCCATAGACGGCAGCCCACCAGGCTCCCCCGTCCCTGGGATTCTCCAGGCAAGAACACTGGAGTGGGTTGCCATTTCCTTCTCCAATGCGTGAAAGTGAAAAGTGACAGTGAAGTTGCTCAGTCGTGTCCAACTCTTCGTGACCCCATGGACTGTAGCCTACCAGGCTCCTCGGTCCATGGGATTTTCCAGGCAAAAGTACTGGAGTGGGTTGCCATTGCCTTCTCTGCATCATAACCTAATACATTCGCCTAAAAGTTATCACAAGACTAGTTCATATAGGTATCATCTTCATACATTTAAAATGAGCAGAAGACAATTTGGCCATTTTCGTCTCTCCACTTGACCCTGCTTTTGACTTGGACATTTTACTTCACTTAGCTCTGACCACATGAAATGCTTTGATTTTGTGCTTTATTGATTTCTTGTTTTCAGTTTCATAAGTTTCTGCTCTACTTTTTATTATAATACAACTATTTTTCTGCTTATTTTGCATTTTAATTTGCTCTTTTTTGTTTGTTTCCTGATGTGAAAACTTAGATGATTGATTTTAGATTTTTCTTCATTTCTAATATATACATTCAATGCTACAAATTTCTTTTTAACCACTGCTTTTGCTGGGCTTCCCTGGTGGCTCAACAGTAAAGAATCCACTGGCTAATGCAGGAGACCCATGTTCAATCCCTGTGTTGGGAAGATCCCCTGGAGAAGGAAATAGCAACCCACTCCAGTACTGTCTGAGAAATCCCATGGACAGAGGAGCCTCGCAGCTACAGTCCTGGAGTCACAAGAGTCAGACATGACTGAGCAACTTAACAACAATAACAACAACAACTGCTTTTGCCACCTGCCACAAATTTTGATAACTTGTGTTCTCCTTTTTCAAAATATTTCTAACTTGCCTTGATTTTTTTCTTTTGCTCATATGTTATTTAGAAGTGTGTTGTTTTGATATCTACTCCTGGGGGATTTTCCGGTTATCTTTCTGTTATTGGTTTTTAATTTAATTCCATTTTGAGTTGAGAGCAGACATTATGTGATTTTATTCTTTCACATTTATTAAATGTGTTTGATGGTTCAAGCTATAGTCTATCTTGTTGAATTTTCCATTTATTCTTGAGAAGAATATGCATTCTGCTGTTGTTGATGAAGTATTGTTTGGATTTCCAAAATATCCAATTGATTGATGGCATCAACTACAATTCAGATTTTCTTACTTTGGCCCTGGTTGCCATGGGGTTTCTGCTCCATTCTGCCATGATCTTGTCTGTCTCTTCAATTTTAGAAGCAAAGCTTTGCCCCATGACCTCCCTGCTCTTAGGGATCTAAGAAGAGTTGCTGATTCTTCAGTTTGTTCAGATATGTACTTGTTTCTAAGATGGAGTGGCATGTTGCAAGCTCTTTACAAGTGGAATTGGCAACCGGAAATCTCCACAAATAATTCAATTATATGTATTACTAATATTCACTACATGAGTAAAAGTGTCCTTAGAGTCAAAATGGTGGGGTCAAAGAACTGTACTTCTTTGATTTACAGATACCCAGTTTTGACCCAGCTTTTAAAGAACAACCCTATCCTATCCCCACCCCATTTATAAAATACAAAAGGATTTACTTAGCTCTACTTACAAGGTACAGGCAGATGAAAGCCAACACAATGGTTCCAATCATCCTGCTTGGGAACTGAAAGTGGGGGTCCCATTCATATATCCTGGTTTGGAACCAAGACTTATTTCTTTCTCTGTGAATGAATAAACATCAAGAGAAGATAGGTTGTGACTGGTAAACAAATGCCTGATTCTTCTGAAAATAATGTCATTTCCTCTTGATCTTAGAGTTTAGTGAAGAGAAAGAGCACTGGAAGATTCCACAGCTGTCATCCTCCCCTTATTCTTCAAAACAGGGACTCAGTTTTATTCGGTACAGCAATTTACCAGATAAAAGGCCTTGACCTTTCTTACGGCTAAGCGTGACCAAGACTAAACAGGCCAATGAGACATGAACAGAGGTGTGGGGTGGGACTTGGAGAGGCTGGTCAGATGGGAGTGACACAGCTGGGAGGGCTTCCTTTGTCATTACTCACTTCTCCTGCCTGCCATTTGAAGGGCAGACATGGTGGCTGGTCCAGGTTGGAGCTCCAGTATCTATTCTGGACCAGCCTTCGTGATAGCAACCCACTAAGTTATCAGAGGAGAAAGACAGATGATGGGTAAACTGCCATGATGGGTAGTCCAGGGTAAGTATAGACTGCCTGCTTCCAGAATTCTTTTATATGAGAAAGAAATAAATCTCTCTCGTTTGTGCCATGATTATTTTGCATTTTCTGCTACATGTTGCCAACTATATTTCTAACCAAAGAATTAGCTTTGCAACTGTGTGACCCTGGATTAGACATATGCCTTCCCTGGGAAATATCTCCTTGTATATAGCGGCAGTGGCGGGGGTAGTTAACCTGAATGATCACTGAAGATAGGTGCTTTTTCCTGGCCAAGAGCTATGTCATCTTATATTGGTAACAGCACCTCAGTTCTTCCCTGGGTCTATACTCTTCCCTACCAGCAGTCCTGGTGGCTAAGTGAGGCTGAACCACTTCTTAGGTCCAGTGGTGAACATGTAACCCCGGTTTGCATGCATGCATGCTAAGTCACTTCAGTCAAATCCAGCTCTGGAACCTGCCAGGCTCCCCTGTCCATGGGATTCTCCAGGCAAGAAACCTGGAGTGGGTTGCTGTGCCCTCCTTCAGGGGATCTTCCTGGCCCAGGGATTGAACCTGGGTCTTTTATGTCTCCTACATTTGCAGGCAGGCTCCTTACCACTGGTGCTACCTGGGAAGCTCCAGACTCTGGTTTAACAATCTGTTTACTCCAATCACCTACGCATAGTAATTGTTTCTGGTATGGCATGTGGTCCAACTTGATCCAGTGAAACACATTCATGGGAATTTTGTTAGAATTACTTAGAAGAAAACACTCTTTTCTGTGAGCTTAAGCCAGAAAGGTAAAAGCTTAGAGATTCTGGTCTCTTGATTAAGGTGAAAGAGAAGAGTGAAAAGCTGGCTTAAAACTCAATATTCAAAAAATGAAGATCAAGTCCCATCACTCCATGGCAAATAGATGGGGAAAAAGTGGAAATAGTGGCAGATTTTATTTTCTTGGGCTCCAAAATCACTACAGATGGTGATTGCAGCCATGAAATTAAAAGACACTTCCTCCTTGAAATAAAAGCTTTGACAAAACAAAACAGTGTATTAAAAAACAGAGATATCATTTTGCCAACAAAGGACCATATAGCCAAGCTATGGTTTTTCTAGTAGTCATGTGTGAATGTGAGAGTTGGACCATAAAGAAGGTTGAGCGCTGAAGAATTCATGCTTTTGAACTGTGGTTCTGGAGAACACTCTTGAGAGTCCCTTGGACTGCAAGGAGATCAAACCAGTCAATCCTAAAGGAGATCAGTCCTGAATATTCATTGGAAGGACTGATGCTGAAGTTGAAGCTCCAATACTTTGGCCACCTGATGTGAAGAGCCAACTCACTGGAAAGGACCCTGATGCTGGGAAAAATTGAGGGCAGGAGGAAAAGGGGATGACAGAGGATGAGATGGTTGGATGGCATCAACAGCTCAACAGACATGAGTTTGAGTAAGCTCCTGAAGATAGTAAAGGACAGGGAAACCTGGCATGCTGCAGTCCGTGGGGTCACAAAGAGTCAGATATGACTCTGACTGAACAATAAAAGCAGAGAGATGAGGCAAAGAGACCTAGTTCTGATGACATCAATCAAACCCCTGGATCCATCTGTGTCTGAAACTGATCACCTGTAGACTTTTTAATTACGTAAGGCCATAACTTTTCTTTTTCTCTTTACACCCATTTGAATTGAATTTCTGTTATTAACAAACAAGCGGCCCCTAAAATAGTGCCCTTCCAGTCATCTCCAGGTCTCTGACATGTCAGAATTCATCAATATTTGTGCAAACACAGAGGGGCAAATAGAACTGTGCTTACTGAAGGGGGCACTTCCTCAGAAGCTGCTTGACGTGCTCTGCCTGGTGAGCTTCCAGGAAAGGTTTTTCTTCCTGTGAGAAAAGAAAGAGGTTGATGCTTTGGCTCAGAAAGTCTTATTAGAGTTTTGGTCTCTCTGAAGAACTGTTGCCTTCAGGCCAGGATTTGGGGTAAAACTTGGCTATTTTCAATTGAACCATTCCCAGACACCTGTCATTTATTGAAGAGACAATAGTGTCCCATTACCTGTTTACCTAGAACTTGCTTTCAAGAAATGCTAGAGGACTGACCTTCCCTGACTCTTCTGTTTCCTGTTTATAGCAGCTTTTGTTTTATGAAGTTGATTTCCTTCTGAGATTTGGTGATTTCTCATCATAGTTCAAAATACTATTTCAGGAATGAAATGCTCCACATCCCAGCGTTTTTATTTTTTATGAAAAGAACTTTCTCTTGCTTATTTTAGCAACACAATAATAGTAAGGAACTTCTATACCACACTTTCAACAATGGATAGATAATCCAG
This sequence comes from Oryx dammah, assembly GCF_014754425.2. Lineage (NCBI taxonomy): Eukaryota > Metazoa > Chordata > Mammalia > Artiodactyla > Bovidae > Oryx > Oryx dammah. The sequence continues at coordinate 61,353,667 of NW_024070185.1, read as the reverse complement.
TCAGAAAATCAATAAGGTAACAACAGACGAACAACACTATAGACCAAATGGAGCACGCAGACACTTATAGAACATTCCATACAACACCAACAGAATACATATTCTTTTCACAAACATTTTCTAGGATAGAGCACATGTCTGGCCACAAACAAGACTTAAATTTAAGAAGATTGTAATCATACCAGGCATAATTTCTGACCACAAAAAGTTAGACACTAATAATAGGAGGAAAATTCACAAACAGTACATTCTTGAGCAACCAATGGATCAAATAAAAAAGTCAAAAGGGAAATAAAAAATTATCTTGAAGCAAGTGAAAATAGAAATGCAACATATAAAAACTTATGGGATGCAGCAAAAGCAGTTCTAAGAGGAACTGCTTAGCAGGTATTTACAGCAATAAATACCTATACAAAGAAAAGAAGAAAGATCTCATATAAACAACCTAACTTTTTACCTCAAGGAACTAGAAGAAGAAGCACAAGGGGTAAGATAGAGCCTCAATGACCAAACTCTCTAGGTTCCAGTTCTGTCTCTGCTACAGACTAGCTATTGACCTTGGGCAATGGGACTGATGTCTCCAGGTCCAAGTTTCCTAATACAGAGAGGGAAAAGTAAGAATAGTACCTACCTCACAGGGCTGTTAGGGAATCAGCCTGTCAGGGCACACATAGTATTTTTACTTAGTACTCACCATCTGGAGCTCCCAGCCCAGGTGGACCCTCAGAGATTTGACAAATATGTGCAGGAAGCGGCCCAGCAGGAAGGCTAGGCAGAGCAATGAGGGCCAGTAGAACATGACAGTCTCGTAATTCCCCACGAACTGCAACAGAAGCAGAGCAGGGGGCATGGGATCTAGGGAGGGTTGGGCTAGGCCACTGGGGAGGTTGTGCACAGGAATCTGCCTGTTCCAGCCTGCTCCCACCAGGGCCCACTCTCTCAGAGCTTGGAGGTCAGCAGCCAATCCCCTCCCCACCCCACCCCCAACCCCGCAACCCCACTTCATCAGAACAAGCAGCAGGTTTGGAATCCAGCAGCCCTGGATTTGAGTCTTAGGCCCCCATTTAATTTTCTACAAAGGGTTTTCATGGGTTTTTTTCTGATTGCATATCTTTTTGGTGTCACGGCATGGCTTGCAGGATCTTAGTTCCCCAAAGGGATTGAACCTGTGCCCCCTACAGCGCAAGCGCACAGCCCTAACTACAGGACTGCCAGGGAAGTCCCCTGATTACGTATTAAATGTTCCTTTTGGAAAACACACACGAGAGAGAGGAAGGGTGAGCGGGGGGAAGAGACAGGGACAGAAAGATAAAGGGGAGGAAAAAGGAGGGGCGTGGAGCAGAAGAGGGAGCAGGAGAAGAAGAAAAGGAAGGAAAGAAGGGAGGAAGGGCCTGTGAGTGTCATCATGCTGGGAGCACCACAAGCTCCCAAAAGTAACAGGTCTCTCAGAATGGTGCTCATAGTTTTTATGTTATTAGCTTCATTTTGATAAAAACATTTTTTTCACTCTTTTAAGATAAATAGTATTGTTACTTATCTTTCATAATTTATAGGTTAGTTTCCTTTTTTTTATGTTTCCAGAGTATTCTTCCCACCCTTGGGAAATCAGAGTTTTGATGCAGGGATGTTAGGGCTGGGTTAGACACATTCTGAGATGCAGGGGCTGATGTCTTCATCTTCCAACGTATGCTTATATCTGAGACTTAGTCTTTGTAGTATTAATATTTCATTGTGTTTTTTAATTATCTATATCCATATAGCTATATCTGGGCTTCCCTGGTGGCTCAGATGGTAAAGAATCTGCCTGCAATGCAGGAGACTCAGGTTCAACCCCTGGGTTGGGAAGATCCCCAGTGGCTACCCACTCCAGTATTCTGGCCCAGAGAATTCCATGGACAGAGGAGCCTGGTAAGCTACAGTCCATGGGGTCACAAAAAGTCAGACACGACTGAAGCGACTTAGCACATAGAAGACAAATTTTATCTAAATTTCCCCTTAGAATTTGACATTTTAGACCCTTTCCAATGTCTCGTTTTTATAAACAGTGTTTCCATAAATACACTTGAAAACATGAGAACAGGTCTTCATTACTTCCTTAGTCTGGATTTCAGTCCCATGATTGTTAATCATTAAGTCATGTCAGCCCCTAGCCTTACTTTCCTATCAACGAACCGGGATGAATGGCACTAACACACCGGCTGCCTAGTATCCTGGGAATTCTCCAGTTAGTGATTGGGAATGAGCCTAGAACCGTGCCTGACACATAGCAGTTCTTGCTGTTAGAGATTCTGAGCACAGAAATAAGACCCTGCTGTCTCCTCCAATTACCCATGAATATTTTAAATTACAAGAGAACGTCTAGAAGATTGAAAGTTCTCCAAGACTCCAAAGAAAATACCTGTGCTCTGGAACCTCAGGCACTGTGAGCAATGGGAAGAAGGGCTTCTTTGGGGACAGAGATCCACCAGAATGCCCTCAATCCTGTGGCAGAGTTGCAGAGGGAAGGTCTGACCTACACACCTTATTTTCTAATCTGGTTCCCCCAGACTCTCTTTATCACACCCCTTAATCCTCCATAGTTACTAAAGCCCAGGAAAGGCTTTGGCAAGGCTCCCATGGGCTCCTGAGCCAGACGGCCTCCTTGACCTCCTCTTACCCACCTAGTAAGCCTTCTGGGTGCAACATGATACCTCTCTTTCATCTTGCTTACTTTCCTGGGTATAGAGCTGAACAGATAAACCAGCTTCCTATAATTCTGGGGTAGACAATGCATGGCAAAGCAACAAAGGGTACATTGAGTCCATTTGTCTCATTTTATAGACCAGAGAAACTGAGGCTACATACAGGAATGGAAAAAAAAAAGGAGCTTTGAAATCAGCCAGACTTGGTCTTAACTCCCAAATCTATTGCTTCTCAAGAGTTACATAATATACTTGTGCCTCAGTTTCCTCACCTATAAAATGGGTTTGCTGAGAGCTTCCCTCTCTTGAAGGGCCACTATGGGCATCAACTGTGAGGACATCTCCCGTGAATGACACCTGATCAACACAAGATGCTCTGCAAATGGAGGCATCAGGAATGGCTCCAACTCCCCTGTATCCACATGAGGAAGCTGGGGCCCAGAGTGGCAAAGCCTTGTCCCAGGCCACATAGCGAGCCGGCCATAGTGATAGGGCTGAACTACTTAAATGCAATTCAGTGGGGACTCACCTGCCCATGGGGACACTGTATGATGTAAAGGGTGGTGACCACAAACCTGCAGGACAGAAATAGGGTTGGAGTCCTGGAGTCCTTCCCAGCACAGCCCCTGTGAAAACAGCTCAGATTCCACCTGCCTGGAGACCTCTCCCCATCCTTCTGTGAGGACTGGTTCCCAGGACTCCGTGTACATCTCACCCAGATCAGGCACCTAGCTCATGCCTAGCTACATGCATGCTACATTCATTTAACACGTCCTCACACAGTCCTGGAATCCACAATAGCAGAGCAGGGAGACTCAGAGCATTCTCCTCCTCTCTCCCTTCATCACTCAGGGAGACTGAAGCCCAGAGAGGAAAAAGGATTCATCTAGAGTCACACTCAGAGCCAAGACCGAGTCTCCCAACCCTGGGGCTGAGGCTTTTCCTGCCTGGCCTTGTCTGTAAACACCCCTCTGAGGAATAAGCCTCAAGGGTTTCCCCCAACTGGTCATGTTCAATCTTGGTGCCCATACTCCTACGGTGAACAAGCTGTAAGTGCTTCTGGCCACCTTTTCCTTACCAGCTCAGAGTCTGCCAGAGGCTGTTAAGATGATATTACTCCATGTCTAACCCTTAATACCCTGTCTTCTAATTTTTTAAAATCAAGCCACTAACTAGCAAGCCATTTAACAAACTCTGGAATTGTAGCTATCAGGGTATCATTTGCTTCAGAGTTCCCTCCACTTGTTTTCACACTAGGTCTGAGACCCCTGCTCCACGGGAAATGCTGTGGGGGAAACGAGCCCAGTAAGGGGGTTGCGGGCAATGAAATGAGCTTGAGGGCTGGAGAATAGACGTGTTCGTGGGTTTACTCAGTCAGAAATATTCTCCAGGGCCAGCTCTGTACTGGTTCGCCATCAGAGCTGAGGGCACAGAGCTCAAGAGGAGGGTGAGAAAGCTCCCACGTCTAGGGGTGATGATGCATAAAGGACGAGCATATGCCATCACCGGGCCAAGGGGGGAAGACGCTCCACACAGCGAAGAGCAACATGCAGACGCAGCCAGAACATATGGTCCATGACGGTCTGTTTTGTCTTCCAGTGTATTCCCTGGATCACAGTGTGGTATTTGCTGAATGAGGAAGTGGATGGATGAAGGAATGAATTCAGGAGCCTTGCAGGACTGGAGGTGTGTGCTAGAGACCGTCAGGCATGGAGAGACAGGGATAGGCCAGACTGCGATGGCCCCAAATACCCCGTTAAGGCCCCTGTACTTTCTCCTGGGCTCCCAGGGAAGTGACAACAGCAAGGAGAAGTCACATCCAAATGGGACTCCTGCTTCTACCTGTGGGTCTACTGATGGCAGTTGACAGAAGTGAGTTTTTCTACAACCCTGACTTCTAGGAATATTCTAATCATGGGCAGGCTCTTATGGAGCTGACAGAATGCAGATTGACCTTCTGAAGCCTCAAGTGCAGTCCCAAGGAGGGGCCACGGTGGGCCTGGGACCAATCATTCCACCCACTCACCCACCCTGAGCCTCAGTTCTGGGCAAGGTGCCCTCCAAGAGAGTTCTCAGGTTACCACCAGCACTTTGCCCAGAGTTTAGCCATGGCCAAACAAACTGTTGGAGGGGAGGCAGGCAGAGTCCATCTTACCAGACAAGAGAGTAGCTGAAGCCCAGGACGGAGCTGACCAGCCCGAACTCTGATGAGAGGCAGGCGAAAAAGGGGAAGTGGGACAGGCCGACTTCGATGCCACCAATCAGAAGCACAAAGGCTGGGAGAGAAGGGCCAGAGACTGTGTGAGTTCCTCTTCTCACAAGCTCAGGGGAGACTCAGGGCAGCTATGGGGCTTCATGCGACTTGCAGTCACAGATCTCAGGACTCAGGGAGATGAGTGAATAGGTCCCAGATTAGCCCAAGGAGGAATGCAGGGATGTCTGTCATGTATTCATGTTACAGAGCCTTCCTGGTGCCTCTCCCATGCCAGGCACTGGGCTAACTATTGAGATGAAGAAGACTTGGTCCCTGGCCTTCATTAGCTCACAGTATGATGGGCAGAAACAGACAACATAAATGAACAATCACTGCAAGTAGAGCACCATAATGTAGACCATAGCAACACAGAGAGCAGGGATGTCCTGTGTTTTAAAACCTCTTGTAAAGTATTATATTTATACACTGTACCCTTAAGGCAATGATAATATTAATGCTGTCACTGACTAGTTCTGAGATGGTCTAACAAATCCAGTAAAATGTAAATGGGCAAAGTGTCCTTTCTAAGCGTCTGCTTTGGGCTGGGGCACAGAACAGGCATCAAGGATACAGGAGGAATGAACAAAGTTCTTGCTTTAAGATACTTACAATACAATAGAGAAGACAAGGAGGAAAGTAAATGATGTGATCTGTATGATAGTAGAGGCATATTCAGCGTGCTATGAAGGCAAGAAGAGGAAGTCATGGACCTCACCTAGGGTCTGAGTATGAGGGAAGGCATCCTGGAGGTGATGACATTTAGCAAGGCCATGAAATATATGAAAGAGTTTGTAGGATGGCAAGAAGGAGGAAAAGAAGGACATTCCTCACTCAAAGGATGGGAGATGGTTGGTTGGGGTGGTCCGCACTTCTGTGAATGTGAGTGGTGGAAGATGGGCAGGTAAGGGACAATATAAAAGGGATAATTGCTGTGAGGTTAGAAGCTGCAAGAGCATAATTTTTAAATTTACCTGAACTCACTCACCAGGAAAGCAGAGTGAATAAGATAGTAAAATCATAAACCCACAAACATCTACAACAAATCTAAGTGACAAGACCCATTTGATATCAACATCAAATTAAGAGGAAGCAGACAGCAGACAATAGGGTCTTTGAAAGCCCAAGAACAGAACCAAAGTTGCCAACAGATATACACAGGAAATTGAAGCTGAAATAACAGCAGAAAATGGGCAAGGTGCTGAAGGTCATGATTCACAGGTGAGAATCAGCAGACCTTGGTGTCAGTAAGTCTGAAGATGCTGGATCTATTGCAACCCATGAACTCACTATACTAAATATCCAAGTCCCCTCCCAGGACAAGTCCAGGGTGACAGAGAAACTGTTGGCAGTAGGAATTCAAAATGAAAAGAATAAGAACATTAGGAGCTGGGAAGTAGTGAGTCCAAACAAAAGTGGAAGGAAGAAGTCAACTCAGAACGGTTATAATGAGGATACATATATAAAATCATTTTGTGAAAACAGAAGAGGGAACCCTTGAGCCATGAAGCAAGAAACAATGTTCTGGCCCAGCCAGATGCTCAACATAATCGTATTCCAGGAAACACAGGTCAAGACAACAGTCAGATAGTACTTCACACCTACTCAAATGCCTGTATCTTTTATAAATGAAAATAGCAAGTATTGGAAAGGATGTGGAGAAATTAGAACCTTCACACCTTGCAGGTCAATGGAACCAAATGGATAGCCCAGAAATAAACCCATACACATGTGTAGTCAATCAATTTTCAACAAAGGTGCAAAGGCAGTTTAGTGGGCAAAGAATAGGTGTTTGCAATAAGTAGTGTTGCAAATAAATGGATAGTCAAAGGCAAAAAAAAAAAAAAGAGGAATTCATTCCACACCTTACACTATAAGCAAAAAATTAATATGTATTATAGACCTAAATGCAAGACACCATAAGACTAAAACCTCTAGAAAGAACAAATAAGAAAATCTAAGTGATCTTAGATTAGGCAAAGATTTCTTATATGATACCATAAAAAGAAAAATGAAAATATTAGACTTCCTCAAAATTGTAAATGGCAGCTCTTCAAAAGACACTGTCAATAGAATGAAAACACAAGTCACAGATTGGGTGAAAATATTTGCAATTCATACATCTGATAAAGCACTTTTATACAGATTATATTAAAAAGAAAACTCTCAAAACTCAACAATAAGAAAACAAAAAACAACCCAATTTTTTAAAGTAGGTGAATGATTGAACAGACAATTCATCAAAGAAGGTAGAGGGATAGCAAATAAGCGTGAAAATATGCTCAACATCATTAGTCATTACAAAAGTGCAAATTAAAACCACAATAAGATACCACTACATGCTTTTTAGAATGGCTAAAATTTAAAAGACTGACCATGTGTTGTCAAAAACAAAGAGAAACTGAAACTCTCATATACTGAGGAAGGTAATCAAAACTGGAAAAAGTCACTTTGAAAAATAGTCTGAGAGTTTCTTTAAAAATATAATTTACTTCATGGCCTTAATAATCCAGACATCCACTCATAAGTATTTATCCAAGAAAAATGGAAACATAAAAGGACTTGTAATCCTTTTAGCAGCTCTATTTGTAATAGCCAAAAACTGAAAATAAATCAAATGTCTGTCAACTGGTGAATGGGTAAACAAACTGGTCTCTCCATATAGTGGAACACTACTCAGAAATGAAAAAGGAATGATTTCTGGTACATGCTAAACATGTATGGATCTCAAAATAATGATGCTGGTGAGTGAAAGAAAACAGATCACTCCCCTAAGGAGAGGGGGAAAGTGCATTACATGTGATTCCATCTACATAATTGCCTGAGGCTGGGGGTGATGACCAGATACAGGTGGGGAGAAGGCAGCACAAAGGGGAAAAAGCTGACTCTGGGGCTCATCATCATCATCATGACTGTGGGAATGATTTCACAGATACAAACAGTTGCCATGGGCTTTCCAGGTGGCTGAGTGGTAAAGAATCCGCCTGCCAATGCAGGAGACTCAGGTTCAATCTCTGGATTGGGAAGATCCTCTGGAGAAGGAACTGGCAACCCCCTCCAGTATTCTTGCCTGAGAAATCCCATGGATAAAGGAGCCTGGTAGGCTGCAGTCTGTGGGGTTGCAAAAGACATGACTGAGTGACCAAACAACAAATCTTAGCTTATATACTTCTAAGAGATACATCATTTTGGTTTTAATTTTCATCAAAAACTCTTAAAAACTAAGAAGATATTACATGTATAGTATCATATAAGAAACGAATCGCCAGTCTAGGTTCGATACAGGATACAGGATGCTTGGGGCTGGTGCACTGGGATGACCCAGAGGGATGGTATGGGGAGGGAGGTGGGAGGTTCAGGACTGGGAACATGTGTACACCCGTGGCAGATTCATGTTGATGTATGGCAAAACCAATACAATATTGTAAAGTAAAAATAATAATAATAAAATTTTAAAAAATTAAAAAAATAATAAAAATTTTAAAAAAGAAGTAGAAAAAAAAAACTAAGGAGATACTGTAGGCGTTTGCTCATAGAGGACTGGAACTCAGGAGAGAGAACTGAACTGGACAGGAGAGGTTTGGGAGTCATGAGTTTAGGGATGCTTGAACTGTCGGAGAGCCCAGGGCATGGGGAACAAAGAGGCCTCAGATCAATGGCCAGAAAAGTAAGCACAGTTCTTTGAGGAAGCATCTGAATGCTTACTGATAGCAAGAAGGCAGTCATAGCTATCACTCAGGAGAAATGTTTAGTGCAGGTGACAGAGAAGCTACCTTCTGAGCCTTCATTCTACTATGTCTAAAGAACCTCTGAATCTAACTGGGAGAAAACGCCCGCAAATGAGCTTTGAAACCCTGTGGGCTCAACATTGACCTTGGGTAAGTAATAAGCAGAAAAGAATGCTGACAGTCCACAAAGTGTGTCCCCTGACCCCAGAGAACCCCTGCCATGCGGTCTCTGAGCAAGAACTTCCGTGGTGAACTTCCCGGCAGGTGTGAGGCAGCGCGCGTACCTTGGGCCCACTGCGGGACCAGCACGGGCTGGTAACCTTCTGAGAACAAGAACATGACCTTATTGGCTGTGGCCCCAAAGGCGACGCCATAGGACCATCGATTACTGAAAGTGCCCACGAAGTCCAGAGGTCTGTGAATAAGAGAAACAAGTCACGAAGCCAGAAGTGACTCACTCCCACAGTTCATCTCCAAAGTTAACTACCCCGTGCTGGGGAGGAGTTATTGATTAGTGAATTATTCATTTCCTCGGTGGCTCAGCAGGAAAGAATCCGCCTGCAATGCAGGAGATGTGGGTTCAATCCTGGGTCTGGAAGATCCCCTGGAGAGGAAATGGCAACTGACACCAGTATTTTGGCCTGGGAAATCCCATGGAGCCTGGTGGGCTACAGTCCATGGGGTTGTAAAAGAGTTGGACATGACTTAGAGACGAAACAACAACATATCCTGAGGCCTTCTGGGGCTAGATGTGGATTCAGGGTACTGAAGTGAGGGAGACAAAATCCTTGCCCTGGACAAGTTCCAAGTCTGGGGAGCAAAAGCAAGGACATCAGCAGCCATGACCACAAGCAAAATGGGCAAGTGACTCACTTCTCTGAGCCTGAGCTTAATCATTCATCACATGAGGATAACCACCTCTACCTTGTTGGGGTTCATCAGAGTAATGTAGTTAAAGCAGATGGTCAGTGCCTGGGTCACAGTCAGTGTGCAATAAGTGTTAACTATATCACCAATATTATTATTAATTACAGAGAGATGAGGCAGAGATGTGAAAATTAGAACTCAAGGAAAAATGTGGAAAGGGGAGCAGAGATTCAGAATGGCAGAGCCAGAAAGGCCCTGAAATCTGCCTGGACCACCCAGCTGTCCTGGGACATGACTCATGCCTCTATCCCAACAAGGAAGCTCGCTGCTGCCAGTGACAGGGAACTCTTTCCCCTCTGCTTTCTGGAATAGCCATGGTGCTGAGCGTGGGAGGGCCTTTCCCACAGGGAGCTGAGCCTCCTTGAGATGTTTTAAGCATACCTGGGCAGCCCTGGGTGCTGAGGGCACAATGGCTTGGAACTGCATTCTGAATTCTCTGGCATTGGGTGGGTTGGGGAAGGGAGGGGCAGGGCTATTCTCGGTGGGGAGGTAACTAGGAGTTAGCCTGGCCTTACAAATGGTGTTGGTCCCAAACACAGAGTACCCCAAGCTGTAGTTATGAACCTTGGCTCAACTCACATGATCATTCCGAAGCGGTTCCGCAGAAGGTAAGTGTCATCTCTCTCTCTGTGTTGCTCTCTTCTTTGGAGAAATGACAAGACCAAAATGATGAAAAACTATAGGAAGAGAAGATGAGTTTGCCATCAGGGAGTGTTCATCCTCAGACCCTCTGTGCCCTTACTGAAGGAGAGTGTGTGGGTGAGCAGAGCACTCAGAATGTCTAGGACTCAAACTCCAGACTCAGGGGGCTGGCTGTGTGCACCCCTAAGCTTCCAGAATGTTTTGTACTGAGCTTCCTTTCATGTTGCCCTGAATGGATATGGGTTCAAATCTTTCTTTCCCACTCACTGGCTTGAAGGGAGACTTAACTTCTCTGAATCTCAGTGTCCTCTTCTGTTAAAAACAAACAAACAAACAGATAATTGTTAGGTGGCAAATCCTTCTTTGCTTTTTATTCCTGTGATTCAGTCATCTCTCCGATACTTGATGCCCCTTTCCTGTTTTCCTTTTACTAGAAGTATCCCAAGAATTATCGACACTTGCCATCTCCATTTCCTGACCTCTCACTTGCTCTTCGACCCCCTAACCTGGCTTCTACCACCATCACTCCACGGAAGCAGTGCTGGTCAAAGTCACTAATTACCACCTTGTTGCTCAACCCAAACGTAAACATTAAGCCAGGTCTGCTTGGCCTCTCAGCAGCATCACTGTTGACCTTTTCCTCCTCTTTGAAATACTCTCCTCTCTATGCTTCTGTCAGCCACACTTTTCTGGTTTTCTTCCAGTACTTCTCAGTCTCCTTTGCTGGATCATTCTTTACCCAGCCGCTGGATGCGGAGGTCCTCAGGGTTCACTCCAAGGACCGCTCCTCTTACTCTCTGACTCTCTCTTCCTCAGTGATCCTACCCATGTCCATGCTTTCCATGGCCACCAAATACATAGAAGACTCACAAACTTAAATTGCCAGCCCAGACTTGGTCCAGAATTGTATGTCCAACTGCACAGTTAGTATTTCTTTTTGATGTGTTGAATGCTTCTTAAATTGTATGTCTTAAATGGAACTCATGAGTTTCCTCCCTGTCCTGTTCCTTTACCTGCACCAAACTTGGATCTCTTCTAATTTTCCTTAACAAGTGAATGGCAAATACCACCATCCTTCCAACTGTGCAAATCAGAAACGGAAGCATCATTCGCTCCCTTACCTCTCTAACCAACCTGTTAGTAGGTCCTATTGATTTTACCTTCTGAACATCTCTAGTTGACCACCATCATCTAGGATGATGTAAAATTACCTCACCTGGACCTCTGCAACCATCCCCTCATTGGTCTTCCTCTCTCCTCTCTTGCTTGCCTCCAACCAGATCCCCACTTGCAACCAGAGTGATCGTTTCAACACATAAATCGGATCCCACCATACTCATGCCAGAAATCCTCCAATTACTCCCCATCGTATCTAGAACAAAGACAAATCTCCTTCACACAGAACCTGGCCCTGCCCCACCTCCCCAGACACTTCTACCTCATTCTCCACTCCAGCCCCACTTGCCTTCTCAGCTCCTCACAATCTCCATGTTCCCTGCCCCCATGGAGCCTTTGCACAACCTCTCCTCTTTTTGCTTGAAATGTTCTTTACTACATCTTCCAACAGACCTCAGCTCCAGCATTGCTTCTTCAGGAAAACCTATTTTGACTTCCCTACAAGTCAGTGTTCCTGACTCTGGGGACCTTCAAAGCCTTCTTCTGCCTGTGTTTTTGGTGCATAATGTAAGTCAGCAAGTCTCTGCTGACCTATTCAGACCCCTGTGGAAGCCTGTGTATGGGGGGTGGCTCCCCTGCTCTCCCCTCACTGGCCCTCCTCTGCCTTCACTTACTGATGGGATGAGGGAGTAATGGAGGAAGAGCTCCGTGTCCACTGAGCTGTCACAAGTGCCGTTTAGCTGCCTGGTCCTGAAAAACAGCCAAAATACTCATTCACATCATCAGTCACTGTTGTGTTCATTGACCCTTCAGCCTTGAGCATCACTGTCAGGAATTTGACTTGTAGCCCACTGAGATCATCTGATCTTTTTTAACGTCACTATCTGAGTCAGTGCTGCTCACCTGTGATGTGTCTTCCCTAAGTGGATTAATCTTTCATAACTCTTTCTCCAGCTTAATTATCTATACAACTGTCCTACTGACTGGCTCTAACTCCTTCCTTTCTTGGTGACATAGACCAGGACAGATTCAGGTTTCCTTGGAGCGCAAAGCTTATCATTTGGATGTCCTTTTCAAATAAAACTACAAAAATATCTTACCTGCTCATATTTTAAAGAAAATTCATCACCATGTAAACAGTTAACCAAGGTGCCTCCCACCCTCCCAGAGCCTTGGTAGGGTCCTGCAAGTGAGAGGTCCTGAGATTTAAGCTCCAGAAACGTCACAGGAAAGCAGTCTTTCGACATGGTTTTTCATAATCAGAGGTCAAGAAGAATCTGCTCACTCTGATTCACTGCTGGGCTACTGGGGCAGGACAGCAGTCATCTGGATGGCAGGCTATGGACTTTGTCCTCTCCAGACCTCACAGCCTGCAGGACAGGGCTGCTGGGTCTCCTGTCTGGAACACATGACAGCAGGCTTGTGGGCTCTCTTTGAGAGGGACCTGCTCCTCCTGGGGTCCCAGCACAGTTTTTCTCACCACTCCGACTTGCACTGCACCACCTCAGCACATGCTCACCCTCCAGATCCTTGCTCACTCTGTGCCCCACTCCTGCAGCATCCATCTGGCCATTCCCCAGACTTCCCTCCTGGCCAGTTTTCCCCTCAGAAGTCTCAGGGAAACCCATGAACATAACGTGTGTGTGGGTGCTAGGTCACTTCAGTCGTGTCCAACTCTTTGCAACCCTATAGACCATATACAGCCTGACAGCCTCCTCTGTCCGTGGGGTTCTCCTGGCAAGAATACTGGAGCAGGTTGTCATTCCCTCCTCTGGGGAATCTTCTCCACCTAGAGATTGAACCCGCATCTCTTGTCTCCTGCATTGGCAAGTGGGTTCTTTACCACTACTGCCACCTGGGAAGCCAGAGCATAACATATTCCCTTGAAATTCTTTGCGATTCCAGTACTCCATGGTGATGTCTAAACCAGAGGACTGAAATATCCTAGAAGTGTTGGGGTAGTGGTGGTGGGAACTCATGCTGTTAGAAATGTGATAGAACTGTAAAAGTCAGAACTCCATTTTTTGGAAGGTAAATTGAGCACATACATCAGTCTCCCCATCTTATACAAAAGCCTCAAAATTTAAAAGAAAGGAAAAAGTAGCCATATTTGAAAGCAGGAAAGAAGTCTATTAGAAGACGCTGAATGATGGAGTGCAATTAGGACAAGATCAAAGAGAAGAAGCATCAGCCAGCATGGCTGCAGACTGTGACCATGAAGAAAGTGCTCTGCATCCACATGCAAGAGGCTGACACAGGTAGGGGCTGCTGACAGACCACAAAATGAAGAGTTGGGGGCCACAGACCCAAGTGTCCTCTCACCATGCTGATCAGCCAGGGGCAGGGAGTTTATCTCTCTGGGAATAGTATGCATGCATCAGAGAGAAAAGGCAGTGCCCAGATCACAGGTGGCACCTGGGAGGGACCAGGCTCTTTGGATGAAGATCTGCTGCTGAGGTACCTCCTCTGTCGGCACTTCCCAACTCTACCCTGCTGCACGGAAAGCACACTTTAGTATTAGCTGCTGCTGCAGCTGCCACGCACACCCCAATAAATATCCCAGTGGAAAGCTCTATCACAAAGATAAGCACCCAATCCAGAGCCATCAAACATGAGGAAAGATTACACTATGAAAGGGAGCCAAAAATTCAACAGACAGAGGTGCTTACTCCTGAGGAAATGAAGCTAATACAGAACTTCTTTGAGACACAGTGTAGTGGAAATTGTCCACAAGAAGAATGAACCTAGGAGGAAGTTATTGTTGTTGTTTAGTCGCTAAGCCATGTCCAACTCTTGGCGACTCCATGGGCTGTAGCCCACCAGACTCTTTTGTCCATTGGATTTCCCAGGCAAGAATACTGGAGTGGGTTGTTATTTCCTTCTCCAGAGGATTTTCTTGACCCAGGGATCGGACCTGTATCTCCTGCACTGCAGGCAGATTCTTTACCACTGAGCCACCAGGGAAGCCCCCTAGGAAGAAGTAGAGGGATGCAAAAAGTCACAATAAGCAAAGAAATTAGCAAAACTTCCCATTATTCCCGAGCACAGAATTTTAAACACACACACATATATATTAACACACACACACATATATATGAACAAACACATTGTTAGAAACACAAGGACCCAAAAAGACCAATACTGGAAAAAATTCTCAATTAAGAAGAAAAATGAATCTAGGAGGAAGGGGAAGTATTTAAAAGCAACAACAAATGGAGGAATTAGGGGGGAAATATCTAGATAAGTAATTATTGTGAAATAAAATGTTTGAGATGTCAATGTGGAGTTGAAATACCAGATGATACCTCACATGGAAGGGTAGGAACATGTGTAGATATAAAGGGAAGTGAAATGAGGACCAAGTTCTTGTCATGTTTAGGAGGATGGTGTAGAAATCTGTTTTATTTTTCTGGGATTTATAAGTAAAATATAATTCTAAGTAAGTATGTTAAAAGTCCACAGTTAGCTACCAGAAGGATATAAATGGAAAGCAAATCAATGTACTAAAAAGTGAATATGAAGAAATAAGAATTCAATCACTCCAGCAAACCACAGGAAAAGAAAAAATTGAAATAAAGACCCAAATTAAAACACCACAAGAACAAAACCATCCAAAGAGTAGTAAGCCACCAGCAAGGGAAGAGATACAAACATTCAATAAATTCTTAAAATTTCAACTAGTAATACAAGCAGAAATTAAGATGAAATGCTACCTTATCTATTTTTAGTGTTTATCCATTTGCATGGCTGCACGGGGTCTTAGCTGCCGCATGCGGGGTCTTTAGTCTCTGTTGCAGCATGTGGGATCTTCAGTTGCAGCATGTCAACTCTAAGTTGGGACATGTGGGATTTTGTTCCCTGACCAGGGATTGAACCTGGGTCCCCTGCATTGGGAGCATGGAATATTAGCCACCGGACTGTTGCCCTAATGGTCCGGGAGCGAGCGATGAGAATGAAGAACAGGAAATCTGGTGCAATGGGTCAGGGGACCTGACCTCTGTTGCACTGAGGGATTTGATTAATGGTTCCTATGGAATTGTATGGGACTGGTCCCCTAAGGGGTATGCAGTCTCTAATCGCTGTCATCAAAATCAGTCCTGCAGTCCTCACAGAAGGCTGCATTGGCAGGTGCATAAAGTCTTTGACCATACTAGTATTACCACTCATTCAGATCATCCAATTATATGGCATGTTAGTGGCTTGTCACCCCCCTTCCCACCATTGGATAAAGGAAGAGGGCAAGGAGAGATTTGGAGATTGGCTTTAAGTCTTAAAAAGTTCCAAATTTGGGATGGACATTATTCTGATAAAACTCATTATTTATTGACATTTAATACCAGTACAAACTGGACATTTTATATTCAGTCTTGTGTGAGAAATTCTTATGTGCTCTTGAAAGGAACAATTTCTATCAATGAAAGTGTACAAGAACTTTCTTTCCAGGATTGCAAATTATATATTTGCTTAAATTCTTCACTTTATAATTCTAATCACTCATTTGTTATATTGAGAAGGAGATTGGGAATATGGCTTCCAGTAAATCAAACCAGATCTTAGGAAGGCTTTCCAGAAACACACGTGCTCTTTTAAAGGTTATAAAGAAAGTACTACAACGTTCCAAAAAGTTTATTGGACTCCTTATAGCAGCTATTGTGGGAATTATTGCTATAGCCCTGACCGCAGCAGTAGCTAGAGTGGCATTGCATCAAACTATACAAACGACTCCATTTGTACAGCAGTGGCACCAAGATGCAAGTTCTGCCTGGGGAAGTCAAACCCACATAGGCCAAGAAATTAACGAACGATTGATTGATTTAGAAAATGCAGTTTTCCTACTAGGGGACGAAGTACAAAATTTTAAATCACAAATTCATCTTAAGTGTGATTGGAATATCTCTTTATTTTGTGTCACACCTCATAAATATAATCAAAGTGCATATACTTGGGATCAATTAAACATTTGAGGGGACATGTTCGTAATAATTTATCCTTAGATATTTCCCAATTATGCCTACTATTTCTAATATGCAGAATGCTCGTTTACAATTACTCCCAGAAACTGATTTATTTGAAGAAATTGAGGAAAGCTTACATAAACTTAACCCCATGATGTGGATTAAAACTTCAGGAGGAAGATTGCTTGGTACTATTATATCAGGATGTATGTTTTTAACTGTTTTGTGTCTAGTCCTCAGATGCATGAGAATTGATGAAGAAAAAAGTTGCTCAGACGGCATATCTACTCCTGAAAAAACAAAAGGGGGGAAGACGTAGTGGGAATTCCTAACAATGTACTTTCACAGCTTTGAGAAATTCCACAGAAATAGCACCTGGAAAAACAGATATTAAGAAACTGTTAATGATTATTTTCATGTTTTTCTGAAGAATAATCTTGATACAAACCCCCAAGGCCAGACTCAGAAGGGAGTATGACTGGGATCATGAAAGCATGGACCTTGTAACTTTGGGTCAGTGTCAGGCATGAACGCTGCCTACGCACTTGCTGATTGTTTCTGAGACTAGCCCAAAAATGAGAGGCCTGGGGTAAAAACAAGGAAATCTGGACTATGTCAGTGTAGTGTCTTGGGAAAGATAAGATAAAAAGAAGCCTTGTAGTCTGCAATTCGGAATAAAAGCTGGACTCAGAGTGGACTCTGCACCTCAGTCCAATAGAGGCTGCAGGTCCCCTGACCCATTGCATCAGATTTTGTGTTCTGTCTTCATTCTCGTCACTCACTTCCAGACCATTAGGACAACACTGGACCTCCAGGGAAGATCCTGTCTTATCTATTAAAGTGGGAATTATTGACAATACTACTCAGAATTACTGAAGGTCGAGACAAGTTGGTATTCATTTACTGATAATCAAAGTGCAAGGAGATATAGCCATTCTGAGGATTAATTTTGCAATATATACCGAGTGCTGTTAAAATACAGCAATTCCACTTCTAGGAATTCTAATTCTAAAAAATATACACTAAGGAAATAATCAGAGAGATGACTGGGGACATGTACTAGAATGCTAAAAATTTCATTCTTCCTCCCTCCCTCCTATGTGTGCTTAACATTTTAAGTGTAATATATGCTTATTGTAAAATATTCAGAATATTTACAAATGTAAAAAGTACTAATAAAAGCCCTTTTCCCTTCCATAATTATGTTTTTGTAACCTGTAGTTTCAAGCAAAAATGGGATCAGACTAAGGTTGTCTGATTTGATTGATTTCTTCATTTAATCAACAAAAGAAAGGGAAAGATTTTAAGGGCAATTTCTCATGTCAGAATATACAGACTCAGATCTCTTTCTGTGGGGTGACTCTGCCTGCACATATTCACTGCTGGACCTGCCTCCTGCTTGGAGGGCTGAGACGAGAGTTAGTCTGGCAGTGGCTAGAAGCAGGTGAGCTCAGACAGAGTAGAGAGTGGAGCTCTCTAAATAAGGGCTCTATCTATGTGTCCCCTCCAGCATGAACAGGTGACCTTGACTTGGGGTCAACCCAAGTTAGAAGGCCACTGAGACCCCCTTCTTGGTCTCTGAGACTCACACTACTTCCTAATGGGTCCAGGGCTGTTGGGGCAGATCTGTTGAGGGGTGAACCACAAAACAGCACCCCCAAATGTAGAAAATCCAATTTCCACAGATGACAGCTTAGAACTGTGTTTGTGATATATTGTTAAGGGAAACATATTATAAAACAACATGATCCCAAGTTGTGAAGAGTGGTTATCTCTGTGTAGTGGGATTTGAGTCCATTCTACTTTTTAAAAGTGATTTTCCCGAATTGTCCAAGGGTACTGCATAGATGTAGTGCTTGGCAACTGCTTAGAACAGTGCTTAACACAAAGTAGGCAGCAATGAACATACGCTGAGTGAATGACTGGGTTTTGTAATCAGGGAAAAGACTGGAGGTTTTTTGCTCAGGTCCCAGAATAACAAAACACCATTCTGAAGGGAAGCTGCCCAAGAATCAGCATAAAGTGAAAATATGCAAGATTTGTTCTATGACGGGGTATAAATGATAAATTTTTCATTAATTAAAAAGATAGAAAATTTAAAAATTGTTTAATAAACAAAAAATAAAGATTGAAAATTAAAAGTAATGAGGATGAGTCCAAGCAATGACACAAAACTGATACATCTAGAGCACAGGTCATCTGCATTCCTAACTTCTTTCTCTGACACTCCCGTGCTGATCGCCTGCTGGGGGCAATACGGTGTCTCTGTGCCCCACAGTCGTGCTTCCTTTGGTCCTAATGGTATCACTCTACAGTCATCAAACATATGATAATAGCTTTTATCGACTGATGTCACTTTATTATGCATCACTATCTCCTTAGGAATTCTATTTTATGTTATCTTATGTAGTCTTTACAAGTAGCAGATTGTAATAACTCCTTTTCAAAATGAGGAACTGGAGCCAGGAGAGGTTTCCTAACTGGCCCAGGAGGAGGCGAGGCTGGGAGCTAGGCACCATCCTCCCAGCCCCTGCTGCTAGCTCACGTGGCTCCTCAGAGCTCCGAGAGTTCGCTGACCTTCCGGGCTGTGGCTGACTCATCTCTGATCCTAAATCCAGTCCAGCACCTGGCACAGACAGGATTAGGGCGTGTTTGTTAAATTCCATGGGAACTTCCCTCAGGAAGTTGAGGCCCAAAGAGAGCCAGTGAGCAGAAAACGTCACAAAGCCCAGGTTATTCCAAGTCCAGCTCAAGGTGCTCAGTGAGTGTGGCACCAGCCACCCTGGGGGCAGAAAAAAGGGAACTGGTTCCCACTGCTGAGTGCAGAGAAGGGTTGAGAAGGAGGAAGAGGTGTGTGCACTGTGTGTGTGTGCATGTGTGTGCATGAGCATGCCTGTCCATGTGATGCCTCCAGCAATGAGGCAGCCTGTGTGCCAGGGTCTCTGGAGTCAGCCCAGCCCCATCTTTGTGAATCCCTTCAATCCCCTAACACACAGTCTCCTCCTAGTCCTGCCTGGAGCTGGAGGCAGATGTGATAGTATGCTCAAGCTGGCTTGTATCAGCTTAGGACTGTCATATTATCAGGAATTTTGCAAGCCAGTTTGTAAATACCACCACTGGTAAAAATTAAAATATATAAGTGCATAATTAAATAAATTATTAAAAAGGAAAGTAGTAAAGCCTGAAAACCCATCACCTCCTAATTACTTTGCTACCTTTTGCTGTGATTTATCTCTGGAGGTTATATGTGCAGGATGAAAACTCTATGTTATGGACTGTGCTACTTCCGTGCCTCCCTTCACACCCCCATTCAGCAACATCACATCAATAGCTTGAAATCAGCCAGGTTGGGAGTATTTACATCAGGGAGATGGGGGAGCACTACAAATCAGGCTCTGGCTTATGTTCTGAGACTGTCTAGAAAGTGGCAGAGAAAATGTTAACAAGACAGATTAAATTTAAACATGTTTGTAGCCATTACATTATCAATAGCAAAAAAAAAAAAGGAAATATTCTTCTAGAATTTAAAATTCTTATCTCATTCATCCAAAAAGGAGTTTCTGGCAAATGGAATTCTGACTCACACCTAGTTTCCACTGTTGCACGTTTGTCTTACTCATTAATGTCAATAAATATATCAACCAACACTCATGTCGGAAATAAACTCATGGGTCAATGGCAGGTTGACTACATATACAAGAGTTCTGGCAAAAATCAATGAAAGAATTCTGTGAGATTTAATTGGGTCTGTGCAGTTTGCAAGAAAGATCATTGTATATTTGTTATCTGTAAATTGTCTGTGATAACCTATTCTATCAGTACAATTCCCTGCTTTTGGACCAAAGAAAAGGTTTCTTTCTTGGGTTGGAGAGGGACACTCATTGGCTGTTTCTACCTCCTCATATGCCAGACCCCATCTGCTCCTCTGTCCTCAGAGCATCTGGGGTCAGCCCTCTCCAGACTGAGTGCCCCCTCAGCTCCAATCCAGTGCACGTCCATGGGCAGCTGACCTGGAGTCCCTGGCCTCTTGCTAGGTGAGGGAGTGTCTGGGACTCCCCTGCCCTGGGTTCCTGATCACACAGTGGACTGAAGTCCTTCACCTGGTTAACCAGTAGCCTGAGTGCTCTGCACACCTGGCCCCGTGATCAGTGTCCTGCTCCACGCTACAGGTTGGGGGGACGGGGCAGACAGAACACAGTCATCTTGCCCAGAGTGGCCCCTCTGTCCTCTGGAGCTGCCAGCCTCCTCTGAGGCCCTCATGTAAAGAAAGGCACCTGGCCAGGAAATACCACTTTGAGCCCACCCAGCCCTGCTCCTTAAAGTGCCATGGCTTCCTAGTCTCAGATGAGCCCAGGGTCTCAGTTTGGTTACTTGTGAACTGAGATAGTTGGACTGTTTGGGACTCAGTCCACAATCACAGCAGGGAGCCCACTCTGTGGAAGTCTTCATACATCTGTGTCCCCCACTGGAGGAGGTGCTCCCTAGGGGCAGGGACCTTCCTCATTCTTCTTATGTGTTCGGCCTCTGACCCAGCACGTGGCAACAACAGGTGCCCACTATGCTTAGTCATTCAGTCGTGTCCAACTCTTTTCGACCTCATGGACTATAGCCCACCAGGCTCCTCTTTCCCTGGGATTCTCCAGGCAAGAATACTGGAGTGGGTTGCCATACCTCCCTCCAGGGGATCTTCCCAATCCAAGGATCAAGCCCGGGTGTCCCAAGTTGCAGGCAGACTCTTTACTGTCTGAGCCACCAGGCAAACCCTGGTGCCCACTAATGCTTCCTAAATGGATAGACGGAAAGTTAGCCTTTCTCAAGGGCCTACAGTATGCCAAGCTATCCCTCGGGGCTACGCTTTTATTAGCTAATTTCAGCTTCATGATAGCCCTGTGAGAGGTACTATTATCACCCCATTTCACCTATGAGAAAACTGAAGCACCCGAAGGTAAGGAAACACATCCAAGCTTCCCCAGCCAGTGAGCAGCTGAGTCTGCATCCCCCTCAGCTTGCCTCTGACAGCTTCCCCAGAAAGTCAATCCAATGTGCCTTTCTGTCTGTTTCTCTCTCCACTGCCTGCTGCTCTATCCCTGTCTGTTGCTTTCAGTGACTCTCTGAGAATCAGGGGAAGTTCTACAATGAGAGACACACTGATAACCCTGTTTTGATTCCATTTTTTCCCCAGGGCCATTGTCTGTCTGCTTTGTGTGTCCAAATCGGTTTTTTCCTCCTTTGCCATGACTACTCCCATTCATCTGGACCTTGCTGGACAGCTAGGATGGGGCTTCCCAGGTGACTTAGTAGGTAAAGAATCTGCCTGCAATGCAGGAGATGCAAGAGATTCAGGTTCGATCCCTGGGTCAGGAAGATCCCTTGGAGGAGGGCATGGCAACCCACTCCTGTCTTCTTGCCTAGAGAACCCCATGGACAGAGGAGCCTGGTGAGCTATAGTCCATGGGGTAGCAAATAGTAAGACACAACTGAAGTGACTGAACATGCACGCATGTACAGCTGGGAATGATCAGCTCTGGTTGGTAACCTCCATCAGAGGGTGTGTATGGGCTGTTTTCATGCATGTGTGAGTCCTCAGATCTACCCAGAGGAAAAGCCTGGGATTGGAGTTAGAAACCTCGTGAGCTGAGGTGAATCATTTCTCCTGTTGAATCCTTGGTTGCTTTATCTGTAGAATGGATGGGATGCCAGCACTTTCCTAGATCCTTAGAGGATGGATAGGAATGGTGATTTGTTAACTGACAAGTACCATGCTTGCTGCGCCTCGGGCCTGCTTCCACCTTCCCTACGACTGCTTCCCACAGATGCTGTTTCATGAGGTGGGAGTGGAGTATTCCAGGCAGCAGCCTGGCCCCCAGAAGACCCTGGGGTCCCTCCTGGATGTGGGGTCTGACATTATCAAGAGACACAGGAGCCACTGAACCAAGGAGCTGGACTCCTGGCTGGGTGTCTTGACTCCACTGTTTAACCAGCTGGTCAACTGACTCAGAGAGACAGAATCAGCTCAGCCAAGTCAGGAACAGAGCTCTTTCCCAGGGCAGAAGGACTGCAAGAATTTTCCTGTCTTGAGCAGGGCACTGTAGTAATAACAGAGCTTTACAGTTTATAAAGAACCCTCATCACCAAGGTCTCACTGGATCCTCAGAGTACACCAGTCAGAGGGAGACTATCACTTGTTCTTGGGGGGACTCAAACACACATGATAACTTTAAGATGAGCTATTGATTGGCCTTTCGTCTCTGGCCTGATTCTTTGTTCCATCTTCTCCCAGGGCCTCTCTGTTTCCTCCTCTGGGTGTGCAGATCTCTGTTTATTCTCCTTTGCCTTGACCTTACCCCTTCAATTGGAGCTTACTGTTCAGAGAAGAATGGTCTGCATCTGGTAGCTACCCTCCTTTGGAGAGAGTGTATGGAAATGTTTTCACCCATGTCTGGCAAGTTCAGGTAGAGTTGCCATGCAAAAAATGGGTGATTGAAGAAGACAAAGGCCCCCCCTTTTTTTTTGGCTCCCTTCCATTCTTAACTGTCCTAAAAAGCACCATTCATTTTTATTTCTTTTATTACCTTACCCTTGTTTACTGTGCTTTTCCTAATAACTTCTTATACCTGACTCCTCACCCTAACATCTTTTTTTGTCTTTAGCTGCAAATGGTATTTACAGTGACAGCTTCAGTCATTGGGAGAGTTAACTCAGTTTTCCTGGGTCTCCTACATATTCAGGAGGTATACACGTGCACGTGTGCTAAGTTGCCCCAGTTGTGTCCAACTCGGTGTGACTCTATGGACTCTAGCCTGCCGGGCTCCTCTGTCCATGGGATTCTCCAGGCAAGAATACTGGAGTGGGTTACCATGCCCTCCTCCAGGGGATCTTCCTGACCCAGTAATCAAACTTGTGCCTCTTATATCTCCTGCATCGGCTGGCAGGTTCTTTACCACTAGCACCACCTGGGGAGCTCATACAGAAGGTATACATGTTATTAAACGTTTGTTTATCTCCTGTTAATCTTTTTTTATTATAGGAGTATCTTGGTCAAGAACCTAGAAGAATAGAGGAAATATTATTTTTTCCTTCCCCACAATAACATCTTGCAACAATCTAAACAGAGAATCCCCTGATACCAGGAAGCAATGGTTCTCCTTTTTGAGTAGTCTTTTTAGTTTTAGAATCATTTAAGATGAAATGTTTAAGTTTAAATGTTTGAGTGAGAATTCTTAATTCATGACATCTAGACATGACTTTACAGCTCTCAAATGCCTTTCATATTCTTTTCTCATATGATCTTTACAAAGCTATGGGTTAGGACAGGGGTTAATAGGTGAGGAAACTGATTAATAGATGAGAAAATGGAGGCTTTAAGATCTACTAAAAACTACAGAGCCAGGTTCCAAACCCAGATCCTCTGGGCTCTTCCCATTCTGTAACTTCAGAATGAAGGCAAACTGAAATCTGTTCACTGACCCAAGAACCTATCTGTGGTTCTCTGCTCAGTGCCCCCTGCCAAATTACATAGATCATGCCTTCTTCCCGGTTCCATGAAGGACCAATAGCAAAGACAGTCACCAGGTTTCTCAAAAAACTAAAAATAGACTACCATATGACCTAGCAATTTCACTTTTGGGAATATATCTGAAAACAACAAACACACTAAGTTGAAAGGACACATGCACCACAACGTTTGTAGTAGTACTATTCACAACAGCCAAGATATGGAAGCAGCTCAAGTGTCCATCAACAGATGAATGGATAAGGAAGATATCCTTTTCAGCCACAAAAAGGACAAGATGCTTGCCATTTGCAACAATATGGGTGAACTTGGAAGTTATGCTAAGTGAAATAAGTCAGACAGAGAAAGACAAATATCAATTGATATCACGTATACGTAGAATCTGAAAAATGCAACAAATTAGTGAATATAACAACAACAGCAACAAAAAACCAGACCCATAGACATAGAGAACAAATTAGTGGTTACCAGTGGTGAGAGGGAGGGCTTCACAGGTGGCACTAGGCATAAAGAACCTGTCTGCCAATGCAGGAGACGTAAAAGATGTGGCTTTGATCCCTGGGTGGAGGAGATCCCCTGGGGAAGGGCATGGCGACCCACTCTGGTATTCTTGCCTAGAGAATCCCACGGACAGAGGAGCCTAGCTGGCTATGGTCCATAGGGTTGCAAAGAGTCGGACACAACTGAAATGACTTGACACCTGCATGCATGCAGCGGCGAGAAGGAAGTAGAGAGGAGCAAAACAGGGGTAGGAAATTAAGAGGTACAAACTATTATGCATAAAATAAACTACAAGGATATATTGTACAACATAGGGAACATAGGGCTTCCCTACTAGCTCAGACAGTAAAGCGTCTGCCTGCAATGCAGGAGACCTGGGTTCAATCCCTGGGTTGGGAAGATCCCCCGGAGAAGGCAATGGCAACCCACTCCAGTACTCTTGCCTGGAAAAGCCCATGGACAGAGGAGCCTGGTGGGCTACAGTCCATGGGGTCACAAAGAGTTGGATACAACTGAGTGACTTCACTTTCATATGGAATATAGTCTATATTCTATAACTATAGAGTACAACCTTTAAAAATTATGAATCACTACATTGTGCAACTGTAACTAATATTGTACATCAACTGTACTTCAATTAAAGTACTTCTTTTATTAAAAAAATTACTTTTTTAATTAAAAAAGAAGACAGTTGCCAGGAAAACGCAGTTGTCCAGCATGACTTGTCTCAAGCTGGGCCCTGATAACTCACCTTGCATTTGGGGGAAACATCTTGGTGGAAAAGCACTGCTTGCCACCCTGCTGAGCAATCTGCTTCTCTGAATTGTTCTTTGGGCTTCTCTGGCTTGTTGTTGAGAGCTTCTGGTATTCTGATGTTCTGCCCAGTTTCTGTCACATCATCCAAAATTCCTCAGACAAAAACAAATATCTAGTCAAATATTTACCAGAGAAATGACAGTAGGTGGTGGCCTCCTTCCTTGTTTGGGAACACTACTGGCTATTCTTCGGCTCTTCCACCCTTCCCATGATTTCTCATTCAAAATCAGGAACTGCCCTCCGATTTTCTCTTTCTAAGACTCCTGCAATCTCTTTGAGTCCCTGCTGGCGGTGGGCACTGGCTCATTGAGATACTGAAGCTTTCTTCAGCAGTTGAGGCCTCTTTAGCTAGCTGTAAAAATTATTACAGGCAATAAAGAAGGACTCTGCCTACTCTGCCTCAAGGCAATAAACTAGGAAATTAGGACCACTGCCTTCAAGATTCTCTCTAGAAACAAGACCATTTGCTGGGAGGAGGGGCTAGAGACAAATTCAAAACAGAACCCTACTCCTGTAGCAGAACCAGGGCTAGCTGTCCACCAGGAATTCCTACTCCCCTGCCATAAAGTGAAGCTGCTGCTGGCAAGGACCTGCCCAACCAAGGGGCATATTTCCCAGCCCACTCCAGCATCTAGGAACAAACATGGGACCAAGGCTACCAATGGAATGTGAGAGAAGTGACGTGCATTACTTCCGGGCTAAGACAGTTAAGAAGCAAGTATGTTTTTCTACCCTCTCCTTCCCCACCTGCTGGTTTAGGATTCAAAGGCCTGAAAGGAATGGGAGGGAAGGAGCCTAGGTCCCTGGATCACCATGTAGAGGAAACTGTCCTCTATACCAGGGGTCCCCAACGCCTGAGTCACAGACTGGTACTGGGCCATGGCCTGTTAGGACCCGGGCCACACAGCAGGAGGTGAGCAACAGGCAGGCAAGCAAAGCTTCACCTGTATTTACAGGCACTCCCCATCACCTGCATTACTGCCTGAGCTCCATCTCCTGTCAGATCAGCAGTGGCATCTGATTCTCATAGTAGTGCAAACCCTACTGTGAACTGGACATGTGAGGGATCTAGGCTGTGCACTCCTTGTGAGACCTGAATACCTAGTGATCTGAGGAGGAGCTGAGGTGGTGATGCTAGCTGGGGATTGGCTGCAAATACAGATTATCATTAGACAGGCTTGGCTGCACAGAGACCATAATAAATCAATTGCTTGCAGACTCATATCAAAACCTATCAGACAGAGGCAAGTGACAAGTTGCAACTGGTGGCAGGCTTTAAGTCAGAATCTGACCTATTTTAGTCTGTGCATGGCCCACTCATTATTTCATTTACCACTCCCATCCAGGCCTCTTTCCTGCACTGAACACTTGTCTCAGTCACAGTTTTGGTAAGTCTGCAAGCTGCTGCTGCTGCTGCTGCTAAGTCGCTTCAGTCATGTCCGACTTTGTGTGCCCCCATAGATGGCAGCCCACCAGGCTCCCCCATCCCTGGGATTCTCCAGGCAAGAACACTGGAGTGGGTTGCCATTTCCTTCTCCAATGCATGAAAGTGAAAAGTGAAAGTGATGTCGCTCAGTCGTGTCCGACTAGTAGTGACCCCATGGACTGCAGCCTACCAGGCTCCTCCATCCATGGGATTTTCCAGGCAAGAGTACTGGAGTGGGTTACCATTGCCTTCTCCGAAGCCTGAAAGCTAACCCTAGCCAAAATGAGAAAAAAACAAATGTTGCTAGAGAGCTTGGGGAAAGACCCAATGATGAGAGAGCAGAAGCCTCTAAGACTGCAAACGAAAACTGCATTTAATAGAAAATACCAAGAGTCCAACTTAAATTATGGGTTTGTTGCAACAGGTGATTCCCATTCTTCAACCCTGGTTTGTGTAATATGTGGTGACTGGCTGCACAACAAAGCCCTGAAACCTTCAAAACTACTTCTCCACGTGGAGACCGAGCACCCTGCATTAAAAGACAAGACTTTGGAGTCTTTTAAAAGAAAAAAAAAAAACCTATGAACATGAAGAACAGAAACAATTATTGAAGGCCATCACTTCGTCCAATGTGTCTGCACTGAGAGCATCATTTTTAGTGGCTCACCGCACTGGTAAAGCTAAGAAGCACTTTACTCTTGCTAAAGAGTTCATCATGCCTGCTGCTAAGGACATTTGTCATGAACTTTTAGGAGAGGCTGCAGTTCAAATGGTAGCACATGTTCCTCTTTCATAACTGGCACCATAACTAGATGAACTGAGGAAACAGCAGGGGATGCTGAGGCTCTGTTGTCAGAAAGGATTCATGAGTCCCTGTGGCATGCAATGCTGACACTGACAAGTCTACCAACGTTGGCATCAAGGCAACAGGGCTGGTTTTGAGGGTGTGCTTGAGGATATATTATGTGCACTTCTGTTGCTGACCAACACCACAGCTGCAGAACTGTTCAAGCCTTTGAATGATTCAGTTCAGTTCAGTCCAGTCGCTCAGTCATGTCCGACTCTTTGCAACCCCGTGGACTGCACCACGCCAGGCCTCCCTGTCCATCACCAACCGCCAGAGTTTACTCAAACTCATGTCCATTGAGTTGGTGATGCCATCCAACCACCTCATCCTCTGTCGTCCCCTTCTCCTCCCGCCTTCAATCTTTTCCAGGATCAGGGTCTTTTCCAGTGAGTCAGTACTTCACATCAGGTGGCCAAAGTATTGGAGTTTCAGCTTCAGCATGAGTCCTTCCAACGAATATTCAGGACTGATTTCCTTTAGGATGGGCTGGTTGGATCACCTTGCAGTCCAAGGGACTCTCAAGAGTCTTCTCCAACACCACAGTTCAAAAGTATCAATTCTTCAGCACTGAGGTTTCTTTGTAGTCCAACTCTCACATCCATACATGACTACTGGAAAAACCATAGCCTTGATGAGACAGACCTTTGTCAGCAAAGTAATGTCTTGGCTTTTTAATATGATGTCTAGGTTGGTCATAACTTTTCTTCCAAGGAACAAGCATCTTTTTATGGCAGCAGTCACCATCTGCAGTGATTTTGGAGCCCCTAAAACTAAAGTCTGTCGTAGTTTTCACTCTTTCTCTATCTATTTGCCATGAGGTGATGGGACCAGACGCCATGATCTTCGTTTTCTGAATGTTGAGCTTTAAGCCAACTTTTTCACTCTCCTCTTTCACTTTCATCAAGAGGCTCTTTAGTTCTTCTTCACTTTCTGCCATAAGGGGATGCCATCTACATATCTGAGGTTATTGATATTTCTTCCAGCAATCATCCAGCCCAGTGTTTCTTATGATATACTCTGCATATAAGTTAAATAAGCAGGGTGACAATATATAGCCTTGACATACTCCTTTTCCTATTTGGAACTAGTCTGTTGTTCCATGTCCAGTTCTAACAGTTGCTTCCTGATCTGCATACAGGTTTCTCAAGAGACAGGTCAAGTGGTCTGGTATTCCCATCTTTCAGAATTTTCCACAGTTTGTGGTGATCCACACAGTCAAAGGCTTTGGCATAGTCAATAAAGCATAAGTAGATGTTTTTCTGGAACTCTCTTGCTTTTTTGATGATCCAACAGAAGTTGACAATTTGACCTCTGGTTCCTCTGCCTTTTCTGAAACCAGCTTGAACATCTGAAAGTTCACGGTTCATATACTGTTGAAGCCTGGCTTGGAGAATTTTGAGCGTTATTTGAATGCTTACATATCAGGAAAACTGAATCGGTCACTTTGTGTTGTTACATGCACAGATGAAGTGGCTGCCATGACCGGATGACTTTCTGGTTTCACTTCTCAGGTCAAAGAATTCCCTTCTGAATATGAATCTATGCACTGTGTTAATCATAGAGAAATACTGGCTAGCTGAAAAAAGTCACCTGAATTTAACAATGCTTTGCAGAATGCGATTAAAATTATCAACCACATTAAAGTACATGCCCTTAACTCAGATCTCTTCATGCAGCTCTATGAGGAGATAGACGCAAAGCATCCATTTGAACCCAAAGCATCTCATCTCATAAGAGAAGACTTATACAGAGAGATGAGATGTCTTTCTAAAGGTAGGTTGCTGGCCAGAGTTTTTGAGTTGTGAGAGCAGTTATAGAGATTTCTTTTAGAAAAACAGTCACCATTGGCAGCATATTTCAGTGACACAGAATGAGTCAATAAACCTGTTCAACTTGTTCGAGGAACTCAGCCCATCATCTCAGGAGAGAGTAACAACTGTGTTCAGTTGGCAGATAAAGTAGCTACATTCAAAGCCAAACTGGAATTCTGAGGGTGATGAGCGAACATCAGGATTGTTGACATGTTTCAAACATTAGCAGAGATTTTGAAAGAGACTGAGCCAGGGTCTTCTTTCTCCAAGCTGATGCGTGATCACCTATCTCAACTTTCAAAAGAATTTAAACATTACTTCCCAACCACAGAAGACCCCCCAAACTGGGAAGGAATGGATCCATGACCCATTGTGAATAAGGCAGCTGAATCGACCTTGTTCATGCTACAAGACGATCAATGGCTTGAGACGGCAAATGACAGTGGCCTTAAAAGTATGTTTGAGACAACTTGAAATCTCCATATATTCTGGATTAAAGTCAAGGAGGAATGTCCTGAGATTGCTGCAAAAGCACTGGAGAGCCTGCTTCCATTTTCAATACCTCATCTTTGTGAAGCAGGCTTTTCAGCAGTGAAAATGAGATTATGGAGTAGACTGGACATAAGTATCACACTTTGGGTGTCACTGTCTCCCATCACCCCCAGAGAGAACCATATAGTTGCAGGAAAACAAGCTCAGGGCTCCCACCAATTCTGCATTATGATGAGTTGTATAATTATTTCATTATATATATCACAAAGTTATAATAGAAATAAAGTGCACAATAAATGTAATGGGTTTGAATCACCCCAAAACCATTCCCTTCCACAGTCCATGGAAAAATTGTCTCCCATGAAACCAGTTCCTGGTACAAAAAAAGGCTGGGGACTACTGCTCTACACCTGTCCATGAGCAAGAAATAAAGGTCTATTATAATAAATCAGTCGAGTGCTGGCCTATTTGTTATAGCAGCTAGTGTTGCCCTAGCTAACACAGCACAGAATGTGGAGGACTTGTAAACATCACGTGGTCCAAGCTCTTGATATTTAAGGATAAGAAGACATGGGCTTAAGGAAGGGAAGTACACTAACAGGACTGACCAAGCCTCAGAAAGTCTGCTATGCCCACAGAACTGTGCCAAGGGTGTGAGCATTCATGCTGGTGCTGTGAGATTCTGTGCCCCAGAGCACTGCTCATTGAACTAAGGCTGAGCACCTGACCCAAGAACAGCCAGTCATCAATCACATCAATCTGTCATCTATGATGGACATCCTGTCCAGCAGGTCATCACTTTCAGGAGTCTGACCTTGAGACACAAAACAAGAGCCTAGCATTGGTCAGTGGGACCAAGAACCAAATGACACCCAGAGAGATGCAGGAAGCTAACGAGTGATCAAATTCTGATCACGGCAAATCATGACTCTTGCTCCTAAGAAGTATTAAGATCTCCTCGCATGGCCTATCAGAGAAGGCAATGGCATCCCACTCCAGTACTCTTGCCTGGAAAATCCCATGGACGGAGGAGCCTGGTGGGCTGCAGTCCATGGGGTTGCTAAGAGTCGGACACGACCGAGCGACTTCACTCTCACTTTTCACTTTCCTTCATTGGAGAAGGAAATGGCAACCCACTCCAGTGTTCTTGCCTGGAGAATCCCAGGGATGGGGGAGCCTGGTGGGCTACCGTCTGTGGGGTCACACAGAGTCGGGCACGACTGAAGCGACTTAGCAGCAGCAGCAGCAGCATGGCCTATAGATTTTGAATGACCACCCTGTTTCCATGATGACCTTCCAGAGCCAAATGGGAACTAGACCCGAGGCGTCCCTGTGGTCCACTCACCACATCCACTGGCTCTCAGGCCAGTTAATGGCACTTCACACCCTTATCACCCACAAATTGTGGCTCCTCCCCTTCTCTCACCTCACTCATTCTGCCTCCTGGCTCTTATCCATCCCTTTACGTTTGTCAAAGGGCTCATTCCTCTTTTCTCTTCTGCCAGCTTGGATATCCACTTGAGTTGCCTTGACAGTTACTCCCCTGCAGGAGGTAGGGCCCAACCTGGGAAGATAGTGGAAACTGAAGTACTCTTGGGTAAGGTTCCTTCCCTTCCTGCCAAGTGGTCTCTCTTTATTGTGTCTCTCTCCTTTCTGGCTTTTTCTTTAATCTTTCTTCTCTCCGGCTTAGTCCCCTTTGCTTCTTAGGGTTTCTTGGGGCTCTCTTGGGGCTTCAACTCACCACCATCCTGATTCTAGTTCCTGGTATCCTTTCATCCTCTATCCCTGGCTCCTTTTCTAGTTCCTGGTATCCTTTCATCCTCTATCCCTGGCTCCTTTTCTAGTTCCTGGTATCCTTTCATCCTCTATCCCTGGCTCCTTTTCTAGTTCCTGGTATCCTTTCATCCTCTATCCCTGGCTCCTTCCCCAGACCTGCTAAGAGAAAATCTCCTCCCCCGTTCATCTTCCACTTGGTGCATCACAGCCAGTCTATGCCCTCCTGTCTTTGGCTCAGTCCTACACCCCTCGTATCAGTTTCCTAGGGACCCCCACAGCAGAAATCGAAAAACCAGAACTCTTATTTTCTCACAGTTCCAGAAGGCGGAAATCCCAGATCAAAGTTTCAGCAGGTGTGCTTTCTCCTGAGGCCTCTCCTTGGCTTGCAGAGAGCTGCCCTCTCCCTCTGTCCTCGCATGGCCTTTCCTCTGTGCCTGCTTCCTAGTGTCTCTATGTCTTTAGCTCCTTTTCTTAAGGAGACACCAGTCAGATTGCATCAGGCCCACCTCTTAAATGTCCCATCTCCCAATAAAGTCACATTCTAGAAAGCTGGATGCTAGGGCTTCAACATATGAATTTGGAGTAGGGGGACAATTCAGTCATAAACAGCCCTGGTCTAATCCGTTCTGATGGAGCAGAAGGGGGTCTTGGAAGCACTGAATAGGCACCATAACTGACAATTCAGACCACCTGTGTTTACCCACTTGCTCCCTCTACTAATGCCTAGAATGACACCTCCTACCTCTGCTCTCACCAGTGCTTGTTTATCAAGTCCTACCTTAAGCATGAGCTTCCCAGGTGGCTCAGTGGTAAAGAATCTGCCTTCAATGCAGGAGATGTGAGCTCGATCCCTGGGTCGGGAAGATCTCCTGGAGAAGGAAATGGCAACCCACTCCAGTATTCTTGCCTGGAGAATTCCATGGACAGAGGAGCCTGGTGGGCTACAGTAAATGGGGTCACTCAAGAATTGGACATGAATGAGTGATTAAACCTCAAACATAATATTGGCATAATATTCTGATGACTATGGTGTCATCTTGTTTCTCTTGGCTTGCTCCATGTCTCTTTTATGACATGTATTTATGTCTTCTTTATTTGTCCATTTAGCACATATTTATGGAGAAGCAGCCTGGGGCAATGGTTCAGAGTGTGGACTTTGAGGACAATTCAACAATTTACCGGCTGTAATTTTGGCCACGTTACATTGCAATCCCCTCTGATCCCCAGTATTATCTGAGACAAGCTGCCCCTACTCTATGACAGATGAGGTTGAAGTGAACTAACATAAGATGCTCAGGAGGGTGCCTGACATGCAACAAGCCCTCAGTGAACATGAGTGATTAGAGGCTGTGCCCAGACTGGGATGTGGAGCACATGGTCATGTCCAAGATCTCAGATCCTCAATCAGATCACAGTGGCTTGGAAGCTATGACTTGATCCAGTTCAACATGACATCTGGGATATAGGGGAGGCCTCATAAATGCTTGTTTCCTGAAATTGGGTCATTTGTAGTGATATGGATGGACCTAGAGTCTGTCATTGGAGAAGGCAATGGCACTCCACTCCAGTACTCTTGCCTGGAAAATCCCATGGACAGAGGAGCCTGGTAGGCTGCAGTCCATGGGGTCACTACTAGTCGGACACGACTGAGCGACATCACTTTCACTTTTCACTTTCATGCATTGGAGAAGGAAATGGCAACCCACTCCAGTGTTCTTGCCTGGAGAATCCCAGGGACGGGAGCCTTGTGGGCTACCGTCTATGGGGTCACACAGAGTCAGACACGACTGAAGCGACTTAGCAGCAGCAGCAGCAGAGTCTGTCATACAGAGTGAAATAAGTCAGGAAGAAAAAAACAAGTATCATACGTTAATACTCATATGTGGAGTCTAGAAAAATGGTACAGATGGACCTATTTGCAGGACAGGAATAGAGACCCAGACATAAAGAGGGACATGTGGACACAGGGGAGAAAGGGGGAGGTGTGGAGGAACAAATTGGGAGAGTAGCACTGACATATATACATTACTCTATATAAAATGGATAACTAGTGGGAGCTGCTGTATAGCATAGGGAGCTCAGCTCAGTGTTGTGTGATGACCTAGAGGGGTGGAGACGGCACTGGCACCCCACTCCAGTGCTCTTGCCTGGGAAATCCCATGGGCGGAGGAGGCTGGTGGGCTGCAGTCCATGGGGTCGCTGAAGGTCGGACACGACTGAGCAACTTCACTTTCACTTTTCACTTTCATGCACTGGAGAAGGAAATGGCAACCCACTCCAGTGTTCTTGCCTGGAGAATCCCAGGGACGGGAGCCTGGTGGGCTGCCGTCTATGGGGTCACACAGAGTCGGACACGACTGAAGCGACTTAGCAGCAGCAGCAGCAGAGGGGTGGGGTGGGGGGATGGGAGGGAGGTCCGGGAGGGACATATAGCTGATTCACTTTGTTTTACAGCAGAAACTAACACAACATCATAAAGCAATTGTGTGCATGTCAAGTCGCTTTTAGTTGTGTCCAACTCTGTGTGATCCTATGAACTGTGGCCCACCAGGCTCCTCTGTCCATGGGATTCTCCAGGCAAGAATACCGGCGGGGGCTGCCATGCCCTCCTCCAGGGCATCTTCCCGACCCAGGGACTGAACCTGTGTCTCTTATGTCTCCTGCATTGGCAGGCGGGTTCTTTACCACTAGTGCCACATGCTAACATACTTTCCTTTATCAAATTTATATGAGGATATATTTTCCAAAAATAATGGATCTTCCCGACCCAGAGATCAAACCTCTTGTCTCTTAAGTCTCCTGCATTGGCAGCTGGGTTCTTTACCACTAGCACAACCTGGGAAGCCCTGTAAAGCATTACACTCCAATTAAAAAAAAAAAAATTGAAAGAGAAATTCCTCTGTTAGAAAATCCAATAAATAAATAAACGCTTGTTCTCAAAATTTTAAATGATAAAAGAAAAATAAAAAGACAGAAATACAAGGATCAGTAAAATGTAACTATCTTACTGGTCACCTGGAAACAAACAAAAAAAAACGTATAAATGTGTTTCCTCTGAAACCAGGCCCTCTTTTTCCCAGAAGAAGCAGTCCTTAGTGCATCCATGCCATACCATTCAGAGAAAGGAATTGCAAAGCTCTTTATCAGGCACATGCAGATGCTGTCTCTTCTGGGAGTGCCACCTAGATGCTTCCTGGCTCCATTGCCCAGGCTTCAAATGGATATTTTACATTCTTGGATTCGCAAGGTGGTATCCCTCACAATTCTATAACTGCTCTCTCCACAGCATCAAGGAAGAGTCATTACTGAATTGCCACCAACTATCCTGGGGAGTTGGGAATGCAACCGCAATAAAGTGGGAGGAAAGCTTCAGCATAATTTCATCCTCAGTAATAAGGACCCATTTCTAAGCAACCACCATGCTCCAGACATGACCCCTTTGAACCTAGAGATAACCCTGTGTGATATATATTTCACCCCCACCCCCACCATACTTTCTCATTTTAGTGTTGAATCTAAATGGAGAACTCGACAAATATCTGTGGGACATTTCAACATTTGATTTACCTCTACCATTCTAACCTCTGCAAGACTTTGGAAGATTGCTTCTTTAAAAAAGAAAAATTATTTATTTGGCTGCACTGGTTTCAGTTGTGACACATGGGACCTTCGATGTTCAGTTGAGCCATGTGGCATCTTTCAGTTGCAGCATGTGGGATCTGGTTCCCTGAGTAGAGATAGAATCCAGGTCCCTGCATTGGGAGCATGGAGTCTTAGCCACTGGACCACCAGGGAAGTCCCTGAACATTGCTCAGTCTATCCAACGTACACGAATTTCTTTTTGAAACTTGGGAGCATTTGAATACTTTTGATGAGTTCATCCAGGTTATTGACAAAACACATTGAGAGCCCTCCCACTACAGACCTCTTTCCAGGAGCTCCGTTTAATAGCGCTGCAGTTGGCAGAATGTGAGGAAAGAAATGACCAACTACACCAGAACCCAGGTGAGGAAGACACACGTTGCCTGAGGCCTGTGTTTGGGAGGGTCCAGAGTTCTGGAGACACAACAGAAGGATACTCAGCAGTGCATCACAAAGGCCATGCTTGTTTCCAGAGTGTTGGAAGGTTATCACAGGACAGCATTTATTTATAAACATATGGCTTAATTATTTAATTTAAAAACAAAGAATCTAAAGATATCTGGAAGACCTAGTGCAATTTCTTCCTCAAGCAATATCGATGGCTTTCTGGAACAGGTATGATCCTTGACTAGGGACTGCTACTGCTGAGTCACTTCAGTCGTGTCCGACTCTATGTGACCCCATAGACGGCAGCCCACCAGGCTCCCCCATCCCTGGGATTCTCCAGGCAAGAACACTGGAGTGGGTTGCCATTTCCTTCTCTAATGTATGAAAGTGAAAAGTGAAAGTGAAGTCACTCAGTCGTGTCCGACCCTTAGCGACCCCATGGACTGCAGCCCACCAGGCTCCTCCGTCCATGGGATTTTCCAGGCAAGAGTACTGGAGTGGGGTGCCATTGACTAGGGACAGTATTTCTCAAAACTTCGGAAAAGAATGAAACGATCTTATACTCGGGTCCTATCCCTTCTCTGGCTCCCCCTGCTGGCAGAAGAAAGACAAACTCCTTGGCTGAGCTAAATCTAGTGACCTTTGTGACGTGGCTCTAATTTATATTCTCAGACTAGACTCAACTCTGGAAAAGTCCACAAGACAGGACTGATCTCTCCAGTGCCACCCAACCCCTCTCCTCTGCCCTTACCCATCTATCCAGGTTACAGGATTACAAAGTAGCTGGTGTCCTAGGAAGCATGGTGGTCCCTGATGGTGCATCCTGCCCTCTCCCCAGGTCGGCCAAGGTCCTGCCCTAAGGACAGTGTCCTCCCTGGGGAGGGTTTCAGTGCTTTGCTGTTGATCACAGGTGGAGTGCAGACAAAGGGAAGCGATTGCTGCAGCAGGAGGCAGGCTGGACGAACTGCTGGGATGGGACTGCCCGGGCACAGAGAGGAGCAGCAGATTAGACCCCAGAGTGGGGGACTCATTTTAATCGTAGGCCAACCATGCCCAGGCAAAGGGGACCTGGCCTGGAACACCCACCTGAAAGACTGTGTGACTTTGAGCAAGTCCTTTCCTACTCTGGGCTGCAGTCACCCTCTCTGTAAAGTGAGGATATTAGAGGTGGTCTCTAAAGGCCCTTGTTTCCTACCTGACCTAGCTCAGGTGTCCCCTCTGTGACACTTTCTCTGATCAACTCACTGACCCTACTGCTTCAGGAAGACTCTCATATTGGAGCACTTGGTGATCATCTGTATTTATTTCTGTTCTCCCTTCCAAACCAAAGGTGCCTTATCCCAGGATTCTGGCTCATTTGAATTATTCAGTTCAGTTCAGTCATTCAGTCATGTCCAACTCTTTGCAACCCCGTGAATTGCAGCACGCCAGGCCTCCCTGTCCATCACCAACTCCCAGAGTTCACTCAGACTCACGGCCATCGAGTCAGTGATGCCATCCAGCCATCTCATCCTCTGTCATCCCCTTGTCCTCCTGCTCTCAATCCCTCCCAGCATCAGAGTCTTTTCCAATGAGTCAACTCTTCACATGAGGTGGCCAAAGTACTGAAGTTTCAGCTTTAGCATCATTCCTTCCAAAGAAATCCCAGGACTGATCTCCTTTAGAATGGACTGGTTGGATCTCCTTACACGCCAAGGGACTCTTCAAGAGTCTTCTCCAACATCACAGTTCAACAGCATCAATTCTTCGGTGCTCAGCTTTCTTCACAGTCCAACTCTCACATCCATACATGACTACTGGAAAAACCATAGCCTTAACTAGATGGCCCTTTTTTGGCAAAGTAATTTCTCTGCTTTTGAATATGCTATCTAGTTTGGTCATAACTTTCCTTCCAAGGAGTAAGCATCTTTTCATTTCACGGCTGCAATCACCATCTGCAGTGATTTTGGAGCCCCCCAAAATAAAGTCTGACACTGTTTCCACTATTTCCCATGAAGTTATGGGACCAGATGCCATGATCTTAGTTTTCTGAGTGTTGAACTTTAAGCCAATGTTTTCACTCTCCTCTTTCACTTTCATCAAGAGGCTTTTTAGTTCTTCTTCACTTTCTGCCATAAGAGTGGTGTCATCTGGATATCTGAGGTTATTGATATTTCTCCCGGCAATCTTGATTCCAGCTTGTGCTTCTTTCAGCCCAGTGTTTCTTATGATGTACTCTGCATATAAGTTAAATAAGTTGGGTGACAATATACAGCCTTGATGTACTCCTTTTCCTATTTGGAACCAGTCTGTTGTTCCATGTCCAGTTCTAACTGTTGCTTCTTGACCTGCATATAGGTTTCTCAAGAGGCAGGTCAGGTGGTCTGGTATTCCCATCTCTTTCAAAATTTTCCACAGCTTATTGTGATCCACACAGTCAAAGGCTTTGACATAGTCAATAAAGCAGAAATAGATGTTTTTCTGGAACTCTCTTGCTTTTTCCATGATCCAGCAGATGTTGGCAATTTGATCTCTGGTTCCTCTGCCTTTTCTAAAACCAGCTTGAACATCTGGAAGTTCATGGTTCACATATTGCTGAAGCCTGGCTTGGAGAATTTTGAGCGTTAGTTTACTAGCGTGTGAGATGAGTGCAATTGTGCGGTAGTTTGAGCATTCTTTGGCATTGCCTTTCTTTGGGATTAGAATGAAAACTCACCTTTTCCAGTCCTGTGGCCACTGTTGAGTTTTCCAAATTTGCTGGCATATTGAGTGCAGCACTTTCACAGCATCATCTTTCAGGATTTGAAATAGCTCAACTTGAATTCCATCACCTCCACTAGCTTTGTTCGTAGTGATGCTTTCTAAGTCCCACTTGACTTCACATTCCAGGATGTCTGGCTCTAGGTGAGTGATCACACCATCATGATATCTGGGTCATGAAAATCTTTTTGCACAGTTCTTTTGTGTATTCTTGCCACCTCTTCTTAATATCTTCTGCTTCTGTTTGGTCCATACCATTTCTGTCCTTTATCGAGCCCATCTTTGCATGAAATGTTCCCTTGGTATCTCTAATTTTCTTGATGAGATCGCTAGTCTTTCCCATTCTGTTGTTTTCCTTTATGTCTTTGCCTTGATCACTGAGGAAGGCTTTCTTATCCTTGCTATTCTTTGGAACTCTGCATTCAGGTGCTTATATCTTTCCTTTTCTCCTTTGCTATTCGCTTCTCTTCTTTTCACAGCTATTTGTAAGGCCTCCTCAGACAGCCATTTTGCTTTTTTGCATTTCTTTTCCATGGGGATGGTCTTGATCCCTGTCTCCTGTACGATGTCATGAACCTCCGTCCATAGTTCATCAGGCACTCTATCAGATCTAGTCCCTTAAATCTATTTCTCACTTCCACTGTATAATCATAAGGGATTTGATTTAGGTCATACCTGAATGGTCTAGTGGTTTTCCCTACTTTCTTCAATTTAAGTCTGAATTTGGTAATAAGGAGTTCATGATCTGAGCCACAGTCAGCTCCTGGCCTTGTTTTTGCTGATACTATAGAGCTTCTCCATCTTTGGCTGCAAAGAATATAATCAGTCTGATTTCGGTGTTGACCATCTGGTGATGTCCATGTGTAGAGTCTTCTCTTGTGTTGTTGGAAGAGGGTGTTTGCTATGACCAGTGCATTCTCTTGGCAAAACTCTATTAGCCTTTGCCCTGCTTCATTCTGTATTCCAAGGCCAAATTTGCCTGTTACTCCAGGTGTTTCTTGACTTCCTACTTTTGCATTCCAGTCCCCTATAATGAAAAGAACATCTTTTGTGGGTGTTAGTTCTAAAAGGTCTTGTAGGTCTTCATAGAACCATTCAACTTCAGCTTCTTCAGCATTACTGGTTGGGGCATAGACTTGGATGACTGTGATACTGAATGGTTTGCCTTGGAAACAAACAGAGATCATTCTGTCGTTTTTGAGATTGCATCCAAGTACTGGATTTCAGACTCTTTTGTTGACTGTGATGGCTACTCGACTGTGATGGCTACTCCATTTCTTCTAAGGGATTCCTGCCCACAGTAGTAGATATAATGGTCATCTGAGTTAAATTCACCCATTCCAGTCCATTTTAGTTCGCTGATTCCTAGAACATCAACGTTCACTCTGGCCATCTCCTGTTTGACCACTTCCAATTTGCCTTGATTCATGGACCTGACATTCCAGGTTCCTATGCAATATTGCTCTTTACAGCATCGGACCTTGCTTCTATCACCAGTCACATCCACAGTTGGGTATTGTTTTTGCTTTGGCTCCATCCCTTCATTCTTTCTGGAGTTATTTCTCCACTGATATCCAGTAGCACATTTGAATTATTAGGTAATACTATATACTGAATATACATTTGAATTATTCAGTTCAGTTCAGTTCAGTCGCTCAGTTGTGTCCGACTCTTTGTGACCCCATGAATCGCAGCACGCCAGGCCTCCCTGTCCATCACCATCTCCCGGAGTTCATTCAAACTCATGTCCATCAAGTCGGTGATGCCATCCAGGCATCTCATCCTCTGTCGTCCCCTCTTCCTCCTGCCCCCAATCCCTCCCAGCATCAGAGACTTTTCCAATGAGTCAACTCTTCGCATGAAGTGGCCAAAGTACTGGAGTTTCAGCTTTAGCATCATTCCTTCCAAAGAACACCCAGGGCTGACCTCCTTTAGAATGGACTGGTTGGATTTCCTTGCAGTCCAAGGGACTCTCAAGAGTCTTCAACACCACAGTTCAAAAGCATCAATTCTACAGCGCTCAGCTTTCTTCACAGGTAATACTATATACTGAACTAAACACTGAGGAACATTTCTAGGTCTGTAATCCCTGAATTGTCCACAAGGTGGCAGTCTGCACAGGTGGCTGCTATACAAACCTTGCATGTTGGTTGAAGCGCTGGGAGATGTTGAAGGAAAAACAGAGAGCACGGAAGGAAGGAGGACTCTCCTAAAAGACTTTTCCTCTGGCTCCTCAGTAGGTATATGCTGTGCTCTCCCCTCCACCTTTAAAGTGTCCATCTCAGTCAGCCATGCAGGCCTGAGCTACAGCGGCCAAGCCTGGATTTCATGTTTCCAGGCTTCTCAGTTGTCTGGGCAAGGCTGGTGATCTGGCCCTCACTGCCCTCTCCAGCCTCCTCCGTCAGCAGCTGCACCCCTCCTCCACCCCACTGAGCTCTGCGAACTGCGTGAGCTCTCTTCTGCTCCTGACTCTGCCTGTTCTCTCTGATCTTCATGCCTTCAGACACACTGTGCCTTCTCTTCGCTGTCCTCCCAGGCAGCACCTACTGGTTCTTCCAGACCCAGACGGCTGTTGGTGAGGATGTGGATACAAAGAAACCCTTATGCACTGTTGGTGAGAGTGTAATTTGGTGCAGCCACTGTGGAAAACAATATGGAGTTTCCTCAAAAAACTAAAAATAGAACTACAATATGACCTAGCAATTCCACTCCTGGGAATATATCAAAACTCCCAAAACACTAATTCAAAAAGATACAGCCATCTCAATGTTCACAGCAGCACTGTTTACAATTGCCAAGACATGGAAGCAACTTGTGTCCATCAACAGATAAATGGATAAGGAAGAAGTAGTATAAAGAAGCGTGTGTATGTAATATATAGAAGTATACATATATATATATATATATAGGCTTCCCAGGTGGCACTAGCGGTAAAGAACCTGCCTGCCAATGCAGGAGACTTAAAGACTCAGGTTCCATCCCTGGGTTGGGAGGATTCCCTGGAGGAGGGCATGGCAATCCACTCTGATATTCTTGCCTGGAAAATCCCATGGACGGAGGAGTCTGGTGGGCTACAGTCCATAGGGTTACAAATAGTTGGACATGACTGAAACGACTTGGCACACATGCACACATATACATACATGTATGTGTGTGTGTGTGTGAGTGTGTGTGTGTGTAACAGAATATTATGCAGCCATAAAAAGGACAAAATTTTGCCATTTGCAACAACATGGATGAACTTGGAGAGCATTATGCTAAGTGAAGTAAGTCAGGCATAGAAAGACAAATACCATATGATATCACTTATATGTGGAATCTAAAAAAGACAACAAATTAGTGGATATAACGGAAAAGAAGCAGACAGACATAGGGAACAAACTAGTGGCTGCAGTGGGGAGAAGGGAGGGAGCAGGGGCAAAACAGGGGGGGACAGAGATGCAAACATTAGGGATAAAATAAGCTGCAGAGATACATTGTACAGCACGGGGAATATGGCCAACATTTTGTAACAATTGTAAATGTTATATATATTGTATATTGTATATATATTTTAAAAAGACCTAGTTCACAAAGCACCTTTTCCAGAAAGCCTCCTTGATTCTTTTTCCCCCAAGTTTGTTTCTGTAGCAGCATTTATCACACTGAAATTGCTTCCTCTCTGCCTGCTTTCTTAAGTACTCGCTTGCTCATCTATCCCTCAGCCCCTCCGTGTCCTGCATAGGCCTGGCGGGCAGGGCTAGGTCCTCTGAGAGCGTGCTGAATGAACAATGAAGCAACGAATCTATGAATTAG
Organism: Oryx dammah; assembly: GCF_014754425.2. Taxonomy (NCBI): domain Eukaryota; kingdom Metazoa; phylum Chordata; class Mammalia; order Artiodactyla; family Bovidae; genus Oryx; species Oryx dammah. Next base: position 61,311,622 of record NW_024070185.1, on the reverse strand, counting down.
GGATATGCTGTAGCGAGATGAATAGAGAAACTCCTTCTTCCCAAAGGGGGATTCATTTAAGAGAAAAATCTTATTTTTCTGCTGACCCTGGTTCAGGAAGAGACCAAGTGCTCCTTAGCACAATAAAGGCACATTATTACTTTGAAAGGAGCAGGGCCAAAGGCTTGTTAAAAGAAGCCAACACTTGCCTCATGTGAGACTAGGCTGTGTCGTCTTCTAAAAATGAATATTTTTTAGTCTCCCTTTGGCAAGGTGACTTCTCTTTCAATTATTTATAAGGAAACTGGGGGAGCCGGTTTACTCTCCTGGCAGAAAAGGAAAGTTCCAGGGGCTTCCTACCTCTAACAACAGCACTTATTCTATGTTCACAGAACTGATGCTGGGGTTCTTCTGCCAGTTGCCAAGTGTGCCTAGTTGTTCAGGACCTGGAGAAGTAACCACAGGTGGGTTCACTGTGATTGGAACATGGGCCCTGATGGCCATAAGCCCCCACTTTGACTGTGCAACAGTGGACCACTCTAGTAAGTGATCACAGGTTCCTCTGGAAGGGCTTAGAGGAAGATTTATAGAATTTCTACAGAATCCTTCAAGAGGGCATGGCCTCCTCTTCCAACCAGCAGTTCCACAGCTAGATGAAATCTGATTCTGGATAAGAGACCATGGCTTACAGTGATTTTAATTGGCTTTTGAACACAAGATCCACAGTTTTTCCTACTGTAACAGAGTGAGTCACCTTCTAGTAGGATTCCTAGAGACAACGAGGGTTAGGGGGTGAAGGCATGAAAAGCCACTAATAAAGACTGGTCAGCAAGTCCTTCCTTCCATCCAGTGTCTTCATGTGGCCACACAACGAACTCCAGCAATCAAGACTCTCTTGGGTCTCTTGTTTGGCACCCCGCCCAGGACTGGGCCATGGACATGGTACAGAGTCTGACTCTGAGTAAGCACAGGGCCACAGGAATAACAGTATAAATGAATGAAAGAACCTGTTCCACTGCATCTTTCCAACACACACACTCCACTAAGCCACAGATACGTCGACACGTGCTCCAGGACATCGAAGCATTATTTGTAGTAACAAAAGTACTGAAAACAACTGGTTAAATAACTACAGTTTTCTGCATTTAAACACTCTGCAAAGTTAAAAAGTCCAAGGACAATCCAAAATGTATCACCATCTGATCACAACCAAAGTCACTGTTGACTGTGAGATGCACCATGCCTTTATGTAGCCTGTGTGCTCAATCATGTCCAACTCTTTGGGACCCCGTGAACTGTAGCCCACCAGGCTCCTCTGTCCACAGAATTTTCCAGGCGAGAATACTGGAAGGGGTTGTCCTTTCCTCCTCCAGGGGATCTGGCGCACCCAGGGACTGAACCTCTGTCTCTTGCATCTCCTGCATTAGCAGGTGAATTCTTTACCACTGCGCCACCTGGGAAGCTCTTATGCAGCATCAAGGCGGCGCGGGGGGGGGGGCCGCCGCCGCTGGGGGGAAATGAGCCAGTAAAACTCCACTCCATTGATTGCACAAGAGGTTGATTTCAGAGATGGTAAGAGGCGGGGGAACTATGGGAAATACTGTGGGTAGAAAAACCAAGCACAAAGTAATGTATAGGGTATTCGTGTGTGTCTGTGTGTGTATTTAAAGGGAGGGGCTATGCAATCATACGTACTTTTATAAAAATCAAAATTCCTGGAAAGATACCCAAGAACCTGATTACAGGTGTGCCCTCTTGACACTAGGTTGGGGCATTGGGATATCAGGTGGAAGGGAGGTCCTCTTTTCATAGTTACATTCATTTGTTAACTTTGACATTTTAAGCCATATATTCCTTTTTTAAAAATAAAATTTGGGAAACTACTAAATGCAAAGTAAAATAAAAGAAAGCATCCTTCTGGATTAAGGGGCACAGTACTTTGAGCCAGCCTTAGATCCGGAGATTGTATATCCAATCCTTGATCTACTAGAGCGACCTTGGGCAAGTTCCCGCCCCTACGGGATCTCCAAGAGCCCACTGGTTGTCGAAGAGCGGATCTCAGAACATCCCTCCATCTCAGAGCCCAGGCCGGGCCAGCAGCCCACCCCGCTGCGCTAGTCTCAGCTGGGCAGCCGACTGCCAGCGCCCGGCGGTGCAGGCCCGGCCAATCAGCGGTCGCGGGGCGGGCGGGGTGGCGGCGCAGCGCGCGCAGAGAGAAGCTACGAAGCAGAGGCACCAGTGCCGTCCGGGAGCGGACCATGCCACGCTCACCCGGGCTCTTCCTGCTGCTGCTTGCACTGCAGCCGCTGCCAGCCCTGGGCCTCGGGCTCCGCAGCGCAGGCGGACGAAAGCCGGAGTGCGGTCCGTGCCGACCAGAGCGCTGTCCCGAGCCCGTGGGCTGCCCGGTGCCTGGCATCGTGGCGCGCGACGAGTGCGGCTGCTGCGCGCGCTGCTTGGGCGCCGAGGGCGCGAGCTGCGGGGGCCGGGCCGGCGCGCGTTGCGGCCCAGGGCTCGTGTGTGCGAGCCGCGCCGCGGGGGCCGCGCCCGAGGGCACCGGGCTGTGCGTGTGCGCGCAGCGCGGCTCGGTCTGCGGCTCCGACGGCCGGTCGTACCCCAGCGTTTGCGCGCTGCGCCTGCGCGCCCGCCAGGCGCCCCGCGCGCTCCCTGGCCACCTGCACAAGGCGCGCGACGGCCCCTGCGAATTTGGTGAGTCTAGCTTCTGCCCCGCGGTGCTGGGGCGAGTGAAAAAGAGGGACCCTGACCCTCTGGGGCGTGGGGTGAAGGATCTTTTGCTGCACAGCGGTGGACAGCTCTGCCCAGGCCTCAGTTTTCCCTATGGGGTCAGTTTTCTCACCTGGCCAGTTACTCAAGGAGACGGGGGTGAGGGGTGTGTCGGGGAGGGGGCAGGAATCCACATCCTGAACCCTCTCTTACCAAGCCCTTGGAGTCCCCAGTCACCTAGCTGGTCGTAATTTTGGTGAGCCTGCTGTCCCTTTTGGTACTTAAGTACTTACTGATAAAATCGTTTGCAGGTCTGGCATATTTGCCTCGGAAAGACTGAGAGTGTGGGAAGCAGAGTGTTCCCACTGGGTCCAGCTCCCTGGGGTCCCACCTTGGACCTGACGGGGGTGGGTTGTGTGAGTGAAGAGGGAGAGCAGATGGAGATGCTGGAGGAGGAGGAGGAGGAGCTGGAGCTGCAGATTGGGACAATGAAGTCTGGGGATCAGGGCACCGGGGTTCAGTGAGTGTGGAGTCCCGCCCTGCAGGGAATCTTGAAGAACCTCTCACCCAGGACAGGTAAAACCTTGGGAGACCTAAACTCTGAAGAGATTGTAGTGCCATCAGAGGCAGACCCCAGGTTTTATAAGACTGAAGTTTATAGAATTTGGAGGGTCCCACTTTAAGTAAGTGGTTCCACTTTAAGTAAGGGCTTCCCTGGTGGCTTGGAGGGTAAAGAATCTGCCTGCAAAATGGGAGACCTGGGTTCGATCCCTGGGGTGGGAAGATCCCTTGGAGAAGGGAACGGTTACCCACTCCAGTATTCTTGCCTGGAGAATTCCATGTACCGTGTAGTCCCTGGGGCTGCAGAGTCAGACACGACTGAGCGACTTTTACTTCACTCTAAGTAAAGTAATAGAAAATGATTAATTGCTTGGGACCTAAAAACAGAAGCTTCATTAACATCACAATAAAGCCATTTATGGGTGCCATATTTGCTCACTTTCTACATGTAATGTTTCAAAACCAAACAGAAATAAACCAAAATATTAGTATAGGGATGCCCAGTCAAGCACCCTGCTGGGCCATTAGATTTTGGAGAAATGCCCCTTGTCTAGGTGGTCTGGAGGGGAAGTGGAGTATAGGTGAGCTTGTGCCAGGGGAGTCCCAAGGAGGCCCACCTTTGGGGTTCTGGTCTGGGACTGGAGACCCAAGAGCAGATCTAAAATTCAGTGTCATGACTTAAGCTGTGACAAGGAAGCCTTGGGGGTGGGGGACGGCCTTTGGAAATTTGTAGTATTATCTTTCACCAAGAATCCCAGTTAGATGCCCTCAAGTCCTGGAGACCCAGTGGGTTGTTGGAGATGAGGCAAGAAGGCCCCTGTCTCTGGAAACTTGGAAATAATGTGCTGCCCACTGAGGGGTCTGAGGCAGCCCGGAGAGCACAGGCAAGTGACTGCTGGCTGTTCCGCACTGGGGCTCCCCATGGAGGAGAGAGCTGGCTGCTGCTTCCCTGGCTGCGGCTTTGGGCTGGGCCCTTGCAGGGGCTGTGTCAGCCCCCGTAGAGTCTCTGTTGAGCTCCTTCCACTTCGAACCTTTGTTTCTGCCCTGTGGCATTTAAACAGCCCTGTCTCCTTCCTTCTCCTTTCTGTCATCTGTTTTTACAATCTACTTTCCTCAGCAGTTAATTCTGCTGAGGCAAGTCTCTTTGTTCCCAGACAGGTAACACTTCCACTCCACATGCAGGAGACATGAGAAATGCTGGCCAGGTCTCCCGACTAACCGGTGCTGATGTTCTCAAATGATCCCTCCCTGGACTGGTACTCTGTTTCTAAGAGAGAGCTGCCTTGAAGGCATTTAGACCCAATCTACTATTACACGGAGGAGGCCGAGATCCTCGGGGCAGGGGACTCGTCCAGGGTGACCAGGGTGACCAGTAAAACCTGACTGGCTTCCAGGTCCCCAGCACCCTGTTCAGCACTGTTTCAGGATAGGACTTGAGAGTATTAAATTGGGCAGGTAGCGGTTGCCATGGTTACCAGAGTGTGGGCAGATGGAGGTCCCGTACCCCTAATTCATGGAAAATTACCAAATGACAAGTAAATGTGACAGCCCCTTCACTCTGATCTGTGGGCTCTGAGCCCACCACAGGCACAGGCCCCGGGAGTAAAGATGTTTATGGAGCCAAACACAAGTAATTCAGAAGCTGCTTTTAATGATCCCAGGAGTGACAGGCGTCAGGCCTCCGCACAGTTTAGCTTTCCTTCCCTACCAGCGGCTGTGTCATTGGCCACTACCCAGACCCCAGCACTATCATCCCATTGCGTTCTGTCCTGAAGTGTTTGTGTGGCCCCTGCTCTTGGGTCCTGGTGAAGCAGGAAGGTGTGGACCAGGGATCTTTTCAGCTAGGGAAAATGGCACCTCATTGTGTGCTGCCCTCGAGCCAGCCTTTATTCAGACAAGACGACGGGAGCACTTTCTAACAATGTCCCTGGGGACCTCGCTGCTTGATGGGAAACAGATCGAGTCAGAGCAGCAGCTGTTCTGCTTCAGTATTGGCAAGAAAGTCACCCCTCCCCTGTCCTCTCCTGTGCCTTCAATAGGCCAGCACCTGACTTTAAGGGAATGAAGCCTCCGTAAATATTAGGGTTCGCAGTGTGGGACGTGTTTGTACCCAAATACCTCTGGTGTGATTTCAGGCTTAAAATCTGACCTTTCCTCCTATGCTCTGAAATGCCCCAAAATTCGAATTATGAGAGTAATCCTGTGATCAACACACATGTATTGAAGACTCACTGGGCTCCAACATAAAAATAATTTTTGGCTATTGGAAATCGCTTTTGCATTCCATCTTCTTTCTTGATTTTTTACAACTACCCTGGCCAGGTCTCACTCCCACTTAATGGAAGGACAAACCAAGGCCGTTAGAAGAGAGTTTCCTGGAGTCACATGACTGGTTGCCGGCCGAGGTGGGGCTCCAGTTCCTGACTCTTTTCAGATGGAGTCATGTATCTATAACCTGCTGGCAACTTGATGAGAAAGGTGCTGCCAACTGGCTACCTTTGAATCTTTAGTTTCTCAGTCTGAATCCACCTTCCTTTTCCCCTCCAAGGCTCGCTGCTGGTGCCTCTGTTTCAGCACCTGGTGATGGCTCCTCAGAGGAACAGGGATAGCTTCACACAAGGGGAAGCAGCTGAGTGGCGCTTGAAAGATGAGTAGAAACTTCCTGGGCTGAGAAGCGGGGGCAGAGAGGCACCGCATAAACCAAGGCAAGGAGGTAGGAGCTCCTGGGGCAAGTGTGAACAGTGGAGCCATAGGCAATTCCCAGTGGGCTGGTTGGCAGAGGAGATGAGACCCAGAGTCGTCTGGGGCAGGCTCGTTGCGGGACTGGCGTGCCATGCTGCGGGGTGAACCTTCATTCTGTACTGAGGTATTGGTTCCATTTCTCAACAGTAAGGTGGTGGTGTCGTTAGTGTTTTGTTATCGTTACTTTTAAAAGCTGCTTTGTTCCATGTACCGTGATCGTTTGCTAGCACTGGGAGGAGGTTGGGGTCCTGCAGACAGCAGGTTGAGGTCGTGTTTTGAGTGCTGCGTTAGATAGGAATGGGGTACCATGCCAACCAAGCCCCTGAAGCACCAGTGAGCTATTGAGATCCTAAATCTTAGAAAATTCGCCTTGGTTGAAATTCCAGCTCCACTTAGAAATCTCAGCCTGTGCAAGGCCCGTGTTACCAGGTAACCAGGAGATGCAGCGAATGCCACTTTGTGAGAGGGACAAAGAAGGGGGGCCTCGTGCTCAAAAGCCTTTCATACTGAGGGAGGGGGCTTGAGGCGCACACTGCAGGGAGCCGGATTAAGCTGTTTCTGGTTCCACATGTAATGCGACTATTAGCATAAATTATCAGGGCTGTTCAGTGCGCTGATTATTAAACCCTTTGGTTGTGTGCTTTTCCATATGAGCAGATGGGTTCCTGGGAGATGACTTTTGATATTCTTTCTTTCCCAAGCACCATTAACTTTAGACAAATCTTGGAGGCATTAGGGAAGATCTTTTATTCCAGCCATCAAGGACATACTCAGTCCATGGGGTGGGGGCACAGCTCCCCACACACTATAGTAATAATGTCGATCCCTTTCATTTCTATAGATCCACCAGGTTAATAACACAGTCACATCCATTCTTTCCCTTCAGCCTGGAGGATGTGGGGCTGTGGTCATTATCCTCATTTGCAGATAAGGAGAAAATTGTTAGCAACTTGCTGGGTGGTTGGTGGCCAGACCCCCAGGCATTTTGGGTTTCCCTTGGTAGTGTTTGAGCTTCTCAGGTGGCTCAGTGAGTAAAGAATCCACCTACAATGCAGGAAAGATCCAAGTTCGGGCCCCAGTTTGGGAAGATCCCCTTGAGGAAGGCATGGCAACCACTCCAGTATTCTTGCCTGGAGAATCCCATGGACAGAGGAGCCTAGTGGGCTGCAGTTCACAGGGTCACAAAGACTCGGACACGACTCAAGCAACTGAGCACACAGGCACAGTCCTGTTTTGCCCACCCTCTGTGCTGTCTCTGAGGGTGTACACCTCGGTGACTGTTCTGTTCCCTGATGGGTGGGCTTGTGCCATCCCAGCATTTCCAGGGCTGTAGCTGACATGAGCAGAAGGAAGCAAGTGTTTAGCAAGGAATAGCTAGGGAGACAAAACCAGCAGATTCCCAGGCGGGGCTGACCAGGCACCATCCTCTCCTGAAAGCCATGTGACTCTTGCCAAAGGCCAGTGGAGAAGAGAGCCCTGGCTCTTCCAGGAGGGTGGCAGCTCAGGTGGCAGTGGGCCGGGGTCTCCAGAGAGAGGGCTGCGGGCCACGGCCTCTGGAGCCTCCGGGGAAGGGCTCACGGATAGCCCACTCCCCAGAGGCCAGTGGAGGGTCTCAGCATCTTCACAGAGACTACCCGTGGGGTAGCACACCCTGTGGAGTCTGCAGGTCCCTCCGTGCAAGCTGGAATTCTTGTGATTGTCCTCACAGGAGCCCCTGCGGAGGGCAGCGGGGGTAGAATGGACTCCTGTACCCATTTTAAAGAAGAAGAAACTGGGGTGTGGGCGAGACAGGACTGAGCCTGAGTTCCCAGGGTAGTCACGAGTTGCAGGGCCTCAGTGCCACACTTCAGTGAGCTCTTGGGAGCAGTAAGACTGGGAGCATCCTGCCAGGATTATGGACACACCACCCATTTCATGGTATCTTCACAAGAGCTGCTTCCTGGGGTGATGTTGGGAGGGTTTCATTTCTGTGCAGAGGAGTAAATGTGGCGGGCCTGAGATTGTTGTCCTTGGAAAGGCCCTCTGAGAATGTGGATGTGCGGAAGCGTCCCACCCTCTCCAGAATTGAGAAGAGTCACTCACTGCATGTGAACTGTACAATCCGCACGGTGTATGCTGCACACCTGCTTTCCTCTTGGGAATCTGGAGTTTTGGTATGTAGTAGGCAGAGGGTGCCTAGGGGACTGGCTCCCAATGTAAACCCTAGGCGCTGAGTGTCTAGCGAGCTTCCGTGGTTGTCACAGGTTGTGCTGGAGAATTAAGTGCCGCATCCTCTGTGACTCCACTGGGAGAGGCTTCTGAAAGCGTGCTCCTGGTTTCCTGAGCCTTTGCGCCATGAATCTCTTTTGCCTTCGCCGGTTTGCTTTGTCTCCTTTGTTGTAATAAATCCCACTGTGAATAAACTGTGCCAAGTCCCGTGAGTCCTTGTAGCAAGTCATTGATCCTGGGACTTGTCTTGGGGACCCCCAACACAATACCTTAGGAACTCATTCTTATTCTGGGATGGAGTCCATACGGCTAACATATGTTTCACCCTTAAAATTCATGTGGAATTAATGGAATCAGAGTGCCTAAGTCTGCATCCTTGCTCCCCCAGGTGCTTCACCTTTCTGAGCTTTGGATTTCTTATCTGTTAAGTGGGGCTAAAAGCACCTACTTCCCATGACTGGTGTGAAGACGAGAGGGTGTCGGACATGGAAGTGTCATCTCAGGAGAAGGCAGGATGTTATGGGACTGAGCCCCCTGGGCTCATAGTCTTACCCTGCTGTGTAAGGCTGGGTAACCCTGGCTAGCTCCCTCAGATGGCAGCTGGGGAGATTGCTGGAAAGATCAAATGGCTTAACCCTGTAAGCAGAAGGGTGGCATTATTACTGTCATGATGGGATTCCCAGGTGGCTCAGTGGTAAAGAATTCGCCTGCAGTGCAGGAGACACAGGCTCAATCCCTGGGTTGTGAATATCCCCCTGGAGCAGGAAATGGCAACCCACTTCAGTATTCTTGCCAGGAAAATCTCATGGACAGAGGAGCCTGGTGAGCTGCAGTCATGGGGTCACAAAGAGTTGGCCACGACTAAGCACACACACACACACACACACACACACTATCACGATAATGATGGCTGATTTCAAAGAGCTATTATGGATAAAAATCTCTAAATTTAAAATCAGATATGTTTAAATTAAAACTAGATTAAGCTACAGGAGGAAATTTTTTGGAATAACTGAACACTGCTATATCTTGAGTTATGGTAGTGGTTACACGGTGTATGCATTGTCAAAACTTAGAACTGTACACTAGAAAGAATGAATGTACTGTGTATACATTTAAAAATAAATCAAAGCTTGAATGTCACTTTATTGCCAAAAGCAGTGGGCTCTTTTGGAAAAGAAATGCTCTTTTCTGGCGTGAAACTAGTGGCAAAGGCAGTATTTCCGAGACGGTCTTTAACTGTAGTTATGGAAAAAGAGGGAAATGCAAGGAGAGAGAGAGAGAGATGAAATGTGATTTACTGGCTTATTCATTTAGGCTTGAAAGGGACTGATGAAATCTCATTTAAAATTTATGGCTCTGCATGAACGGAAGTAAAACGTGTTGATTGAGTGTCCCTTTGGAATCTATTGAGGGCTTTAGAATAAGATGCAGTTCTGATTGTTCCCACAGCGAGCCATTTGAGGACTGGTGTGGGCTCCGGGGGAGGCGATGCTGGCAGGAGGATATGAATAAATTAGACTGTCTTTGTTGTCCATTGCAGATGGGGCTCTGCCATAGAGCAGGGGTGCTGTGGTTCTTTGTGGTGGTTGGCAGGTGGCTGGGGTGTGTCGGGTGATGTTAGAAGCCTGGAAACCTTGGTTTATTCGGGGGACTGGCTACACTCGGGGTTGTGGGTAGAGGTGTGGTGCTTAGAGGGCATTCAGTTGGTCACAGCTGAAGGAGTGAGCTGATCGGCCTGAGGGGGAAGAAAACAGCCTGGGGTGAGGAGAGCAGGGTTTGTATCCAACTTACTGGAGGCCACTTGAGGTAACCAGGGCTCTATAGGGCTCCTGGCAACCCTGGGATCAATAAGTGGGAGTTACAGGATGCAGGTTTTAACTCCAGGTGAGGACAGCCTTTCTTACTAAAAGAGTCAAGGATAGAAGAGTCAAGGATAGAAGGGCCTGGCTTTATAAGTAGTGAGCTCTCCATCACTGGGAGCATGCAAGTGGAGGCTAGATGAGTCCATCACAGACTGTCAGGCACATGCTTTGGGGAGTTGGGGCTCTCCAGTTTGAAATAAGAAGCTCCAAGACAGCTTCCCAGAGACCTTTTGGCATCAGTTTGACAGGGTCTGTTTCCTAGTCTGTCTAGAGGGTCCAGACCTGTCTCATTTCTGCGCCCTTTCATTCCTTCCCTCCATGCTCTTCATCCAGCCTTCTGTCTCTCTCCCTTTGTTCTCCTTTTTCACTGCAGCCTCACCTTGGCTGGGAAAGGCCCTTTCCTTCTCCAAGGCTGGCCTGTGGACGGCAGAGGGCATGTCCATCAGTCACCAGGCAAAGTGCCAAGAGTCGTGGACTCTGCAGTTTGATGCCCAGGGATGAATGTGTTTACTCTTTTATTGGTCATGTGTTTCTTTGCGGAGTCATCTGTTTGACAGGCCTACCCTGCCCCGCACTTGCACACTGCTACCTTAAACCCTCCCTTTCACACTCAGCACGTACTAAAATCAGCTCAGGGGCTATTATCCTCATCTCAGAAAGATCCCCTGGAGGAGGGCATGGGAACCCACTCCAGTGTTCTTCCCTGGAGAATCCCATGGACAGAGAAGCCTGGCAGGCTACAGTCCATAGCATTGCAGAGTCGGACACAAGTGAAGCGACTTAGCACACACACCTCCCCATCTTACAGACAGCAAACCTGAGCAGAGAGCGTTCTCTTGGCCAGGCCTCCTCATTGCACCTCCCCAAGACCACACTGGCCTCAGCTGTGAGGGTGGGCTGGGGAGACCAGATGAAGCACCTGCACGGTGAGGCAGACTGAGATTCAGCAGGTCAAAGGGGGCAGGTCCCTGGTACTGCACTAGGACACACCCCCAGGCCCTCAGGATGGGCAGCTGTGGTGCATCCCAAATAGAGGACAGGCAGGGCAGGGTGGGCAAGCATGCTGAGGGCCAGATGGAGGGCCTGAAGGCCAAGACAGCTGGGCTTACTTCTTTTAGGCCCAGTGTAAGCAGAGTAGGGGCTGGCCACAGGGAGAAGGACAAACAAGTGCGGAGTATCAGCTAAGAACATCTAACTCAGGACTTCCCTGGTGGTCCAGTGACTTTCCCAATGCAGGGCGCTGGGGGTTTGATCCCTGTTCGGGGAACTGATCCCACGTGCCGCAACTAAAGATCCAGTGCCACAACTAAGACCCAAATAAATGATAAAATAACCATTTAAAAAAGAATGTCTAACTCAAATGCCATGTGCTTTCCCGTCCCACCTGGCAAGCCCACGCCCTCCAACTTTTCTGTAAAGTCCTGGCAGCCTAGCACCGCATTGCCCAATTCCCTGATTTACTTTTCTCTGGCAGTAGCAGAGGCTCAGCATCCATGCCCGCAGTTTTGCCCTTGAGGATGGGGATGGGGAGGTTGGTGGAGCCTGTGATATGCAAATGAGCATCTTGAACCGCAGGGGGTCTCAGCAGGGGGTGAGGGCAGCTGTGCTTTGTGGCATTATTCTTTGAACGCCCTCGATGCAGAAGGAGAAAAGCCCATCTGTTAGAAGACACCAGCCCCTCCCAGAGCCTGTCACCCTGTCGTGTCGTTGAGCTGTAAGCAGATGGCAGCTGGGAGGGATCCTGGGAGGGGTCCTGGGAGGGAGTGTGATGAGACCACAGACAGAAGTCGTCTTTCCGCTCTGGATCCCTGTTTTCCTGTTGGTAGAACAGAGGCAATGAAGGATGAGATGAAGGCATCCTTTCAGGTCTAAGGAGCGCTCCCTTCTAGGATTCCTTGCCTCTGAGTGTGTCCTTTCCGTGTGGGGAGGGCTCACCTGCCCTAACATGTTATGTGCAGGCAGGGGATCTCAGAGGTGAAGGGCTTGGCCAGGGTCAAGGTTGTCTTCCCTTGTCTTTTTCTCCCAGCTCCTGTGGTCATCACCCCACCCCAGAGTGTTCACAATGTCACCGGGGCACAGGTGTACCTGTCCTGTGAGGTGAGGGCTGTGCCCACCCCAGTTGTCACGTGGAGAAAGGTATTTATATCCAAGAACTTCTCTGCATGTGTGTGTGTGTGTGTGTGTGTGTGTGTGTGTGTGTGTGTGTGGCTGGAGGAAGGTATAAATGTTTTTAAGTGTGTGTGTGTGTGTGTGTGTGTGTGTTTATCTCTTATGTGAATTGGAGGATTACAAAAAATATGTTTCATTCCTCTGCCTCCAGATTTATGATTTAAAACTTTTACCCCAGAGAAGGGGTGTGGCTGTTTGCTTCCTTTGCCACTCAGCTGTCCAGGAAGTTCTGCTGTTTATCTAGCCTAGGTCTGCTGAGATGAAGTTAGAGCCTCATCTACTGGATCTGGGTTTTAGAAAGACTTTGTTGGTGGTAGGTGACCTGATCCTATCCTAAAACTAGATCTTCCTGCAGCTCAGTTTTTGAGAGATGGAGATGAGTACAGCCTATGTTGTTTCCTTATCTTAACAGCCCTGAGAAGGGCCATGAAATTCTGGTGGTGGTGATGTCTGTATCTCTGCTGTCCAGCAGGGGGTGCTGCCTGTACATATATTCAGGCTTAAGAAGAAACTGATGTTTAATAGGAATGAGATACTAGGGTCTCAGCCTTCAAGTCAGCGCGAAGGTGAAGACAGTGAGGATGTCTGTGGGCTGGTCCTTATTCAGAAATGATTTTCTAAATCACTCCTGGTTTTTCTGTCTTCTGTAGGTCACACGGTCTCCTGAGGGCACCCAGGTAATGGAGGACCTGCCTGGGGACCACATCAACATAGCTGTCCAGGTGCGAGGGGGCCCTTCTGACCATGAGGCCACGGCCTGGGTTTTGGTGAGTATCTTATTTGTTGATATTCATGGGCTTCCCTGGTAGCTCAGCTAGTAAAGAATCCACTTGCAATGCAGGAGACCCCGGTTCAATTCCTGGGTCAGGAAGATCTGCTGGAGAAGGGATAGGCTACCAACTACAGTGGTCTTGGGCTTCCCCGGTGGCTCAGCTGGTAAAGAATCTGCCTGCAATGTGGGAGACCCGGGTTCAATCCCTGGGTTGGGAAGATCCCCTGGAGAAGGGAAAGGCTACCCACTCCAGTATTCTGGCTTGGAGAATTCCATGGGCTGTATAGTCCATGGGGTCGCAAAGAGTTGGACACGACTGAGTGACTTTCACTTCACTGGCTGTTATTGACTGGCCCTTATAAAGCACCTTTTATATTTCTGTGACACATTACACCTTTCAAATGTTCTTATCCACTTCTCCCTGGGCTCTACAGTAACTGTGAGGAAAGCAGGGCAGGTAGTATAATGCCTGAGAGCAGAAGTGATCTCACTGGTAGGCAGAATGTGGCCTCAGAAAGATGTCCATGTCCTAATCCCTGGAACTGGTGGATGTGTTATATGGCAAGAGGGGAATTCTCAAGAGGGGAATTAAGGTTATTAATCAACTGACTTTAATAAAGTTATCCTGAACTATCTAGGTGGGCCTGATACAATCACAGGAGTCTTTTAAATGTAGAAAAGAGAGGCAGGGGAGAGAGCCAGAGATGGCAGTGTCAGAAGACATGAACTACTATTGCTGGCTTTGAGGAAGCAGGAAGGAGCCACAGGCTAAGGACTACAGGCAGCCTCTAGAATGCTTCCTTTAGGGCATCTGGAAAGAAGACAACCCTGCTGATACCCTGACTTTAGCCCACGGAGACCCATTTGGACATCTGACTTCAAGAGGTGTACTTAGTAAGTTTGTGCTGTCTTAAGCCGTTAAGCATGTGGTCATTTGTAACAGAGCCATAGAAAACTAATACACTTGACTAAGAGCACACGGCTGGTAAAGGGAGTAGCAAGGGTGGGGGGCGGGGTGTGGACAGGACATTCCCATCCTCCTCCAGGGCTCTGCCATGCCACATGCAGCGGTGTGGCTGAGAAGAGGGAATGCCCTGTGATTGAAAGGGTGATGGAGTAAGGAGGTAAGAGCCCACGTGGGGCTAGTCACTCTACCTCCCTGAGCTTCAGGGTCCACAGCCATAGAAAGGGGGCTTTGGACTGGACCATGTCTGGTGACCCTAACAGTCTGTGACTTACCGGTGAGTCTCCTGTAATGTGAGGATAACGATGCTCCGCTTCAGCCATGATGGGACCAAAATGAGACAGGGTGCATAAACCCTCTCAGGTCTGAAGTGACTCACAGTTGAGAGACGCTGTTCTGATGAGAGAAAGCAAGAAAGGAGGGTGCTGCTGTGGGTCTGCTCTGCAGGGGTGTGAGATGGCTCTCCAGAGTGCCCTTCTGATTCCGTCCCCGTCTCGGGCAGGTTTGGCAACTTCTCCACCCAGCTCAGAGGCTCAGGATGCAACTGGGTCCATGGCTTTTTCAAATCTAACACACTCCCCTGCTTTGTTACAAGGAGAGGCAGGGGAAAGGTGTTATTTTGTCCATGGGGTCACAAAGAGTCAGACCTGACTGAGTGACTGAACACAGACACATTTTCCTTAGAATCTGAACCTGTCACCTTCAATAAGAGGACCAGGTTGCTCTCAGTAAAAGGCAGGATGCAGGAAACATTAAAATGAGAGCCAGGATACAGAGGGTACTGAGAAGGAAGCTTAACTCTGTCTCAGCAGCCAAGACAAGAAGAGAAATAAGAGGGTGAACTCAGTCTTATTCCAAAAAGCTGTAAGTGTTCAGGATCATTATGAACTAAGTAAGTGATTTTGCTGTGTCATATGTGACTGTATAAACTTGCCTGTTTAACTTCTAGATCAACCCTCTGAGGAAGGAAGACGAGGGGGTGTACCAGTGCCATTCGGCCAACGCAGTTGGGGAGGCCCAGTCGCATGGCACGGTGACCGTGGTGGATCGGAGTCAGTACCGAGCACCCCGCTTCCCAGCTCCAGACGACCGCCTGTGATGGGGGCACGTGCGTGTTTCAAGTCATCTGAGTTTGTACACCTCTGTCACAAGAGGTTGAGATGAGTTATAAGATGCATAATAAATAAGAAGAAAAATACTGAATTGAGGGAAACAGAGGAATGCAAACCAAGAGCAGAACATATCACAGTTGGCAGGTAGACTCTGGTGTGTTCTACACATATATCACGCTGGGCTTCCCACTAGCATGCCAAGTCAAGAGCTGTGAACGTTAGGGGTGTCCAGGTGAAAGAGACCACTATTTTTTTTTTTATTTTTTTCTGTTTCTGAGGCTGAATGGAATATTTCCTCCAAGTCTGCGCTGTGAGGGTGCTGAGAGGGCAGACATGGTCACTGTGACAGTGCCCGGGTAAAAACATGCACAAAGAAAACAGTCTGAGCTTCATGGTTCTGTTCCCTTATGCGTAGCTCTGCAAGTAGATAGCAGAGAAGGCAATGGCCCCCCACTCCAGTACTCTTGCCTGGAAAATCCCATGGACGGAGGAGCCTGGTGGGCTGCAGTCCATGGGGTCTCGAAGAGTCGGACACGACTGAGCAACTTCACTTTCACTTTTCACTTTCATGCACTGGAGAAGGAAATGGCAACCCACTCCAGTGTTCTTGCCTGGAGAATCCCAGGGATGGGGGAGCCTGGTGGGCTGCCCCGTAGGTCGCACAGAGTCGGACACGACGGAAGCGACTTAGCAGCAGCAAGTAATTAGAGCTTCTAGAAACAGGGAGGAAAATGTAAGGTGTAAAATCGTCAAACAGAAATTCAGTTAGGAGATGGCTCTTACAGTTGCCCTCCTAATACTTTTAGTTTTTTATATATGTGTATTATTTATATGGCTCAGCAGTAAGGAATCTGCCTACCAATGCAGGAGATGCAGGTTTGATCCCTGGGTCAGAAAGATCCCCTGGAGAAGGAAATGGCAACCCACTCCAATATTCTTGCCTGGGAAATCCCATGGACAGAGGAGCCTAGTGGGTTAAAGTCCTTGGGGGTCGCAGAGTTGGATAAGACTTAGTGACTAAACAACAACAACAACAAATAGAAACATTTATGTATCAAAAAGTCAGGTATCAGGATTTTTTTCCTTTATGTATATTTATGTATATACACGTGAATATATATATGTTTCATATTTTAAATATATGTATAAGTATATAATTATATTTTAAAAACAGAAATAATACCAGGCTATGAATATAGTCTATTATAGTTGAGTTTTCAAAAGAAGTCACAAAGAGTAATGGAATTTTAAGCCATTGCCACTGCCCAGCTCTTGAGTTTTCCCTGCAGCTTTCAGAATAGGCTGGCTCTTGCTTGCATAACTCCGGGGACACAGAGCTCTGTACCACCAAAAAACCATCTGTGGATTTTTCCAGTAATTGAAAGTTCTTCCTCATATTACACTGGAATCTGCCTCTCTGAAATGCCCACCCATAGGTCTTATATGTAATTCTGGGATCCCCATAGGCACCTCTGCTCCCACCAGCACCCCTCCTGGCTGGGGAGAGATTTAAAGTTAGGGTCATTACCCCCACCTTCTGTCTAACATGTAGTTGAGTATAACAGAGCAGGCTTCTTTTCTCTAATTTTTTTTTCCCCCTCTTTTCTTCTAGGGTCTTAGAAACTTCATCACAGGATGATGGAAAAGTCAAGTCATGGATCATTTCACTTTGTGAAGAATTAGAAAAACTGTGTTTGTAGGTGACCCCTTTTGTATGTTTTTAAGTATTAGATGCAAACTAGATTCGTATGCAGATGTAGTTTTTAGCAGAGCAAACAAACCTTGGGAAAACAGACTGCATGTAGCCTTTTTATACTTTTGAAATGAACAGCTCTGTGAGAATTCTTTTTAGCTTCTCCCTCCAAGGGAAGGTCACATTTAAGTCCATGTAATTCTATAGGGCTGGACCGAAGTGTGTCAGCTGTGACTCTGCCTCATTTGTCTATGGTTGATTAGTGGAGCTCTGTGATAGACAGTGTGTGTTTTAGGAGGAGGGGGAAGGTCTTGCTGTCCTCTGCCTGACCCCTAACTTGCTGTGTGATCTGCCCTCCCTCTCTGGGCCTTGGTCTCTTCAGCTGTGAATGTGCTATTTGGACTGTATGTAACCTATGTCCTTTCAAACACTGCCATCCTGGAGTAAGATGGTCCTACAGAAAAAATATGAGAAGTGTAGTCTCAGCATTCTTTTAAAAATAGTATTCCCTCAAAAACAAATGCATTGCTTCACATGAGGGTATGGAGAGCTGGCTATAGCTTATCTATTCCTGCTATTTTCCCATTTTAAAGAGATTTAGTCCTACATGGAACACTTAACCAGGCTCAGAGGCTGGGTATTTGGGGACTAAGATATCCACTTATTAACAAGCCCAGCATTCTTTAACCAAGCAGGCAGTGGAGACTTGGCTTTTGGACATCAGATTGTAAAAAAAAGGAGTCAGCTGCTCTCTCTGGGCTGTAGATTAGAGTGCAGTAAAGTATATTTTACTTAGAGATGTTCTGAGTTCACCCAGAAACAAAACTTGCTTGCTTTTTTCTTAAGAAAGACAGATGGAGAGTATTTAATATCTGGCTAAAGAAATAGATCCCCTGGGTGATGAGTAAAATTCTTTAAAATCAAAATTGGGATCTCACATGTGGATAGTTGTTAAATTTCACGAAACACTTCTCTGTCTGCGGTCACTTCCCATCTCTGGGATGGCAGGTAGGATGCGCATTAATGTCCCTCCCCCTTTACAGATGAAGAAACCAAGCTCTGAGAGCACAGTGCTTGCCTGAGGTCTGAAAGCCTCTGAGAAGGACTGGAGCTGAGGGCGCCTGGTCCCCTGGCACCGTTTCCACTCCATGGTGCTACTTCTCAGAACAATTTGTATCCTTGGGAAGGAAGATGCTGCCAGTTCCATGGGTTTCAGGGATTCTCCTCAAGGTCTGTCTCAACTTTTAAACCAACACTCTCATGACGCTCACTTTGAGCATTGCATTTTGGAGTCTTTTTGGAATTGCATTTTCTTCCTTTAAGCCTGGCTATTCTGCATCTGAAATGTTGGGGTGGCATCACCCTAACGAACACAGCAGGGGACTGTCCCGGAACTCCAGAAACATGAGGTTCATTTGGGAATGCGTCTGTATCTTGCTGGGTGACCCTGAGCAAGTCCCCTTCAAAGTAGGGAATGAAACTAGATCAGTGGTTTTCAAACTTTAAAACATTGGAACCCCTTCTTTGAATAAAGCCAGAACTGAAATTGATCACAAATGGGAGGCTGTGCTTGTCTGTTGGAGGCTGGGCCTTCTAGGGGACCAGCTCACATCCCCTTCCTACACAGCACACCAGCCCACCCCCGTGAGAGTGACTTCTGTGTCCAAGTCTGTGGTTACTTCCTCTGTGATTTGAGTGACTGGGAGATGGCTTGGGAAGACACTTAGTGAAACTATGTCAGAGGAAAAGGGAACTGTGGCTGGGGAGAACAGCATCATGCATTTGCTGATAAGCGCATTCAGCAAAATCAGTTGAATCACCTCAAATTTGCCCGGTGAGAGCTGGATGTGGACCCAGAGAGCAGGATGGATGGAGCCCTTGGGTGACAGGGCCGAGCATCAAGGCTGCAGGAGGCCGGGTTCAGCATTGTAATGATGTATGAAAGTAATAATGTTACACTGTGTGAAGTTTCCACCAAAACCAAAAACGTAGATTAATATGATTGTTCCTACCTAATCACTTTTCCACTGTGAGAGCCCAGGACCTCTCTGAGGCTAAACAGATATGTGCTGTGAGTTACCATTCAGAAACAGAACTCCCTCAGAGCCTGAGTTTTCTACCCTATTTTGATACATGTGATGATGTCACATAACCCTTGCACTCCAAAAATAACTGTTTTTAGGGACAATCTTTGTGGTTTCTGTACTTGAAACTGCTGTAGGTGGATCCAGGCCCCGCTGATACTTCTCCGTCATTCCTTATGTATCATGCCCTTTTTTTTTTCCCTGCTTGCCCACATCAGCTGCTTTCATCAGAATCTTCCTTACCTCTCACATCTGGGCTGTGGTTACAGTCCTGCCTGGTCATCTTGCTTGCAATTCTTAGCAAGCCCTAACTAATCACCTACTGCCAGACTGAACTTTCTCACTGCCTCTGAACTGGTGTCTCCCACTGTATAAGGCTCAAATGGTAAAGAATCTGCCTGCAATGTGAGAGACCCAGGTTCAGTCCCTGGATTGGGAAGATCCCCTGGAGAAGGGAATGGCAACACACTCCCCTATGGAGAATTCTATGGACAGAAGAGCCTAGCGGGCTACAGTTCATGGGATTGCAAAGAGTCGGACACAGCTGAGCTACTAACACTTTCACTTTTCACTGTTGAACTCATTCACTTAGATTTGCCTTCTGCTACCTCCCACATGCACCCAGAATAGCATTCTCCAGAGAACAGAAGGGTGCAAACACTGGCGATATGAAGGTGTGTGCGACCTGGGCCTTGCATTCAGGTGAGACTGAAGTGGGGATGAGTGGGGCAAGGTTGCCATCCTGCCACACAGCACAAAGTGTCTGCTTTGTGATCAAAGTAGGGGGAGATCAAGAACACTTCCTGGAAGAGGTGCCATCTGAGTGGGGGATGGAAGTGAGTGTGGGAGACTCTGGGCTAGGCAAGGAGCACACAAAAGGAAGAGGGGTGGGGAAGTCAATGTAGTTTGTGCATGGGGACTAGTGACTGGCGGTGGAGCTCTAGTGGCAGGTGGGTTTTTGGCTACACCCCTAAGTGTCATCAGAAGAGGTTGGAATTATGCTATAAGAAGTGGGCCTGAATCTCAGTCTTCTGTTGTCAGCTGGGTTATAACTGGGCTTGAGGAAGAAGTCAAAAAGCTAGTGTTCAATCCCAAAGGTATTCACTTTCCATCTTAAACAGAAAAGGGTGGTTTTCTTTTTTAATGATTTTTTTTCTTCAAGTTTTAGGGTGAAATGAATCCTGTCTGAAAAAAATTGCCTTCCCCTCTCCCCTAGAGATGCATGACGCAAAAGAAATTAATAAGAGTGAGCAAATCAGTTGACAGTGAACAGTCTCCCTCTAATGAATTTCCTCATCCCCAGCCTTCACCAGAGCCTCTTGAACATTAAATCAGAGAATCATTATTATATGATATTTTAATTAATTAAGGGAAGAGAAAGTGCTATAGTGTCTGCAGCTGAATAATGAATTCAGAACTGAATACACTTGCCCACTCTCACCTCAAGTCAACACCTCTCTCCTGGGGCGTGAATGTTTCTACAGTCAGGGCTGCCTCTGAGTTCAGCCTTGACTGTGCCTGTGTCTCCTTTCATTGTGGCTGCTTCTTCCTTATCCTGATTTCCCCCATGATATTAGGGAATGGTTGGATGTCAGGAGAAAGAGTAAAAATCATTAGTATCAATACGAGGGAGTGGGGTGGGGATGGGGAACAGAAGCCTCTCTCATCTCCATTGGTAAATCCACCCAGCACACACATCCGCAGAGGACCAACTGGGACCCGGGCCCTGCTTGGTGCTGAGGGATCTACTGTTGCTCACACCCCCAGAGTCGCAGCCCTGGCTCAGAGAGCTGGACCTGTCTCTTGCTTCTGAAGGTGCCCCACTCATTCCTCAGGAAGAACAGGCATTAGCTTTGAAGCTGAAAGACCCAGAACCAAGGTCAAGCCCTCCCGTGGTCTGTGGGCCTGGGGCACTTCCCTCTACTCTAGGAGCCTTCTCCTCATCAGTTCAGGGAGGTCAGCATCACTGCCCTGTGCTGCTGCCCTGAAAGTCCCATGTGGGAACGGATGGGCACTGTCCACTCTGAGGGCTGTGTGCCTGGTGGCGAGGATGCAGGGAGAGAGGTCAGACATGCTGGAGGTCTATGGGAGACATAATGGGACAGAAAATCAAACCCATTTCATTATATACTCACTAACAAACAGCTACCACCAGGCAAGACTAAAAGTATGATGGTGCTATGAGTTCAAAGAGGCCAGAGATGGCTTGATTGAGATGGTCAGAGAAAGCATCCTGGGGGAGGAGGGTACCTCCAGAATGGTTCCCCGGCAGATGGGTCCCCAGCAGGGCTCCGAGACAATGGGCTGACTTTGGGAGAGGGAGGAAGGCGCAACAGCATAAGCAAAGTTGGAAGGTAGGCGTGAACAGCCCCAAGGAGGATTAAACTCTAAAAGCATCTTTGTAAGAAACACTCTAACCACTGTGCACGCCTGCAAGGAGGTGCTGTGGGTGGTGTGCCAGAGTGAGCTGTCCTCTGTCTGAAACCTGAGGACAACATGAAGTATTCCCATAATTAAGTAGCCTTCAAATTAATTAACAAAGTAGCCACCAGAGGTCAGTCTCACACCCATAATACAACCAACCCAAACTGAAGTTCTTAAATGGCCTGGAATCTGGGTGATGGAGCGGCAGCCCCGATGGCTCCAGCAAAGAAGCTGGGTGTTTGGGATTGTTTGGCATGGCTGTGGGCGCTACAGACTTTGGCGTTTCATTAGATATACTCTTAGTGTGACTCCCTCTCCCCTATCTCCTGGACCCAATGCTAATGTGTGTGTTACTCAGAAGGGGGGTTGCCCACACCAACAAGCAATTCTCAGACACCAGCAGGGAGTGGAATTCAACTCAGTTCTGACACTATCTACCCAGAGATGGGGACAGGGCCACTGGACGTCTCCCCACCCTACACACCCCGAACTTCAGATACCAGTCACAAGTTCAGGTTGTCACCTGTACTTCTGACTGACAAGCTTGGATTGGAGATTCCCATGAACCCCTCTTTGCTTGGGTTCAGTTAATTTGCTAGAGCATGGACTTCAGGAATCATTTTACTTACTAGAGCTCCAGTTTATTCACAAGAGAATGTAATTCAGGAAGTCAGCCAGACAAGATGTACATGGACAAGGTATGGAGCTCCCACACCTTCTCCAAGCTCCCCTCTCTCCCTGGAGTCTCCACATGTTCACCAAAACTTCCTGAAGCCAGTCTTTTGTGGTTTTATGGAGACTTTGGGACAGACATGATTGATTAAATCATTGGCCATTGGCAATTGATTCAACCTCCAGCCCTTCTCCCCTCCTGAGAAGTCAGAGGGGTGGGACTGAAAGCTCCAGACCTCTGATTCCAAGGTTGATTCTCCTGGCAATTAGCCCTCATGCTTATGGCCCAAGAGACACTTCATTAACATAACAAAAGATGCCAGCAATCCCACTCCTGGGCAGATACCCTGAAGTAAAGTCGCTCAGTCGTGTCTGACTCTTTGTGACCCCATGGACTGTAGCCTGCCAGGCTCCTCTGTCCATGGGATTTTCCAGGCAAGAATACTCTGCTGCTGCTGCTAAGTCGCTCAGTTGTGTCCGACTCTGTGCGACCCCACAGATGGCAGCCCACCAGGCTCCCCCATCCCTGGGATTCTCCAGGCAAGAACACTGGAGTAGGTTGCCATTCCTTCTCCAATGCATGAAAGTGAAAAGTAAAAGTGAAGTCGCTCAGCCATGTCTGACTCTTAGCGACCCCATGGACCACAGCCTACCAGGCTCCTCTATCCATGGGATTTCCCAGGCAAGAGTACTGGAGTGGGGTGCCATTGACTTCTCCAGAATACCCTGAGAAAACCATAATTCAAAAAGACACAAGCACCTCAAAGTTCATAGCAGCACTGTTTACAATAGCCAGCACATGGAAGCAACCTAAATGTCCATCGACAGATGAATGGATCTTGATGTGGCACACATATACAATGGAATATTATTCAATCGTAAAAAGGTAAGAAATTGGGTCATTTGTAGAGACATGGATGGACCTAGAGTCTGTCATACAGAGTGAAATAAGTTAGAATAAAACAAATATCGTATATTAACACATATATGTGGAATCTAGAAAAACGGTACAGATGAACCTATTTGCAGGGCAGGAATAGAAATGCAGTCATAGAGAATGAACCTGTGGACACAGGTGGAGGAAGGTGGGGTGAACTGGGAAATGGGAATTGACGTACGTGCACTGCCAGTTGTAAAACAGAGAGCTGGGGGAATCTGCTGTATAGTGTAGGAAGCTCAGTGAGGGGAAGATGGTGGGTGGGGGGTCCAAGAGGAAGGGCGTGCGTGTATACATACAGCTGATGCACTTCATTGTACAGCAGAAACTAACACAACACTGTAAAGCAACTATACCCCAGTAAATTTTTTTAATTACGAAGTAAAGACAACTTTATCACTCTGGTCACATAGGTAAATTCCAAAGGTTTTAGGAGCTGTGCCAGAAATGGATGAAGACTGAATACATACTTATAATTGATGGTATCACAACTCCCTTCTGGCTCATAGCATAGGCACATGGGAAAATGATTCCAGATGAGTTGCATACAAAATTTCTCAGCTTCCCTTTCCTTATCTGATAAAAGGGGTAACCCTACTGCCTACTTGATAGGATTATTATAAGACTTCGAAAACACTGTAAGGCATAGTGATCGACAAGGCACTTGTTTTACGTTTTTTGAGTGGGTGGAGGTCCTGGAACTGCAGTGTTTATGACCAAGTGAAGTCATGCAGGCAGTGTCTACATTTGGCAATATTGCCCGGTTCAACCTCCCTGTTCACACCTGTCTGCATTCAGAGCAATGGTGATGAGTGCTGAGAGTCTGCAGAGGCTGCGCTGATTGGGAATCTGACCTATGTGACTCCTCACTCTCAGAATTTCAGGGTGAAGTGAGGGGCTACAGTCCATAGGGTAGCAAAGAGTCAGACAGACTGCAGTGACTTAGCATACACACACGAGGGACCTAGAAGATTATCCTTTCCCAGTCCCACTCTGCACTGGGATGCCCTCTATCAAACTCTTCTTTGGTTTAGAAGTATTGAGAAGCAAGTGAGGGATGGATCTTTTAACTTATTGAGATGTTGCACATTAGTGATTAGAGGCCCCACCAACCCAGCCACCCAGGCACTCGTGTCCCTACTTCACAAGAAACTTTCACTATTGTGCAAAGTGTCAACAGCCTCCAAGAGAAATAGGTAAAAGGTGCACTTCAGGGGGCAGTAAGAGTCACTCCAGTCTTAGTCAAATGGAAAAAGGGGGCCCTAGGAAGCAGAGATGAGGGGACAAATCGGACACTGACTCCATAGGAAGCAATTTCAGGCCAACTCCAAGGTGGGATACTGAACAAAATCACCTTGATGCCTAGGTGAGACATGGGGTATTAAAGAGATGATGAGGGTGCGTTCACAAGGCTGAGTGGACCTAAAAGTATGGTGAGCCATGGGCAGCAAGTTCTAGAATGGAAGACAAGGAGAGAGGGAATCGGCATTGTTTCTGTATCATGCTGTAGCTGACTTTGACTCACTCCCATCAGTTGGGGAATGGAGTTGTGAGACTAACAACAAACATACTGAACTCTCAGGTCTGCAATTCCTCAAACCCCAGGGTGTCAGGATGGCCTTGATGTTGAGTTTGGCTTGAGGGCTGGTGTGTTTTGGTGAGAGTTGGAGGGACAATGCCAGTGGAAGCCTTAAAATGAGACCTCGAATAGATTCGCTCTAGGCAGAAGCCAGCACTTTTATCTCAAGGTCTTAAAGTTGCACTTTGTCACCCAGGTGAGAAAAAACAAAATCAAAACTAGAAGTATTATGCAGGGGATTATTGACTATTGGGGTCCCTTCCATCCCTAAGACTCTGTAAAATGTTCATCAGCAAGAGACTATTGATACAAAATAGATTTGCAAGCAGAATGTGTGAGCTTGTTTTAATTTTTAACTAATGAATTCACTCTTTTAAAGTATATAATTCAGTGCATTTTAGTATATTCACAAAGTTGTGCAACCATCATCACTAATTCCAGAAATTTCAAACTTCCCCAGAAGAAATCCTATACCCATTAACAGTTATCTCCATTCCCTCCCCACCCCGACTCCTGGCCCCTGGCAACCACTAATATACTTTCTGTCTTATGGACTTGCTTATTCTGGATATTTCCTATAAATGGAATCATAAAACACGTGGTCTTATACGTCTGATTTCTTTCCCTTAGAATAATGGTTTCAAGGTTCATCGATGCTGTAGCACGTGTCAGTATTTCCTTCCTTTTTAAGGCTGAACAGTTTAAGAGACATTCCACGGAAACATTTTGTTTATCCACTCATTAGTTGATTGACATTAGGGCTGTCTGAGATTATTTTAAAGTAATGGTTATATATGCATTTTATGTCCACTCTCTTTCAAATTAAGGAAAATCAGTAGCAAAATGAAGTAATGCAAGCAAGTAAACCAGCCAGCAACTGGTACTTAGAAGAAAAGCTTCCTTGATTTTTAGGGTATGTCACTGGAGAATGGGACCGAGATTATGGGGCTGAGTTTATTTTTATTTTATTTTATTTTTTATTTTACTTTACAATTCTGTATTGGTTTTGCCATACATTGACATGAATCCAAATTCCTGATGACTTTCAATCCCCTGGGAGAGTCTACCCACTAAGACATCAGTTAATTCACCGGGAAGTCCTTGGACCAGCAGGAAGAACTAAGAGCCATGGTCTGGATCAAGGATTTTTTATCTGTCTTTCAAAGACTACTAAGGTTTCATAGAAGTAACACAGGCCCACCAAGGGTGCTGGGGTACAGGTGGATAGGACTCGGAGTCCAGCCCCCATCCCAGCTTTAACTACAGTAGCTTTCATTTTAATTGCTTTCTTTGTTGCGGTTGCCCCTAAGAGTTCATCTGGCACAAATAAAGGGAAATGGCTAAACAAATGTTTGGCAACCACTGGTAGGTGGCTGTGGTGGCATCCTTGGCCTAGAGCTGGGTCTCCCTGGAAGCTGTTCTCATGAGTTCTTCTGCGGAACCTTCATGGTGACCGTCTTCACCTCTGTGTAGGCCTTAAGCCCATCTTCCCCCAGCTCCCTCCCATTGCCAGATTCCTTAAATCCTCTGAATGGTGTGTGGCAGGTGACAATGTTGTAGGTGTGTACCCACACTGTTCCAGTTTGGAGTGCCTGCGTGAAATACATGGCTTTGTCCAGATGCTGGGTGAACACAGCAGCAGCCAAGCCATACCTGGTGTTGTTGGCCCTCTCAATCACCTCCTCGATCTTCTTGAACTTAAACAATGGCTGCACAGGCCCAAAGATCTCCTTCCTAGCGATCCTCATGTCATCTTGCACACCACCAAAGACGGTGGGCTTGATGAAGAAACTTTGTTCTCCAAAACGCTCCCCACCGCAGAGAAGTTTTGCCCCCTCCCTCTGGCCAGGCTAGATATAGCCCAGGATTCGTTCAAAGTGTTCCCTGTCCACCTGGGGCCCCTGTTGGGTGTCCAGCTCAAATGGGTTCCCGACTCTCCTCTGCCTAGCTTTCTCCATGGTTCTCTCCAGAAACTCATCATAGATGGATTCTTCAATGAAGGTCCGGGAACCTGCACAGCAGCACTGGCCCATGTTGAAGAATAGGGCCTCGTGGCACTGCTCCACGGCATGGTCCATGTTGGCATCAGCCAACATGGTGCTCGGGCTCTTCCCGCCCAGCTCCAGGGTGACTCTCTTGAGGCTGAAATTGCCGGCCACCTTCTGGATCAGGTGGCCCATCTCAGTGGAGCCGGTGAAGGCAACTTTGATGATATCCTTGTGATGGGCAATGGCTGCTCCTGCTGTTGGGCCATAGCCTGTGATGATGTTCACCACCCCGGGGGTAAAGCCTGCCTCCTTGATGAGGAAGGCCAAGTACAGGGCAGAAAGAGGTGTCTGCTCTGCCACCTTCATGACCACAGTGTTGCCCGTGGCAAGTGCCAGGGCGAGCTCCAGGTCTGCATGACCAAGGGGAAGTTCCATGGGATTATCTGGCCACACACACCAACAGGCTCATGCCAGGTGAAGCAGAAATGCTCACCATCCATGGGGATGGTCTTGCTGTGCCACTTGTCCACCCAGCCAGCAAAGTACCGGTAGACCTTGATGACCTCACCCAGCTCCAAGACATAAGACTCTTGGAAAGGCTTCCCATTGTCCAGGGTCTCCAGTGAGGCTAAGTAGACATGATCCCTTTCCATTAGGTCAGCCACGTGGTTCAGCAGCTGGCCTCGCTCTGAGGCATCCATTCGGCGCCATGGAGACCCCAGTTAGAAGGCTGCATGGGCTGCCTTCACTGCCAGATCCACGTCCGCCCAGTCCCCTTCAGCCACATGGCTGATGACCTCTCCCATGGCAGGATTGACTGTAGGGAAAGTCTTCTTGCTGACTGCATCATGCCACTCGTTGCTGATGAGTAGCTGGTTGTAGTGGATGTCTGGGTTTGGGATGGGGCTGGGAAGGGCTGCTGCTGAGAAGTACCAGGTGGCGGAGTGGTGCAGGGCAAACAGCCGGGACACCAGGAAGCGCAGCATGCTGAGTACTCTAGAGAAGGACAGGAGCCAGGGTGAACAGGCAGAATGAATCAGGGGCCCCCAAAAGCCCACCAGCTAAGATTTCCAAGAATCTAGTGTAACGGGGTGCCCCCTCCGAAAACATGGATCCAAAGGGCTACAAAAGCCCTGAAGAACACTTTGGTCCAAGTCTGTTGTGTCCCATCTAGCCTCTGGCTCACTCCTTCACCTCTTCTGGGTCTCAGCTCAGATGTTACCTTCTCAATAAGGCCTTCCCTGTGCTCTACTGTGCTTAGTCACTCAGCTGTGTCTGACTTCTTGGGACCCATGGACTGTAGTCTGCCAGGCTCCTCTGTCCATGGGGATTCTCCAGGCAAGAATACTAGAGTGTGTTGCCATGCCCTCCTCCAGGGGATCTTCCCAACCCAGGAATCGAATCCAGGTCTCCCCCATTGCAGGCAGATTCTTTACCATCTGAGCCATTAGGGAAGCCCAAGAATACTGGAGTGGTAGCTTATCCCTTCTCCAGGGGATCTTCCTGGCCCAGGAATCGAACCAGGATCTCTTGCATTGCAGACAGATTCTTTACCAGCTGAGCTATATAGGGAAGCCCAAGGCCTTCCCTAACCGCCCTTTATAAAATTGCCACCTTCTTCAGCCCTAGGACTGTCTCTCCCTCATATTGTGCTCTATTCCCCCCCCATCTGACATACCAAATAGTATATGTATATGCTTACATGTTTATTGTCTGCCTCTCCCCAATAAAATGTCAGCTCGATAGGGGCAGGTATTTTTTTCCTGTTTCATTCATTGCTATGTTGTTGATGCCTCGAATCATGCTGGCTACAGAGCAGCTGCTCAGTAGGTAGTTATTAAATGATAGACCAAGGAAACTAAAGATCAAAATATCCACTGAGGCTGTTTAATTGACCTAGTGAAGTGAAAGCGAAGTCGCTCAGTCGTGTCCGACTCTTTGTGACCCCATGGACAGTAGCCTACCAGGCTCCACTGTCCATGGGATTTTCCAGGCAAGAATACTGGAGTGGGCTGCCATTTCCTTCTCCAGGTGATCCTCCCAACCCAGGGATTAAACCCGGGTCTCCTGCATTGCAGACACTTTACCGTCTGAGCCACCAGGGAAGCCCCTTAATTTACCTAATGGTAGAGTAAAAACCAGAGGGACTCAGAGCCAGAGCTATTCTCTGAGAGGGGCTTGCTTCACTTCACCTCTGTGCCTCTGTTTCTTCACGTGTGAAATGCCTCATGGGGCTACGCTGAATGGTGTTGTGCATATAAAAAGCCTCGCACAACCACCCCGGTCATCAGAGCTTGGCACTCTCAGAAACCAGCCCAGCTCAGCCCTTCAGGCACTGCTTCAGCTTTCCCAGAAGTGCAGTGAGTCCGGCAGCTGGAAAGAAGGCTCTGTTTACTTTGGCCTACAACTCTGAAAACAGTGTGGACTTTATTAAAATGACACCTATAACATTTAAGGGCTTCCCAGGAGGCTCTAGAGGTAAAGAACCCTCCTGCCAGTACAGGAGACATAAGAGACTAGGGTTCGATTCCTGGGTCTGGAAAATTCCCCTGGAGGAGAACATGGCAACCAACTCCAGTAATGTTGCTGGGAGAATCCCATGGATAGACGAGCCTGGCGGGCTACAGTCCATAGGGTCGCAAAGAGTTGGACACGACGGAAGCAACCTAACACACATACACACACACAACATTTAAACAGTCTATAAAATTTATTCAATGAAATTTAAATAGTATATAGATTTCCTAGATTCACTGAAGCAGTTACTCTCCAGCTGGGACATCAATCCCTCCACTTTTACTGGCTCACTTAAGCCTCACCTCACCAGCCCCCCAAATGAATTGCACCTGCCTTACCCCAGCACCCCCACTCTCTGCCACTGGGAAGGGAGATGAGGAAATAACTCATCCAGGAAAACAAAGCTCCAACCAGATCCCTGTGAAAGTCATTCAGTCCTGTCTGATTCTTTGTGACCCCATGGACTATACAGTCCATGGAATTCTCCAGGTCAGAATACTGGAGTGGGTAGCCGTTCCCTTCTCCAGGGGATCTTCCCAACCCAGGGATTGAACCCAGGTCTCCCGCATTGCTGGCGGATTCTTTACCAGCTGAGCCAGATCCCTGGCCCCACACAAACCAGTGCTGCCCAGGAAGCCATCCCTTGGAAAGACACTGAGCCAGCAGACTGTCAGGGGTGGATGCAGGTCCACTCAGGACTCTGCCCCATGCTGGGACAGAAGCATCCTTGGGTGCAACAGGCCTGTGTCTACAGAGGGAGGAGTCCCAGGGGAGGTCAAGATAAGGGGAATGGGAGGTTACCAGTCCTTGGGGTGGGGGCGGAGGGGCTACACAGGAGGGAGGGGTTTTCACAGACTAAGGCTGGCGAGTCTGCTTTCCTGTCCAGCCAAGGCTGCTACTTTAACTCTAGAGGCCCATGTTGGGTGTGCACTAGTGCCACCTCCTCCCGACGGCAGGAGGGCAGCTCACAGCACACCAAGCTTTAGTTTGCTGGCCCCGTCTTCTCAGCAGTCAACTCCCCAAGTGGCCAACAGCCCTGAAGGGATTTGGGCATTTGATAACCTCCGTCTGGAAGATCGTTGGGGATCAGAGGTTCTGGGATTCACTGGAGACACAGGGCAAGTAAGAACAGGAGTCTCGGCCTGGATCCCGCAGCCCTAGTTTTGGGTTTCCTCCCTACTATGGACAGTTTCTCACCATTGCCTGTATTCGTGACCACTGCCAAGGACCGGACCTTTTGGGTCATCCAGGACCAAGTGGCTCCCACTTTACCCCTTATGCGGGGAGGCTGTGTGTGTGTCCTGGCCACTCGATAAAGTCAGGGGCTCTCTGCTGGAGTAGGCCGGGTGGACAGGGTGCAATGAGGTCCAGCTACCCAGAAGGTTTCGAGGGTGTGAGTCTCCAGGCCAGATCAAGCGCCAACCAGGAACCCGGGTGCGGGAGGAGCGGTGGGAAACGTGAAGACGTTCCCTCAGTGCACGCTGTGGGTAGTAAGCCCCGACATGGGGAAGCCAAGACCCTAAGAGGAAGATTCCACTCTGCAGGGATGGGAGCTTCGGCCTGCCCCGGGGGTCTGGGGGCGGGGCGAGGGGGGCGGGGAGGGCGCCAGTTACCTGCGGCAGACTGGGGCTCGCGTTGGCGCGCAGGTTCGGACTCTCTCAGGTCTAGCCCCTCCTCCGCCGGGATGCTCGCCGCAAGCCCCGCCTCCTCCCCGCGCGGTCCCGGGGCTCAGCAGCCAAGGAGGTTCCGCCTACTCCTGGGGAGCCGCTGACCTTGCGCCCCGCGGCCAATGCTCCTCCCTTCGGGTGCCCGCGGGCGGGCTTCTGGGACTGGGAGTGGGAGGTCAGGTAGCGCTGTACCTTCCGTGAGTCCCAGCATCACCCCTCCATGCCTACACCCCACCTCCGGTTGTATCCCACACCACCCAAGCTCTCTCCTCTCGAGTCAAGACGCTGAGTGGGCCGGACTTCCCAGGTCACAGGAAAGTGGGAGACTGGACTCCGATTGTATTTGTCCTTTCCCTCTCACACACGAGGCGCCTTGTTAGGTTGCCATCATCTGAACCGCTCCAATGGCACCCCACTCCAGTACTCTAGCCTGGAAAATCCCACGGACGGAGGAGCCTGGAAGGCTGCAGTCCATGGGATCGTTGAGGGTCGGACACGACTGAGCGACTTCACTTTTACTTTTCACTTTCATGCATTGGAGAAGGAAATGGCAACCCACTCCATTGTTATTGCCTGGAGAATCCCAGGGATGGGGGAGGCTGGTGGGCTGCTGTCCTTGGGGTCGCACAGAGTCGGACACGACTGAAGTGACTTAGCAGCAGCAGCTTAACCTCTTCTGTCTCTCCCAGCTCTCTCATTTTTTCCCTTGACTCGTTTGTCTTCCATTCTCATTTCTTTTTCTCCCAATTGATTTTATATTTGTATTTGTGTTTTTGTTTTTTTATACTTTTATATTTTTTAATTTTATATTTGTATTTTTAAAAGCTTCATTTTCCTTACGGACATAAAGAAGATATGCATGGGGTGGGGGAGCGGTCCTAAGATGGCGGAGGAATAGGATGGGGAGACCACTTTCTCCCCCACAAATTCATCAAAAGAACATTTCAACGCTGAGTAAATTCCACAAAACAACTTCTGAATGCCGGCAGAGGACATCAGGCATCCAGAAAAGCAGCTCATTGTCTTCGAAAACAGGAAAAACTATAAAAGACAAGAGACAAAAGAGGTAGGGAGGGAGTTCGGTCCCGGGAAAGTGAAGTCGCTCAGTCATGTCCGACTCTTTGCGACCCCATGGACTGTAGCCTACCAGGCTCCTCTGTCCCTGGGATTTTCCAGGCAAGAGTACTGGAGTGGGTTGCCGTTTCCTTCTCCAGGAGATCTTCCCAATCCAGGGATCGAACCCAGGTCTCCGGCATTGCAGGCAGACGCTTTACCATCTGAGCCACCAGGGAGGGAGCTCTGTCCTGGGAAGGGAGTCTTAAAAAGAGAGAAGTTTCCAAACACCAGGAAACACTCTCACTGCCAAGTCTGTGGCAAGCCTTGGAAGCACAGAGGGCAGCATAACAGGGAGGAAAAATTAATAAATAATTAAACCCCACAGATTACGAGCCCAACAGTAACTCCCCCAAGTGGAGAAGCAGTGCAGCTGCATGCCTCCGCCACTAGCAAGTGGGGGCTGGGCAGGAAGGCGTGGGCTGCATTGCTTTTTAAGGATCGGGCCTGAATGCCCCGAGTCTAACCAGAGTGAACTAACTTGGGCTATCAAACCAGACTGTGGGATAGCTACCACGTGAAAAGCTCTAACATAAGACACCGCCAGGACCTTGCACAGAACAAAGGACAGAACAGAATTAGCCAGCTGCAGACCATACCCCTCAGGTGACAGGCAGCCAGAGCAGGAAGGGCCGGAAGGGGGCAATAGCAGCCCCAGAGAGACATTAACTACCAAATTGCAAACAGGCTTCTTTGCTAACTAAGACTTCTTGGGGTTCTGGACAGTCATCATCCGCAAGAGAAGGTGCGCCAGTTGTACAGCCAGAAAACTGAGCAGCAGGGATGGGAGAGGTGATAAGTCGCAGCGACCGTGCTCACCAAACACCTGAGCTACTCGGACCTGGGAAGGGCACAAAATGCAGGCCTAACGGAGTCTGCGCCTCTGAGGACTACCTGAGTGCCTGAGCCTGAGCTGCTTAGACCTGGGAGGTGCATGCAGCCCAGGGCCGGCCTCAGACAGTTCCCGGTGGAGCAACCTAGAGCCTGAACTGTGCACCGCGAGTGGGGGCAGGCCCAGTGTGGCTGAGACACTGCGAGCACAAGCCAGTGTTATTTGCAGTGTTCCTCCCTCCCCACAGTGCGACTGAACAAGTGAGCCTAAAAAAGTGCCCACCACCGCCCCCCTTGTGTCAGGGCGGAAATCAGACACTGAAGAGACCAGCAAACAGAAGAAGCTAAAACAAAGGGAACTGCCTTGGAAGTGACAGGTGCAATAGATTAAAACCCTGTTGTTAGTACCGACCACATAGGAATGAGCCTATAGATCTTGAGAAATATAAGCCGGACCAAGGAACTATCCGAAAATGAACTGACGCCACACTGCCCACAACAACACCAGAGAAAGTCCTAGATATATCTTTACTATTTTTACGATCATTCTTTTTTGTTTTGTTTTTTCTTCTTTTTTTAAAAACATTTTAAAAATTTAAGTCCTCTATTTCTCCTTTAATTTTCATTTTTATAACCTACTATTACTTTTCAAAAAAAGACCCTATTTTTAAAGCAAACTTCATATATATATATTTTTTCTTTTTAATAATTCTTGTGACTTTTTTCTTCTTCTTCTTCTTTTCTTTAATACTGTATTTTTGAAAATCCAACCTCTACTCTAGATTTTTAATCTTTGCTTTTTGGTATTTGTTATCAATTTTGTACCTTCAAAAACCCAATCTTCAGTACCCATTTTTACTTGAGAGCGAGATTACTGGCTTGGCTGCTCTCTCCTTTGGACACTCCTTTTTCTCCACAAGGTCACCTCTGTCTCCTCCCTACCCCTTCTCTTCTTTACCCAGCTCTGTGAATCTCTGTGTGTTCCAGATGGTGGAGAACACTTAGGGAACTGATTACTGGCTGGATCTGTCTCTGTCCTTTTCATTCCCCTCTTTTATCCTCCTGGCCACCTCTGTCTCCTTCCTCCCTCTCCCCTTCTCTGTATAACTCTGTGAACATCTTTGAGCGGTCCAGACTGTGGAGCGCACATAAGGAAGTGATTACTGGCTAAATTGCTCTCTCCTCTTTTGATTCCACCTCATCTCATTCGGGTCACCTCTAACTCCCCCCGCCCCCCTTCTCTTCTCCATGTAACTCTGTGAACCTCTCTGGGTGTCCCTCAATGTGGAGCAACTTTTCATCTTTAACCTAGATGTTTTATCAATTGTGCGGCATAGAAGGAGAAGACTAGAGACTACTGTAAAAATAAAACTGAAAACCAGAAGCAGGAGGCTTAAGTCCAAATCCTGAGAACATCAGAGAACTCCTGACTCCAGGGGACATTAATCGATAGGAGCTCATCAAACGCCTCCATACCTACACTGAAACCAAGCACCACCCAAGGGCCAACAAGTTCCAGAGCAAGACATACCAAGCAAATTTTCCAGCAACACAGGAACACAGCCCTGAGCTTCAATATACAGGCAGCTCAAAGTTACTCCAAAACCATTGACATCTCATAACTCATTACTGGACACTTGATTGCACTCCAGAGAGAAGAAATCCAGCTCCACCCACCAGAACACCGACACAAGCTTCCCTAACCAAGAAACCTTGACAAACCACTGATACAACCCCACCCCCAGTGAGGAAACTCCATAATAAAGAGAACTCCACAAACTGCCAGAATACAGAAAGGCCACCCCAAACGCAGCAATATAAACAAGATGAAGAGACAGAGGAATACCCAGCAGGTAAAGGAACGGACAAATGCCCACCAAACCAAACAAAAGAGGAAGAGATAGGGAATCTACCTGATAAAGAATTCCGAATAATGATAGTGAAAATGATCCAAAATCTTGAAATCAAAATGGAATCACAGATAAATAGCCTGGAGACAAGGATTGAGAAGATGCAAAAAAGGTTTAACAAGGACCGAGAAGAAATAAAAAAGAGTCAATATATAATGAATAATGCAATAAATGAGATCAGAAACACTCTGGAGGCAACAAATAGTAGAATAATGGAGGCAGAAGATAGGATTAGTGAAATAGAAGATAGAATGGTAGAAATAAATGAATCAGAGAGGAAAAAAGAAAAACGAATTAAAAGAAATGAGGACAATCTCTGAGACCTCCAGGACAATATGAAACGCTCCAACATTCGAATTATAGGAGTCCCAGAAGAAGAAGACAAAAAGAAAGACCATGAGAAAATTCTTGAGGAGATAATAGTTGAAAACTTCCCTAAAATGAGGAGGGAAATAATCACCCAAGTCGAAGAAACCCAGAGAGTCCCAAACAGGATAAACCCAAGGCAAAACACCCCAAGACACATACTAATCAAATTAACAAAGATCAAACACAAAGAACAAATATTAAAAGCAGCAAGGGAAAAACAACAAATAACACACAAGGGGATTCCCATAAGGATAACAGCTGATCTTTCAATAGAAACTCTTCAGGCCAGGAGGGAATGGCAAGACATACTTAAAGTGTTGGTAGAAAATAACCTACAGCCCAGATTACTGTACCCAGCAAGGATCTCATTCAAATATGAAGGAGAAATCAAAAGCTTTACAGACAAGCAAAAGCTGAGAGAATTCAGCACCAACAAACCAGCTCTCCAACAAATGCTAAAGGATATTCTCTAGATAGGAAACACAAAAAGGGTGTATAAACTCGAACCCAAAACAATAAAGTAAATGGCAACATGATCATATTTATCAGTAATTACCTTAAACATAAATGGGTTGAATGCCCCAACCAAAAGACAAAGACTAGCTGAATGGATACAAAAACAAGACCCCTATATATGTTGTCTACAAGAGACCCACCTCAAAACAAGGGACACATACAGACTGAAAGTAAAGGGCTGCAAAAAGATATTCCATGCAAATAGAGACCAAAAGAAAGCAGGAGTAGCAATACTCATATTAGATAAAATAGACTTTAAAACAAAGGCTGTGAAAAGAGACAAAGAAGGACACTACATAATAATCAAAGGATCAATCCAAGAAGAAGATATAACCATTATAAATATATATGTACCCAACATAGGAGCACCACAATATGTAAGACAAATGCTAACAAGTATGAAAGGGGAAATTAACAATAACACAATAATAGTGGGAGACTTTAATACCCCACTCACACCTATGGATAGATCAACTAAACAGAAAATTAACAAGGAAACACAAACTTTAAATGATACAATAGACCAGTTAGATCTAATTGATATCTATAGGACATTTCACCCTAAAATAATGAATTTCACCTTTTTCTCAAGTGCTCACGGAACCTTCTCCAGGATAGATCACAACCTGGGCCATAAACCTAGCCTTGATAAATTCAAAAAAACTGAAATCATTCCAAGCATCTTTTCTGACCATAATGCAGTAAGATTAGATCTCAATACAGGAGAAAAACTATTAAAAATTCCAACATATGGAGGCTGAACAACATGCTTCTGAATAACCAACAAATCACAGAAGAAATCAAAAAAGAAATCAAAATATGCATAGAAATGAATGAAAATGAAAACACAACAACCCAAAACCTGTGGGATACTATAAAAGCAAGTGCTAAGGGGAAAGTTCATAGCAATACAGGCATACCTCAAGAAACAAGAAAAAAGTCAAATAAATAACCTAACTCTACACCTAAAGCAACTAGAAAAGGAAGAAATGGAGAACCCCAGGGTTAGTAGAAGGAAAGAAATCTTAAAAATTAGGTCAGAAATAAATGCAAAAGAAACAAAAGAGACCATAGCAAAAATCAACAAAGCTAAAAGCTGGTTCTTTGAAAGGATAAATAAAATTGACAAACCATTAGCCAGATTCAGCAAGAAACAAAGGGAGAAAAATCAAATCAACAAAATTAGAAATGAAAATGGAGAGATCACAACAGACAACACAGAAATACAAAGGATCATAAGAGACTACTATCAGCAATTATATGCTAATAAAATGGACAATGTGGAATAAATGGACAAATTCTTAGAAAAGCACAACTTTCCAAAACTGAACCAGGAAGAAATAGAAAATCTTAACAGATGCATCACAAGCACGGAAATTGAAACTGTAATCAGAAATCTTCCAGCAAACAAAAGCCCAGGTCCAGATGGCTTCACAGCTGAATTCTACCAAAAATTTAGAGAAGAGCTAACACCTATCCTACTCAAACTCTTCCAGAAAATTGCAGAGGAAGGTAAACTTCCAAACTCATTCTATGAGGCCACCATCACCCTAATAAATACCAAAACCTGACAAAGAGGCCACAAAAAAAGAAAACTACAGGCCAATATCATTGATAAACATAGATGCAAAAATCCTTAACAAAATTCTAGCAATCAGAATCCAACAACACATTAAAAAAATCATACACCATGACCAAGTGGGCTTTATCCCAGGGATGCAAGGATTCTTCAATATCCGCAAATCAATCAATGTAATTCACCACATTAACAAATTGAAAAATAAAAGCCATCTGATTATCTCAATAGATGCAGAAAAAGCCTTTGACAAAATTCAACATCCATTTATGATAAAAACCCTCCAGAAAGCAGGAATAGAAGGAACATACCTCAACATGATAAAAGCTATATATGACAAACCCACAGCAAACATTATCCTCAATGGCGAAAAATTGAAAGCATTTCCCCTAAAGTCAGGAACAAGACAAGAGTGCCCACTTTCACTGCTACTATTCAACATAGTTCTGGAAGTTTTGGCCACAGCAATCAGAGCAGAAAAAGAAATAAAAGGAATCCAAATTGGAAAAGAAGAAGTAAAACTCTCACTGTTTGCAGATGACATGATCCTCTACATAGAAAACCCTAAAGACTCCACCAGAAAATTACTAGAACTAATCAACGAATATAGTAAAGTTTCAGGATATAAAATCAACACACAGAAATCCCTTGCATGCCTATACACTAATAATGAGAAAGTAGAAAAAGAAATTAAGGAAACAATTCCATTCACCATTGCAACAAAAAGAATAAAATACTTAGGAATATATCTACCTAAAGAAACTAAAGACCTATATATAGAAAACTATAAAACACTGGTGAAAGAAATCAAAGAGGACACTAATAGATGGAGAAATATACCATGTTCATGGATCAGAAGAATTAATATAGTGAAAATGAGTATACTACCCAAAGCAATCTACAGATTCAATGCAATCCCTATCAAGCTACCAGCGGTATTTTTCACAGAGCTAGAACAAATAATTTCACAGTTTGTATGGAAATACAAAAAACCTCGAATAGCCAAAGCAATCTTGAGAAAGAAGAATGGAATTGGAGGAATCAACCTGCCTGACTTCAGGCTCTACTACAAAGCCACAGTCATCAAGACAGTATGGTACTGGCACAAAGACAGAAATATAGATCAATGGAACAAAATACAAAGCCCAGAGATAAATCCACGCACCTATGGACACCTTATCTTCGACAAAGGAGGCAAGAATATACAATGGAGTAAAGACAATTTCTTTAACAAGTGGTGCTGGGAAAACTGGTCAACCACTTGTAAAAGAATGAAACTAGATCACTTTCTAACACCATACACAAAAATAAACTCAAAATGGATTAAAGATCTAAATGTAAGACCAGAAACTATAAAATGCCTAGAGGAGAACATAGGCAAAACACTCTCTGACATAAATCACAGCAGGATCCTCTATGACCCACCTCCCAGAATACTAGAAATAAAAGCAAAAATAAACAAGTGGGATCTAATTAAAATTAAAAGCTTCTGCACAACCAAGGAAACTATAAGCAAGGTGAAAAGACAGCCTTCCGAATGGGAGAAAATAATAGCAAATGAAGCAACTGACAAACCACTAATCTCAAAAACATACAAGCAACTCATGCAGCTCAATTCCAGAAAAATAAATGACCCAATCAAAAAATGGGTCAAAGAACTAAGTAGACATTTCTCCAAAGAAGACATACAGATGGCTAACAAACACATGAAAAGATGCTCAACATCACTCATTATCAGAGGAATGCAAATCAAGACCACAATGAGATACCATTTCACACCAGTCAGAATGGCTGCGATCCAAAAGTCTACAAGCAATAAATGCTGGAGAGGGTGTGGAGGAAAGGGAACCCTCTTACACTGTTGGTGGGAATGCAAACTAGTACAGCCACTATGGAGAACAGTGTGGAGATTCCTTTAAAAACTGGAAATAGAACTGCCTTATGACCCAGCAATCCCACTGCTGGGCATACACACCAAGGAAACCAGAATTGAAAGAGACACGTGTACCCCAATGTTCATCGCAGCACTGTTTATAATAGCCAGGACATGGAAGCAACCTAGATGTCCATCAGCAGATGAATGGATAAGAAAGCTGTGGTATATAAACACAATGGAGTATTACTCAACCATTAAAAAGAATACATTTGAATCAGTTCTAATGAGGTGGATGAAACTGGATCCTATTATACAAAGTGAAGTAAGCCAGAAAAACACCAATACAGTATACTAACACATATATATGGATTTTAAAAAGATGATAATGATAACCCTGTATGTGAGACAGCAAAAGAGACACAGATTTATAGAACAGACTTTTGGACTCTGTGGGAGAGGGAGAAGGTGGGATGATTTGGGAAAATGGCATTGAAACATGTATAATATCATGTAAGAAACGAATCTCCAGTCTTGGTTTGTTGCAGGATACAGGATGCTTGGGGCTGGTGCACTGGGTTGACCCAGAGAGATGGTATAGGGAGGGAGGTGGGAGGGGGGTTCAGGATTGGGAACTCATGTACACCCGTGGCGGATTCATGTTGAGGTATGGCAAAACCAATACAGTATTGTAAAGTAAAATAAAATAAAAAATAAAAAAAAAGAAAAGAAAATACCTGAATGAAAATAAATAAATAATATGTCCTGCCCCCCCCCCCCAAAAAAAGATATGCACAATGTAGAAAGCTTGGAAAATGCAGAAAGGTACACAAGAAGAAAACATACTACCTTCAATCCTTCACTCAAAATTTGCTATTCACCTTGCTGATAGTTTTCCCTCTGCATTTTTCAAAAATTCTTTTAAAAGCAGTGTCCAATATGAATTATATGATGACCTCTATTTAGCTACCTTTAAAAAAAATGTAAAAAAATGAACTTTTCCTCACGTCACTAATCAAGGCAAGGATACTAGAGTGGGTTGCCATTCCTTCTCCAAGGTATCTTCCTGACCCAGGGATCAAACCTGCAACTTCTGTGTCTCCTGCATTGCAGACAGATTCTTTACCACTAAGCCACCAAGGGAAAATTAATTAAAAACAACATTATCCTCTCCAGTGTGGCGTAGATTTCTGCAGCAGGGTGGATTGTTGATGAACATTTAAAATTTTGTCTCCATCTTGTTGCTGTAAAGGATGCCATGCATGTTAAGTCACTTCAGTTGTATCCAACTCTTTGCGACGCCATGGACTGTAGACCACCAGGCTTCTTTGTACATGGGGTTCTCCAGGCAAAGATACTGTAGTGGATTGCCATGCCCTCCTCCAGGGGATTTTCTGGACCAGGGGATCAAACCTGAGTTTCCTGTGGCTCCTGAATTGCAGGTGAATTCTTTACCACTGAGTCACGGGGAAGCCCCATAAAGGATGCTAAATCCTGAACTTGCATCTGTCAATCACTTCATCTCCACTACACCCTCCTGCTTGTTGGAGAGGTTGGAAAGCTACGAGGTTGTTTATTCACAAGGCTGGTAGGCCATATCCATCTCATTCTGGCAGCCAGTCCAGAAGGTCAAGTACTCCCTGATTCTCCTTCCCTCCGGCCAGTTCAGCAATTTTTGCCAGCACCCAATATCTGTATTAAATCTCAACCTCTCCACATATTTAGAGTCTTCACATTTTCCTGTTTGAACCTAATTCACATAATTCTTTCCTTAAGCTACATCTCTGTGAACTCTCTTTTTACCATGTCATCCTTAGGATGTTCACAGTCCTTGCTGCAAAATTTGGTTCTTCACTAAAAGCATTATATCTTGTGTCTTGCCACATCTATGTTCATGTTTTCCCAACAACCATGTGGCCCCTTGCAAAAACCCTTCTGCCTCCCCTTATAGGCTTGGCCAGCCTAGCACCCCTTGGGTACTTGACATGGCACTCATTCCATGGTGGATTGACTCAAGGATTACTTGGTCAATTAGTAACAGGCTTCATTGATAGAGGCAGTGAGTCCATGACAAAGCAAGTATCAGTCTTCACGTGGTCAGACTGCTTGGAAAGCTGTGGTGGGTGTGAGAGGCTAGTAGCAAAGAAGAAGTGGCCCCCTGGGGAGAGGTTGAAGGCTGTGTCCTGTGAGAAGCAGCTGAAGGAACTGGGAGTGTCCACCCCTTAAAGCTCAGGGAACAGGACTGCACCTTCCAAATCTCCAAAGGACAAAAGCAGACATAGTCTGAGGGGTCCTAGAAGATGGAGCCAGACCCGTGAGGGTAAGTTACCTGGGACAGAGGAAGAGCCTCAGGACAAAGCAGAGCTGGCCAAGGTTGGGTGGGAAGGGCTGCCTTGAAAGGTAGTGAGCCCCTCATCATTGGAGAAGAAAAAAAGGGTAATAAAACCACTTGGCAAGATGGTTTATTCTGTAGAGGAGAATACCAAATAAGGACTGAACTAGACAGGTGGTTCCCAAACAGCTGTGCATCAGAATTGCCTGGGGACCATAATAAAAAAAATAACAACAAAAAACTTTATAATCTCCCTGGTTTACCTTTAAGAGATTCTAAATTATTAGATATTGGTGTAACTCAAGAATTTTTTAAGTTTCCCATATGCTTCTGACGCACAACTATATTTAGGAAGCATCAGCCTAAGTGGTCTTTGGGATTCTATGACTCCATCACGGATGGTTTTCATAAAGAGACTTATTGAGGGAATGTTTTATCTGCACCTAGATTCCATTCAGCAGGTCCACCCCTGACATTTCATAAGCTGTGGCTGGCATCGGAAGTCACCAAAGTAGTCAGTCCTGCTGAAAGGCATTTGTAAAAACATGCAAAAATTAAAAAAAAAAAAATTTCCACAATGCTTGACATTTATGATTTGGAGAGAAGGATGAATGTGCAATAACTCAGGGTAAAATGCACAGATAACATTTGCAGAAGGAATATTTTAGATTCAGCTTTTTAACTAACAAAAAAAATCCAGGCCTCTTAGATGAATATTGAGCCTGGAGCTCCTGTAAGTGTTTGGACTAAAAGAATTGAAGGGAAATGGTGAGATAACACAAGCCTCAGTCAGGTCATTGTCAGCAAGGAATGTCATCCAGGGATGTGTTTACACTGCCCTGATGTGGAAAGAGAAGCTGTTTATTTTCTTCAAGGTTTTGAAGCCTCGGATCCCTAGAAAGTTACTGGAGAAGATTCCAGGCTTAGAGATAATGAACAGATTTCAAACAAAAAGACATGTAAGCTGCCCTGAACATTGATTCTACACTGAACGTAGCAGGTCCCTCTGTTTTCAGCATTTGAACTGCAGATGGAAGACCCGGTCAAGACCCCGAGAGAGTTGCGGGGAATGGAAGTTTAAAAATAAAGGTGCATGTAAAAGCAAACCAAAATATACCCCACTTTTTCTCTTAAGTGATCCTCCACACTCTACTAAATTTACACTCTGTGTACATGAACTAAATCTGAATGTTGCCAAACCAAGCCAGTCCTAAGTCTTTACCACAAACTCAGTTTCCCTCTCACCTGCCTGACTTCCTTGCTCACTCCCTCCCACACAAGCATGCAACCAACATTGGGATGGAAGACACGGCAGCACTGGGCGTCTGCAGTTAAGAATCCTGAGGTAGGGAGGATTGGGCGGTGGGGAGGTGATCCTGGATTATATGGGAGCTCCAGTGTAATCACAAGCGTCCTCATCAAAGAGAGACAGGAATGTCCACATCAGAGAAGATGTGATGATTGAAGCAGAGGTTGGAGTGATACAGCCACAAGCCAAAGAATTCAAGCAGCTGGGAAAGACAAGGGAAGAGTTTCCCCTTAGTGTCTCCAGAAGAGTTTGCCAACACCTTGATTTTGCACAGTGATACTTATTTCAGACTTCTGAGTCCCCAGAAGAGTAAGATAAAGTTTGTGTTGCTTTTAAGACACTACATTTGTACTAATTTGTTACAGCTAACAAATGGAAAACGAATACATTGATTTACTCATTGATAGTCCTTGTAAGCATTTGGGTTTATGGCCACTGGTCTAGCTGGAGCAGGTCAGGTGGCCGACAGTATTCTGTTGTGTAGACACACCATAATTATGGTGGACATCATTTCTTTTGCCTGCCCAGCATTCCTTTTAAAAACGGCACCCCCTCTCCTCCCTCTCCTGCGAAGAACTAAAAAGCCTCTTGATGAAAGTGAAAGAGGAGAGTGAAAAGTTGGCTTAAAGTTCAGTGGTCAGAAAACTAAGATCATGGCATCCAGTCCTTTCACTTCATGGCAAATAGATGGGGAAACAATGGAAACAGTGAGAGACTGTTTTCTTGGGCTTGAAAATCATTGCAGATGGTGACTGCAGCCGTAAAATTAAAAGATGCTTGCTTCTTGGAAGAAAAGTTATGACCAACCTAGACAGTATATTAAAAAGCAGAGACATTACTTTGCCAACAAAGGTCCATCTAGTCAAGGCTATGGTTTTTGCAGTAGTCATGTATGGATGTGAGAGTTGGACTATAAAGAAAGCTGAGCGCTGAAGAATCGATGCTTTTGAATTGTGTTGGAGAAGACTCTTGAGAGTCCCTTGGGCTGCAACGAGATCCAACCAGTCC
This sequence comes from Oryx dammah, assembly GCF_014754425.2. Classification (NCBI taxonomy): domain Eukaryota; kingdom Metazoa; phylum Chordata; class Mammalia; order Artiodactyla; family Bovidae; genus Oryx; species Oryx dammah. Next base: position 61,268,131 of record NW_024070185.1, on the reverse strand, counting down.
ATCCTAAAGGAAATCAGTTCTCAATATTCATTGGAAGGACTGATGTTGAGGCTGAAACTCCATTACTTTGGCCACGTGATGTGAAGTACTGATGCTGGGAACGGTTGAAGGTGGGAGAAGGGTTCAACGGAGGATGAGGTGGTTAGGTGGCATCACCGACTCAATGGACATGAGTGTGAGTAAACTCTGGGAGTTGGTGATGGACAGGAAGGCCTGGCATGCTGCAGTCCATGGGGTCGCAAAGAGTCACATGTGACTGAGTGACTGAAGTGAACTGAACTGAGCTCTCCTGCCTTCACCAACAATATTTTTGAGTCAGAACTACCCATCGTAGCATTCTGTAAAATGAGAGAGATCTCGTTACATCTTGTTAACTATAAATGCCTTCTTTTCTGTGTGTCTAACAAGCCACCCAGTGATACCAATGCTGCTAGTGCCAAGCCCATGCACTGCATAGCGAGAGTGGAGAGTGAGGTCTGAAAGACTAGTAAAGCCCCACTGAATGAAGAGGCAAGTTGGAGTTGCAGGTGATAGGGATAAGCATGTGCTCACTCCTGGAGGTGAGAGGGGTCAGAGTGTATTCAAAGAACTGGGAGAAGACAAGTGGGACAGAAGCAAGAAGCACAAAGGGATGGATGGTTCTGGAAGAGGCTGGAGGCATGGACAGGGACCAGACTACATAGAATTTTGGAGGCCTGGGTAAGAACCCTGACTCCTGGGCCAGACTCATTGGATAAATAGAACATGTTCCCACCTGGAGGAGCTGAGAAGACAGCAGAGAGACTGACCCAAACAAAATGAACACAATAAATTGTCATATACCTCTAACAGGTATTAGCATCTGGCTCTGTGGAAGCACAAGGGGGCTTCCCAGGTAGCACTGTGGTAAAGAATTTGCCTGCCAAGCAGGAGACATAAGTTTGATTCCTAATTCAGGAAGATCCCCTGGAGAAGGAAATGGCAACTCACTCCAGTATTGTTGCCTGGGAAATCCCATGGACAGAGCAGCCTGGCAGGCTACAGTCCATGGGACTGCAAAGAGTCGGACATGAATTTGTGACTAAACCACCACCACCACCACCAGTGGGTGTGAAGTGATATCTCACTGAAGTCTGTGGAAGCACAAGGAGAGAGCCCAGATTCCCTCCTCCTGGGACTTCTTGGGAGAAGATGACCTTTCAGCTGAGCCATTTATTAGAATCAGTTCAGACACACATGATTAAACAGAGGTTTTCAACTGTGGCTGTGTGTCAGCATCACCGGGAAAGCTTTCTGAAACACTTCTGCCTGAGAAACACTCCAGACCAATAGAATTGGAATTCCTTCAGTATTGTACTGTGTTGTCTGGTTTTTGCTGTTGTTTCATTTTGTTTTGAAGTTCCTCTATTGATTCTAATATGTAGCCACACTCATGAGCTAACTTAAGAGAAAATTCAAAATAAAAGTGGCTTAAAGGAAGAGAAGTATATCTTTCCCTCACTTGAAAAAGTCTGGAAACAGACTGTCTAGAGTAGGGCAGGGGGCCCCAGCTCTGTCTTCCTTTCAACAGTAGAGGATCCTACTAGACTTTTGAGGAAAAGGAGGCCAGTTAACATGATCCCAATCCCATTTGCGATTTGAAAAGATCATACTGGTTGAAGCATGTGTCTCCTCTAGTTTCCTGGGAAAAGTTATGTTACCAAGTTATGTTACCAAGAACAGCAGGTGTTGATAATTATTAAGCTGGCTGCTGATGGGCACAGGGGATTCATTATACTCTTTCTTTCTGTGTGTGTATTTAAACTTGCTGATAATAAAAAGTTTAAAAAAATTAAGAAAAGGTTATGTTACCACATCAATAGGATGTGTTCTCCTGGTTCAAAGCCTCTGTAATGGATCTGTCCCTTTGTGACCCTTATGAATGGTCCCAAGGGGTCCATGTTTTTCTAAATCCATAGTTAATTATTGGACAGCAATCACAGAACCAGACAGGAGTTGAGCAAAGGGCATGGGGGCTGGACTGAGAGCCTGGCTTCTGGTCCCCACACCAGCCTCTCCATGTGACCTTGGGCAACTTCCTCTCTCTTGGCCTTGACCTTCTCCACTATAAAAGGAGGGGCTATGAGATGAACAAAAGAGCTATTAGGTGATCAGGGCCCCAGAAAGTTCTAGTAAAGCTGCTAATTGTTAGCAGAGTCCTTGGACCACAAAGTTTGGACTCCAAATACAAGCTTTCTTATGAAACCCGGTCAGCTGACTTTCCCATCCAGTTGTCTTCGATGGATCTGGGCCATGATGAGGCAATGGTTGAAGCACAAAGAGTTGGCAGGGACCAAATGTACCCTCACACACTTGCTTGTTGGGTGAACCTGGTGTGCTGCCCCACTGTTAATGACACACAGTGTGGTTTGCCAACAGACTCACCAGGGCCCCTTGGATCCAGCAGCATCCAACTCCTAGGTGACCAGAGGAGGACAGCAGGGATGAAGAGCTGCTCAGGAGTTCCTTGACTTTCACCTCTGTCTCCAGTCAGTTCTCTCTGCTTCAAAGACTATTTCCTCAGCACAGCCCTCACCAGGCCCAGCAGTTCCCACACTGATGAGCATCCAGCATCCATTATCCCTTGCTCACTCAGCTTCTGTTAGTGACAACCCTGTCACAGAGGCCCTGGCCATGCAGAGATGAACCAGCCACCATCCCCATCCTCAGATCACTCACGTGCTGGGGAGGCAGAAACTGGCATGCTTCTCTCACGTGGCAGAACACAAAGAAACAAGAGATGGAGCAAAACAAATCTGGGAAAGTCTGGGGAGGCTTCCTGGAAGAGGTGATACTTGGGCTGAGTCTTGAAACTTGAAAAGGGCTGGGGGGAGAGATGCCATTTCTGGAAGACACAGTTGCATATGCTAAAGGCCAGAGATAAATGGCAGCTTGGTGGCTCAGGGAGAGTTGAGTAGCTCCTGCTGGCTGGTACCTGTAGTGTGATGGGCAGGAAAGGGAGCAGTGAGAAAGCCAAGGCTGGAGCACTTAGAGGGAACAGATCACAAAGGGCCTGAAGTGTCATGCGAAAGGTCTCAATGTCATTCTGAGGAGTCACAGAAGGACTTTAAGGCAGGAAGATTAGAGAGAGAATCTTTTAATTTCATCAGATCCCATGGCAGTGAGTGAAGATTAGGTTTAGCTCTGAGTGACAGAAACTCTAATAACAGTGGCAAGAGTTGATTTCTCTAAATAAGTAAAAGAATCCCAGAGGTAAGCAGTCTAGGAAGGTGATAAATGATCCTCAAGGATACTTGCCCCTTCTGATTCATCATTTGGTCATCCTTAGCAGCGAGCATTATCTTCATGGTTCAAGAAGGCAGCTACCGCATCCGTACTTCAGGTGGCAGAAAGGAGGGAGGAAGGGAAAACAAAAAGGCAAAGAATGCATGCCAGCTGCTTTTAAAGAAGGGTCTCTGTGGAGAAATGAACTGACAACTTGGCATCAGTCAGGCACTCCTGCCCCACTCTCTCATGGCCTCTTAACTTAGGCTCTGTAAACAACGATATTGCTGACCTTGGTAGCACTGTGCCTGTGTCCACTTGGCCATGAGTCACTTTTGTCCTGTCTTAGTATATCAGTAGTCTTTGAAGACTCCCAGCTGCTGCTGCCCAGAGAGAATAAACAGTCTCCACGGCTCCTCGAGTCTTCTTCCAGCTTTCCTGGTCATGCCTTAACTACCCTGGGTTCATTGAAGCATGTGGTTGGCAAGATAGTCTCCAAAGCTGCCCCGAAACACATATACTTTCATCCCATTGGCAAGAACTTAGTCACATGGTACAGCTAGCTGCAGTGGAGGCTGGGAAAGTAGTCTTCATTTTGGGTGGTCATTTTGAGGGCTTCCATTTCTGTGACTGCGGAAAGACAGACATGGGGGATAACTAGGAGTCTACAGACCCTTCTGCTGTGAAGACAAGTGTTAGCAATTTCACTGACAAATGAGGACACCGAGGCTGAGAGAGAGAAAATGACTGACTAGAAGTGGGACATCTGGAATTGCAAAGATTGACTGAGAATGCCACACTCTTAAGTACCAGGCAAGTGACTGTAGGTGGCTGGCCCAGGGTGAGTCTCTCCTCTCCAAATCTGGTTCCATAGATCCTGCCAGGCATCTGCCTCTGTGTGTCATCCGGCAGGAGCCGCCCCTACCAGAGAGGATTCCCAGGACGGCTAATCCTGCCCCCGGCCTCACAGAATCAGGGACAGATCAGGGAACAAGTGGACTGTTAGAGCTTCAGGTCCAACCTACCAGTGTACAAATGGGGAGACTGCGGCCCAGAGGGCCAAAAGGATTTCTCCAGGTCCTACGGGGAATCCATGGGGAGGAGGGAGTTGGATGAGCATCTGTAATAAGGACCCACAGGTGGCACACACAGGCTTATCTATTGTTCACCTGTGCCAGGTGTGATATTTAAACAACCTTTCAGATAGGCTGCATCCTCATTAAGGCATCAGCTGCAGGTTGGTGAAATCGCCTCAGGGTTGGAATAAGAAAGGTGTTTCCCACTGCACATCTGTTCATATGGATTACGTATCCCCAGAACAGAGCGATGTGTCTCCACAGTGAGGACAATGGAACCGCAGAGGAGAGAGGGCATGAGGGTAGTGGGCAGAGTCCCAGGCTGGGGGAGGGGGGGCAGAGGCCTGGATCCCAGGCTGCCTGCCTCACTGGGCTCTCTGGATCTAACTGTCCATGGAGTGAGAGGATTAGGCTAGATCACTGACCCAAATGAAATCTTATGCAGAAGGCCAATGTCAAGCCAGGTAAAAAGAAGCAGCTTGGCAGACCCCACCCCTGGTGACCCCGAGACTGTTCCAGGAGCCTGTGGCTCCATGGTCCTTCCAAGCTATGCCCCTGGGCTGAGGGGGTCTAGGAATATTCATGAGGAAGGAACAGCATAAAGTGATGGGGGGCAGGAGCCAGGGAGTGTGGCCTCCACCTGTCCTGGTGAGAGTCCTCCTTGGGGTTGCAGGACAGTTGGTCTGTCCTCATAGGGCCGAACTTTTGGACGAGATGACCTGCTAGAAAGGAGAGTCAGAAGACAGATCAGGGGTCCCTGGCTGGGAGGGGGCCTCATTCCCAGCTGCACAGTGAGTGCTCCCACAAGCTGGGCTCTACTCTGGGGTATAAAGGTTGGGGAGGCTCCTCAGAGAGCCAGTATCAAGACTGGGAAGTACTTGAACCCATGGAGGGGCCTAGGCACACTATTCAGAACACTGACTGACGTAATCTCCAGCACTGACACCATACATGAGCCTGGCTCTAATTCTTCTGTGGCTTGTTCTTATGTCCCCCTCGCTTGGCCAGGCATTGCTCCTCTGGATGCTGAATCATGGGAAGCTTTGTTGAGGGGGCGGGGTCCTAGGGCAGGGATTTGGAGGCTAGATGGAGGTGAGCTACTGGGGGCTTAGATAGCAGCTGCTTACAAACTGGTAAGTGATCATTTCATTTTAAAACACCGATATAGCAGTACTGGGGCTTCCCAGGTGGTGCTAGTGGTAAAGAACCCGCCTGCCAACGCAGGAGACATAAGAGACGAGCATTCAGTCCCTGGACTGGGAAGATCCCCTGGACGAGGGTGTGGCACCCCAGTCCAGTATTCTTGCCTGGAGAATCCCATGGACAGAGGAGCCTGGGGGGCTACAGTCCGTGGGGTCACACAGAGTCGGACACGACTTAGTGACTCAGCGTGCATACACGTGGCAGTACTAGTCCTTTTCAGCTGAAAATGAGTCCTGCCTTTTCATTCAGGATTTGAGTCAAAGGGGTTCATCACTGGGATGGGATGACTGTGAATTCATACAATTGTCACCCTGACTCTATGGGACAGGAGACTGGATCACTTCCAGCCAGGCAAAGCGACACTAGCAGGTCAGGTAACACATGGCAGAGCCGGACAAAGAGGCAGTCTCCACGTCCAGAAGCCACTACATTGTGGCCTTGGACCGGCAATTAACTGCCTGCTGGGAACAGATCAGCGCCTGTAGTAGGCATGTTTATTTAACAGGCTTCCTGACTCGAAATACCCAGAGGGGAAAAAGGATAGTTCAATCTTGTTTTCAAGCAAAAACAAAACAAAGTGGGGAGGCCGGCTAACAAGGGGGCTGAACCATCCTCCTGCTACAAGGCCGAGGCTGGAATCTCAGACTGCCTTCCACCTAGTCCATCTCAGACCTCAAGCGGGGACAAAGGAATGGCTATACTGAGGCCGGTGGTTTGTTCACCAAGTAACCTTTCCAAACCTGTTTCATCATTATCTCTTCATAATCACCACCGTCATTTTCTGCTTCCCAGACCAGCGGTTGTGGCAGAGAGTACCCCATCCGACCCCTAAGGTACAGGCTTCGGGCCCCACAAAACCTGGGTCTGCTCCTGCTTGTCTTCTGATTCCTGCTCCCAGGGCTTGCAGCTCCTAGGTTCCCTTCCCAAAGCTCTCTCCAGCTAGGAAACGGTTTCCTCCCTCTGCCTGAAGAGCACTGAGGAGCACAGAAGAGGAAAGGCAATTATTTTCGAAAACTCGAGGTCACCCCTTCAAGGCAGCCCTTGAGTCCAGAGTAAATCAAGCTCTTGGTCTTAAAACTGGAAGGATTTTTTAAAAATTCTGATCTGCCTCCCAGACAGGCCCTTTCCTTCCGGAATATGTATAAATGGGTCATTTCTTGCAACCTTAAGGCAATGCTAGGAGCAAGACACTTGCTTAGCGACATTTCCCTCTGCTTTGAGTGTGGCACTGGATCCTCACAAAGCCAGAGAGACCTCTGGTTACACCTCATCTGCTTAGACCCAGAGTGTGAAGGCTTGTGTACCTGAAAATGTCACCGCGTCATTGATCAACTAAGCTTTCCTATTTTCCCTCAAAATTTTGAAAGGGGATAGAAGGGGACACTGAAAGATGGTAATGATTTAAGATGATCCATCTGCCTAGATTGAAATAATAATTAATATTTACTGAGGGCTTACTGTGTGCTGAGCACTTTACGTGGATTACCTGATTTGGGGCTCCTCACACCCATGTGATGGATACCTAACTACAATTTCTATCTCAGAGGAGGAACAGATTTACAGAGGGGTTGCTCAGCCTGGCTGCCAGTTAGAATCACCAGGGGGCTTATAAAAATACTCATGCCCAAACCCTACCCCAGATGACCTAAATCAGAGTCAAAACATGGGGATTGGCCACAAGTATGATTTTAAGTTCTCCAGGTGATTCTAATCCATATCAGAGTCAGAAGAAAAGAGGGAACTATTAATTTGCTCAAAGTCACCCAATTACTGAGTGGTGGATTCTAACCCAGGATGTCCGATTCACCCGGCCTCACTTGAACATGCTGGAAATCAGGGTTGGTCCATGTTCTCCCAGAGGAACTGGGGGTTTGAGGTTCCTTCTCACCTTAACAACAAAGGTATATGTGAGCCTGAAACCTCCAGCACTTACAGCTCTGGAACCAGAGGTGATATTTATTTTCTGCTCTAAACTTTCCTGATTGTTTACACAATGGATATGACACTGTGTCTTATTTGCTATTGCTGCTATAACAAATTACCACCAACTTGTGGTTGGAAGTAATAACACATTTGCTGTCTTATGACTCTGGAAGTCAGAAGCCTGAATCAGTTTCACTGACCACAATCAAGTTCTTTAGGGCCATACTCCTTCCTGAGTATGGGGAGGCTCTAGGAGAGAATTCATTTCTGTCTCTTTTTCAGTTTCTAGAGCTACTTTTCTTGCATTCCTTGGCTCATGGTCCCTTCCTCCATCCTCAAAACCAGCAGAATATTATCTGCTTTCTTTTTATAAGCACACCAATGGTTGCATTTAGGTCTTACCTGGACAATCCAAGATAATCTCCTTATTTTAAGATCTTTAATCACATCTACAAAGACCCTCTTCCCATCTAAGACCTGCTCACTTGAAATCCTGGGCATGGGGGTTGATCTGGGAGCCTGCCTCTACCATAAGCACCTCTGAGGAGTCTCATGAATACCCTAACCCCTGCTTCAGGCCCACTTTCCTTCTCTGTTGAAGCTGTCTCTCACTTTGCTTGGGCTGCCATAACAAAACACCACAGATTGGATGGCTAAATTAATAGAAATTTATTTTCTCACATTTCTGGAAGTTAGAGGCCAAGAGTTAGTTTCTGGTGAGAATGCTCTTCCTGGCTTCTCAACAGCCACTTCCTTGCTCTGACTCCATGATGGGGAGAGAAAGAGAAAGACTCTCTTCTAAGGACACTAACCCTAATGGATCAAGGTCCCACCCTTATGACCTTGAAAGGGAAAGTGAAAATTGTTCAGTCCTGTCTGACTCTTTGTGAACCCCTACACTGTAGCCCACCAGGCTTCTCTGTCCACAGAATTCCCCAGGCAAATACTGGAGTGGGTTGCCCTTCTCTTCTCCAGGGGATCTTCTAGTCCCGGGGATGGAACCTGGGTCTCCTGCTTTATAGGCAGATTCTTCACAGTCTGAGCCACCAGTGAAGCCCCTTTTATGACCTTATTTAACCTTATTTTAACCACCTGTAAACCCTATCTCCAAACACAGTCTTACTGGAAATTAGGGCTTGAACACATGCATTTTAGGTGGACACAATTCAGTTCATAGCAAGGGGACTGCGGGACAAAACTACTAAGGTTTAGAGGACAGAGCTGCTAATCTCTAGGAAGTTCTCCTTCTAAACTGAGCTGGACTTTGGGACGATGGGAAGGATTTAACTTCTAATGTTTATTTTTTGCTTCTGATGATAGGGAAAAAATTCATGTTCATTGTAAAAAAAAAAATTGAGAATTGCCTTGGTGGTCCAGTGATTAAGAATCTACCTCCCAGTGTAAGGGACACAAGTTCGATCTTTAGTCTGGGAAGATTCTACATGCTGAGGGCAACTAAGCCCATGCCCTAGAACCCTTGCTCTGCAGCAAAGACCAGCCACTACAATAAGAAGCCTGGGCAGTGCAGCTAGAGAGTAACCTCTGCTCCTCACAACCGGAGAAAGCCCACAGCCAACAAAAAATAAATAAAAAAATTTTTTTAATTGATTGAAAATATTGGACTGAAAAGGATAAAAATCACCCAGTGATAACCACTATTCCCATTTTTTGACGTTTCCATCCAGTTTTGTTTTCTATGAATATACATGAGATCCTATGGTTTTCACATGAAAAGCAGGATGGTGAAGTATATTCGAAAGAACATTGAACTTGAAGCCTGAAGACCTGGGGTCTCAGTTTCACTTCCCCACATAATATGTTGTGCTTCTAAAAGTTTTAAACATCTGTTCCTAAGCCTCAGTTTTCTTGCCTGTCAATTGGAAATAGCTGTATTCAATCTGCAGGGCCATTGTAAGGACTAAGAGAGCCACGACTGTGGAGGGTGACCAGCACACCAAAGGGCACAACCAAGTCCAGCATGTGTTGGTCGGTGACCCATCAGAGCATCAGAAGAGAGATGGGGGAACACCATTAGGACCAAAAGCCTGGAGGTGGGAAGAGCGTGGAGGGGAGGAAGTGTTCGGGAACAGTTGGCAAGAGCTCAGAGCACATGAGGGAGCAGGAAGTTTGGGTCAATAAACTTGTGATGGACTCTGCCATCTATTCATATGCCCATTTAGCTCCTCCAGTCTGTGCCCCCACTTCCACTGCCCTGTACCCAGGGCACTCAGCCTCCCTCCTGGCATTCTCTGCCCTGAAGAGAGGCACTGACTTCCTTGGATTCCCTTTTGTGTCATTCCTCTTTTTACCACCAAAGTTTACCCCTCCTTTGTCTCTTTGCCATTTCCCTCTTCTCTCTGCTAGGGTCAGGCTGGATGAAAACATCCCTAGGGACCAGTTAGGGCTTGGAGGTCTGGTCAGGGAGCTATGTCTGGTTAGGGGGCTGTATCTGCTAAGGCATTCTCACAATGCTTCCTTGGGCATGTTTCTTCTCCCCTTTGGACATCTGCTATTTACCTGCAAAGCCCGAGAGCTAGACTAGACCAGTGGTCCCCAGTCGAAGGCCTTTCAGAGTTAAAACACTCCAGAGAATACTATCTCTTGGATATACATCCTCTTAGGTGAGTTCACTCCCCTGGAGAGGTAGACACAGTAGATCCCAGCAAAGAGCCGGGGGGGATCTGGGGACTAAAAGGCTGAGGACTTCTGGCTAGGACACCCCCCAGGTCCCATCCAGGCATCACAGTCTGAGACTCTCTGCTCATGTCAGCTTGAGAAAGCACTTTCCAACCAGCAGAACTGCTGCACGATGAAAAGCGTGATAGGGAATGAGTTCTTCGTCATCAGGGTGTGCAAACAGAGGCCAGACACTGGCAGGGACATTGCAGAGCAAGGGATATAAACTGAGAGGCATCCAGAGGCCAGGCAGAGGACCTGCCAAGATGGAAGTGGGTTTGCATATTAAACATGTAAAGGGCCAAACAAGAATTGTCTCTTCCATTTTTTTCTGGGATCACATGGCCCTCTTGGTTTTGTTTTGTTGTTGTTGTTCTACTTCGGTAAATTGACCATTCAAAGACTTCTCTACTTAAAAAAAATAATGCTGCAACTGGGTTGATAAACAGTAACTAGCCCTTGGCCTCAGTCACAGGGAGCAAGAATGATGAGGACTGTGGCCAGTGGACTTCTCACGCCCTCTCAATGGGACAGCCAGGCTGGATCACTGGCCAGACATGGCCACAGGCCAGAGTGATCAGAGCGTCCTACTTTCCAGAGAGGCAGAAAATCTGGGGAGTTATAAAGAACCTCCCACTCTCTCTTTCCCTTTTTCTTTAGTTGTACTGCCTTTTTTATTTGTTTTGGCTACACCATATGACTTGCTGGATCTTAGATTCCTGACCAAGGATTGAACTGGGCCATGGCAGTGAAAGTACAGGGTCTTAACCAGTGGGTTGCCAGGGAATTTCCCAAAACAAACTTATACTGAAGGATAATGCACATACAGAAAAGCGCATTAAGTATATCACAAGTGTACAGCTTGAGGAATTTTCACAAAATGAGTGTACCTGTGAGAGAAGCATCAAAATCAAGAAACAAATCACTGTGAGTGCCCAGAACTCCCCATCCCAGTGCTCCTTCCAGTGACCTTCCTTAATAATGGTAACCATTGTCCTGGCTTCTGATACCATAAAACAGTGTACCCTGTTTCTGAACTTTATACACATGGAATCACAGGACACTGCATCTAGTTTCTGTCCCTTAAGGTCGTGACAGATTCATTCATGTAGCTGTTATTTCATCCTCATTGCCGCATAATATTCTTTGGGTGAGTCTACCACAATTTATTCATTCATTCTATTGTTGGTGGGCTTTTGGTTTGTTTCCAGTATGGGTCAATTACACACTGTGCTGCCTTGCACATTTTACATGTGCCTTTTGGTGCCCTGATACAACTGGAGAAGGAATTACTGGGCCACTGGGCATGTAGGTAGGTATTCAGCGCTTAGCAGATAATGACAAACAGCTTTCCAAAGAGGTTGTCTATACTTAGTAGTGCTGTGGATGAGAGTTCCAGTCATCCCACTTTGCCCTGTTTTAAAATACTAACTACAAAGTGTTAACACCCTTTGCAAGCCGACAAATACAGATTTGACTGGTGGCACCTGTTTTCATCCTTTCTGATGGAGAGAATTCAAGCTACAGAGCAGCTGAGGGTTATGACAGGAGGATTTCCTGTCTTTTGCTGAGAAGTCCAGGATTAGCTCTAACAAATGGCCCAAATCTTTCTAAATTGTCTGCTGCCACCCAATACCCACCTCTAAAGTTTGCGAAACAGGTATCAATGCCCCCATTACCCTCCCCAGATTATCATGAGGATGTATTGATAAACATCTGCAGATCATGCAGGGAAAGGGAAAGTGAAGTCGCTCAGTCCTGTCCGACTCTTTGCGACGCCATGGACTGTAGCCTGCCAGGCTCCTCTGTCCATGGGATTCTCCAGGCAAGAGTCCTGGAGTGGGTTGCCATTTCCTTCTCCAGGGGATCTTCTCAACCCAGGGATCAAACCCGGGTCTCCCGCATTGCAAGCAGGTGCTTTACCGCGCAGGGAAGAGAGCTGTAAATATACAGTAATCATGGGATGGATCAGCATTATACCCAAGGCCATGATTCCCATGTCAGCCTTTGGCACAACACAAATCCTCTGCCATCCAGGAGTTCTAACTTCAGCCCAAAGCTCCTTCCTGTACCCATGAGGCCCCAGACTTTCCAAGGGTCACCCTCTGCTCCTGACCATAGTCTTGGCTCTGGCCCCGTTCCCCCCACTGCCTCCAGTCCTCACCAGCTCCTCCCCTTGCAGCTGCCTTGATGAGTCAGGCACTCCCCCACCCCCTCCCAGCATCCCAGTCTTGTGCCCTCTTAAATCTGTCACAGGGTCACAAGCCTGTCTGGAACCCACCATGCTCACCATCTGCCTCACCGCTCCTCTAAGGTCCTCCAGGATGACTGAAGTCAGAGAGACCTGACTGCATCCTGACTGCCTCTTACTAGATGAATAACCTGAGGCATATCACTTAACCTCTCTGTGCCCTGATTTCCACATCAGTGAAAGGGGAATATGGTGAATTTTTATCACCTGAGGTAGGGATAAGGGGTAAATGAAATAAAGCACTTGGGGACTGTTAAGCTCACTTCCAGATGAGAGATTTAAGGCCCAGAGAAGTGAAGGCACCAGTCCATGTTCACACAGCAAGTCTGTAGAAGAGGTGGGAACTGAATTCTCATTTCCTGGGTCCCAGGCCTGGCCTCCGCACACTGCCTGGGAGGGGTTTCTGCTGGGTTGTACAGACCAGTCAGTGAGAGATCTCAGGTCAGGCCCCAGGAGGAATTAGAGAGAGGACCAAGTGAGAGGTCCATTTCTAGTCGTAGCAAAAGGTAGCAGTTTTCTTCTTAATGAAAGCCAATCATATACTAGGGGTGTGTATGTGTGTGTGTTGAGTCCCAATCCTGCCCAACTCTTTTGCAACCCGGTGGACTGTAGCCTGCCAGACTCCTCTGTCCATGAATTTCCCAGGCAAGAATGTTGGACTTGGTTGCCATTTCCTTCTCCAGGGGATCTTCCTAGCCCAAGGATTGAACTCACATCTTCAGCACTGCAGGCAGGAAGATTCTTTACCACAGAGCTACCAGTGAAGCCTCATGCTAGGGTTACTATATGCTTTATAGTCATGAACTCTTCCCTCAAAAGGAAGCAGTCATTTTACAGGAGAGGACACCGAGGCTCAGAGGGATCCACAAGCCTTGTGAGTGGTGGAGCAGGAGTTCCAGGTAGATGCTAGGCTATCACCTGCTACGGGGTTAGGTTCCTTGCACCTTCCTAAACCAGTGTCTAAGTATGTGGGTGCTGGTGGGGTGGGAGTGTCTGGGCCTCCTTTTCTAGGACATGCAACTGTATCCCAGTGACCCCTTTCAGAAAGACCCTCTCTCTCTGAAAACCTCCATCTTTCCTTCCACACCCTTCCCCTACCTTCACCTTTGTTTTTCCTTCACCTCCACCAGGGAGCTTTGCTAGGTAGAGCTCGCCCTGGTGTCGGGACTCTCCTTTCCTATTCCTGAACTGGAGTCTCACTCTACCTGCTTTCCTAACCTGGCTTTGGGCATTTCTCTTCTTTGCTCTGGACCTCAGTTTCCTGATCTGCACACGGATTACAGTGAAGGCTGTTAAGGGACCCTATCTCTCTTTTTCTAGCGTTTCCTTCTGCTCCATGCAAGGAAGACTCAGCTGGGGGTAGAATCAAAAGGAATGCAAATAAACACAACATTGTAAATCAACTATACTTCAATAAAATAAAAACTTTAAAAGAGGAAAGCAAATGGATTGGAGTCATTCACCAGGGATTGAATGCTAATAGCTACACCTCTGCCCCCCATTACTTATATTAGCCTTAAAAACAAAACCAAAATAAACAAGGGGGTGAATCATCCTGGTGGCATTTCATCTGGACTGAAGAGAAAAGGGAATTACTCTGGCACTGAGGAAGACAAGAGAGTTTGGGACCAGAAACCTCTTCTCCACAGCCTGAGGCAAGACTTCAGGCTCTGGAGTCAGACTGAGCTGAGGTTCTATCCGCTCTGCCGCAGATGGGACTTTGCGGCTTTGGCAAGTTAGTAACCGCTCTGAGCCTCCTTTTCCACATCTGTAAAATGCAGTGACAGCCCCTGCCTCTGACTGGTAATGAGCTATGAACTACTAGCCTGGGTGGGGTACCCAGCACGTAGCAGAGCTCCCAGTGGGTGCCCAGATGTAGGCTCTCCTATCTTCTTTTCTTCTGCCCACTCCTGAATATAGATCTCCTCCGCTTTCTACCCCCAGGATCGGGTGTGTTGGCCGGGAGTGGGGTAGACTAGGGGAAAAGAGGCAGTCTGCCCTGGCCTTACAGGATAGGAAGATGGTGGGGGACCTCCCTTGCAGAAGCCCTTAGCCCCACATTCTCTGACTGGGTGCAGATATTGGAAGCTGAGGGTTGGCAGTGGGACAGGCCTGGCTGCGGGCTCTGGGGTGCCAGGCGGGGTGGAGGGGGAAGCAGCTTGCCTCTAGGAAAATTGGCTTAGCTCACTGCTTTGTTTTGCTTCAAACATTCAGCTTCTCACTTCTATTTGAAAACCTGCGTCTGATGTGATGGCCTGGCAGCTGGTGAGAAATGGAAGCTGCATCTGGGCCTCTAGAAGACTTGGCTGTGTGTGTGTGTGTGACAGCCCAGTCTTCTCTGTGCCTGGGACCTCATTCATTCACCCACTCACTCACTCATCCATCAAACATCTTTTCTAAATGCTGACATCCAGCTGGTAAGCTAGAGCCACATGGCCCCTGCCCCCAGAGTATAGGTTCTTATAGGGGAGGGACCCTTGATAGGTCTTTAGTCAAACCACTGGTATAAAAGTCGAGGTCATTAAGTGTTCTCAAGGCATGGAATATGCTACCATCTAGGTGGCTGACAGGCCTTAACCAGATGGAAGGGGCTGGTGAATTTAAAGGGTTTCTGCTAGTCCATTCATCCAACAACTATTTACACTTACTCTGTGTCAGCATGTACTACTCAGTGGAACTGTCACCCTGCTTGCCAAGAATTTGAGGGCTGTGTGGTTTTATTAATATGATTATCTTTCTCTGGACCCTCCCAGCTGGTTGTAGAACAGGAACTCAGATACTGAGACTGGAATGGGAAGCCATGCAGAAAAGCAGAGTACCCTTCTTGACTGAATAGGAGTTTGGGGAAGGAGGGTCCCAGATCACGACTAACATTACTGCAAACACTGGGAAAGTGAAGCAATCAAGTTCCAGTTCTGGTTCTGCTACTCAAGAGCTGTGTGACTTTGGGCAAGCCCTCTTCCTCTCTGGTCTGCAGTTTTGCCTATTGTATAAGACAGGGGTGGGAGGAGCTCAACTCTATGGTCCAAGCCACAGAGTCCAAGACAACAGCTAGTACAGAGCAGGTACCTGGGAACAACTATGTCATTTGTCATAGGGGGCCAGGTGCAACCAGGATTGGAGATGTGAACAGGGCTTATGACAAACAGTACTAATTAGTTCTACTAACACTCCCATCCTACCTTTTCATAGTTAGGGTTATTTTGTAGTCTGAGTAACACAGCATAGCATGTTTATAGTAATTCTCAGATATTGGGTCTCCACTTAACAATTATAACATGGTAATAGGTTCTGGGACACATGAGATAAAATTCTAGATCCTAGCTTTGCTTCCAAAGAATAAAGCATGGAAAGGAAAAGAAATAGTACCTCTCCAGTGGAGACTCCTAGCAAACACTGCCTCAACCAAGTGATCAAGGAGAACTTTGCCAGTGACATCATGTCACCTGGAATGACATGATAAAGGCACTTCACCTCTGTGCCAGTCTTTCCATCAACCTGTAATCCCAATCTTTCCATCAACCTGTAATCCCAATCTAAGCATTAGAAGAACATGAGATAAACCAGAGTGGGGGACATTCTAAAGGATACCCAGGACTTGAGATTATCAAGCTCATGAAAAACAAACAAAAAAAAACTGTCACAGACCAGAGAAGACCATGAGGAGACACAATAACTCAGTGTATCATGATGCCTGGCGTTTGCTCATGGAGTAGAAAGAAGACATTAATGGAAAACCAGTGAAATCCGGAGTTTATCTAATAATCATGTACCAATGTCAAATTTCTTTGCTTTGACACATAACGAAAAGTGCTATTTGTGGAGGAAATTCTCTCTTATCTACACAACTTTAAATCTAAGTTTATCCAAAATTAAAAGTTTACTTTAAAAGAAAACAGAAGCATTTTAGGACTAAAAGAAAGGCAAAAAAAGGAGGCAAGGATCATTAATAGATAAAATATCTTCTGTCTTAGAAAATGCCATAGAATCATTTGTTTTGTTCTAGTTAATGGGGTTAGGTGTTTTGATAGTTACCAAATTCCTAAGGAAAAATTTGAAACTAAACTAAGCTGCGAGGATTTATATAAGGTGCTGCCTGTAGTCTCCTGCTTTGGCTCTGTGCTAACACCAAGTGCCATAAAAGCACTGAGGAAGGGTTGCAGAAGCCTTCCTAGAGGAGGGACATTTTCTATAGGATCTTGAGGGATGTATACAAGCTATCAAGCTCATGGAAAAGATTAAAGCTAGGGATTGCTAGATTTATATTTAATAAATATTTGTTACCCACTAAGTACTAGGTTCTGAGGATATAGCTGTAAATAAAACTAATATATGCATTTTAAAAAATCTGTTAATAAATGTTAAATAGCAAATTTTAAGGAAACAAAAAAAAAAAAAAAGGAAAAGGAAAAAAAAAGGACCCCACAGACTCAAAGGGCTTCCCTCACAGCTCAGTTGGTGAAGAATCCGCCTGCAGTGCAGGAGACCCTGGTTCGATTCCTGGGTTGGGAAGATCTGCTGGAGAAGGGATAGGCTACCCACTCCAGTATTCTTGGGCTTCCCTTGTGGTTCAACTGGTAAAGAACCTACCCGAAATATGGGAGACTTGGATTCGATCCCTGGGTTGGGAATATCCCCTGGAGAAGGGAAAGGCTACCCACTCCACTATTCTAGCCTGGAGAATCACAGAGAGTCAGACACGACTGGGTGACTTTCACTTTTATAGACTTAAAACCTCAACAAATAGCTATTACCATTTTGGTGTTTTTCTTTCTAGACTTTGCTATGCATATTTTTACATGATTTAAATGACATATACATTCTGTCAAGTGAGTATACTCTATAAACTTTTTTTGGCATTTATACAGTTTCCAATTTTTGGTAAGACTTTGCTTTACATCTTTGTGCATAATTGTACTATTTAATACACTGGCTTGTTTCAAAAGAGCATTAAGTTTTTCATAAATTTCAGATTATTTCCTAACCCAGAATTTCTGTTCTTTGTTTGCTGTGGTCTCCTTAGGTGACTCATTCACTTCTGTCTTTGGTTATTTCAGCACTTTCTCCCCGGATTTATAATAATAAATTTAATAACTCAGATGAAATGGGCAAATATCTTGGAAGACACAAACTACCAAAGCTTCACTCAGGAAGAAATAGATAAAAGAATAGCCCTGTATCTGTTAAACAAATTGAATTCATAATTGAAAACCTTCCAACAAAGGAAACTCCAGGCTCAGATGGCTTCACTGGTGAATTCTAATACCAAGTCATTTAAGGAAGAAACAATACTAATTCTACTAATTCTCTCTTAGAGAAACTAAAGAGGAGGAAACACTTCCCAATCATTTTATAAGGCCAGAACTTCCCTGGTCCTAAAAGCAGACAAAGACATTCCCCCCAAAGAAAAAAAGCTATAGTCCAATATTCCTTATGACTATAAATACAAACAGTGTCAGTGAAATTTTATCAAAGCAAATCCAGCAGAAACTACAAAGGAAAATTCGTAACCGCTACATTGGGAAAAAACCTAAATATCTTTCAACTGGTGAATGTATAAACAAACAGTTACCTTCATTCAATAGAATACTGATCAGCAATGAAAAGGAATGAACTACTGATGTGGATAAATCTCAGGTGCATTATCGCTACTGAAAGAAGAAATACTCAATGGCTACATACAGTATGATTCTACTTATATGCCATTCTGGAAAAGACAAAATTAGGGGAACAGAAAATAGATCCCTGACTGTGAGGGTGTGGAGAAAAGAGGACCAGAAGTATAGCACAGGGGGATTTGGGGGTGTGATAGAACTGTTCTGTGTCTTGACTGTGGCCCTGGTTACATGTCTGTGGGCATTTTTGTTGAAACTCTGTAGTAGAACTCTATGCCCAGAAACATACATTTTACAACATGTAAATAATATCCCAGTAAAAAAGAGAATTAAAAAGCCACCTATGCTTCAATTTATGACATCCTGGAAAAGGCAAATACCAAAGGGACATAAAAATATGTCGGTGGTTGGAGGGGCTGGGATTGAAGGAGGGGTTTGACTATATATGCTATTTCTTGATTGTGATAGTGGTTATAAAACTACATACACGTCAAAATTCATAGAGCTGTATAGCAAAAAATGGGCAAATTTTATGGTATGTTAAATATACCTTAATACATCTGTCTTTAAAACAATTTTTATGCCCTGAATCGCCCATGACTGCTTGGTATAGCAGTTCCTAAAATGACGGATGTTTACATTTCTCTCAAGGCATTGATTGATGTCAATTAATTACTATCAAATGCCCTACCTCTGGGTTTCAGTTTTCTCATCTATAAAATGGAAGTTTGCCCCTTGTGATGTCTTTTAATGGTGAGGAATATGGTTTTGAAGTTGAAAACTTCTGGGTTCAAAATATGTCCCCACAACTTCCAGCTGTGTGACTTTGGGCAAATTATTTAGCCTTGCTGGGTCTCAGTTTAACTGTAACAATAGTGCTTACCTCCTAGACGTGTTGAAAAGATTCAGTGAGACAGTCCATACAGACTTTAGTGCAATGTCAGACATAGGGTGAGCATCCCACAAATGAATTTAGGTGCTCAAGTCCTGTCTGTCTGGACCTATACAAAATTGCACAGGGAGATGAGAGACTCTGGAGATGAGTATCTGAAGTAGGCTGAGCAATGGGTCCCCGAAGTTACCCACATCCTGATACCCAGAACCTGAGAATGTTATCTCAGTTAGTAAGAGACTTTGGAAATGTGATTCAGAATCTATGAGATGGGAAGAGTATTCTGTAATATGCAGGTGGGTCCAATGTAATCACAAGGGTCCAGGAAAGAGGGAGGCAAGAGAGTTGGAATTAAGAGTCAGAGATATGAAACAGAAACAGGTGTCAGAGTGACATGGGGCCAGGAGCCAAGGGTGGCAGTTAGCCTCCAGAAGGTGGAAAAGGCAAGGAAACAGATTCTCCTTGAGAGTCCCCAGAAGGTACGAAATCCTGCCCACTCAGACTTCTGACCTCTAGAACTCTAAAATAATACATTTGGGTTGTTTTAAGCCACTAAGTTTGTAGTAATTTGTTACATCAGCAAGAGGAAATTTATACAGCATCTCAGGTGAAGCGATCCTATTTCCTGGGACATGGAAGTCGGTACATTGGTACATAAAGGGCATGGAGCTGAACATGTCCTTATAATTGGGCCTGAGTCAGACAGTGGAGAAGGCAGGGCCCCACCAAATATGGAAGCTCTGAGTAAAGCTCCTTTGTGCTTTGGTCTTATGGTGTGCTGGTCCTCTTCCTCCTGGCCCAGGGACTCACCAAGTGGAAGTTCAGTGACCTAGCTGCTATATCAGAGCATGAGTCCTTTCTCCCCACACTATGAAGCAGCTGCCTGTGGGATGGACCCTGCAGGGAGTTCTCTGTTAAGTGGGAGCCTTACCTTCCCCTGCCTCTCAAGGACCATCCTAGAAACTTTGCCCTGCAGGTAACAATGGACTAGTGGGAAACTGGAGGTGATTCACATCCTGCTTCTTTTGCCGGGTTTGGGGATGCTTTCTTTTGATGTCCACTAGAGGGTACTGTGTACATGTATATAGGAGATTGAACCCTAATCCGAACATTTCCATCCTGCAAACACTCAACAGAAAAACATGGACAAAGACATCCCCACATAAGTGCCTGTAATCAGACACATGGACGGATAAACCCCAAATCATCACATGCGCAGCACCCGTTTACTCACATGAATAGATGTATGTGTATATATATATATGTATATACATATATATATATACAAGCCAGCACATGTGCATGAAAACATCTACTCATGAACATAGTCACATGGCCATAAGACACACAATGCACATACATTCAGATTCACACAGATTCACACACACACACACACCAACCACCACCACCACCTAGACATACACCCGGCCATTACACCCTGGCAGACAAATATAATCACATGCATCATCAATACACATTTAGACACAGATAAGCATGGAAACACAGACACACGTTCATGTCTAAATACCAACACATGTGCACATAAAAGCACACGACCCTGGGCCTTTGTTACTTTACTTTTGTAAAAATGAAGTCCCTTGAGGGATGATTAACATCATGGTGTTTTCTAAGGAAAACAATGGAAATGTCAACTTCCATCTCCCAGTAGAACTGTTTTATTCATTAAATGTTAATGAAAGGCAGTTCACTGAGTTTTTAAAGACAAATAGCCACTCTGCTCTGACAAAGCAGGAAACTCCAGTCACAATTTTGCAAACAATTTATTAACATATAGAGTTCTCTCAGAAACCCTAACACAGAAACTGGTTTAAAAAAATACTGAAGAAACTTCAACAGTAAAATCAATACAAGCCATAATACTATGTAAAGATAAACAATAAGTCCAAATAAATCCTTTCTTCTCATAAAGGATGATAAAGAAGCATGGAGCCTTTGCAAATGATTATCAGATGGCCAGGCCTGGAAATTTGCCTTCGATAAGACAAAGGCATTAAAATAAAGGAAACAATAAAAGAAGGAGAAAGGGAAAAGGGCCTGTGAAAATAGCTGATTTTATAACAGCATTGTGTAGCTGAGAAGAGGCAGCTGTCAGAAACACATCACACTCAGGCAGCCAAACCCTGGCATGAAACAGGTGAGTGTTCCCTGGCAACAGGCTGAGGATCAAATCGGGGGCATTAGTGACAAGGACTCACACTGTCCATTGCTGTTTTCTCCATTGGAGTCCTGTAGGCAGGAAGGAGAGGCTTGCCTTCTGGGTCGGAACCTCCAGGTCAAAGTCCCACCTCTGCCATCTGTCTCCCTGCCACGTGGTACTGGCTGGTCCTGCCCCTCCCTGGGCCTCGGTCTCCCCCAGGGAAACAATGAAGAAGTTGCCTTTTCTGATCTATCTCTAAAGTTCTTTCTTTCACTGACACCTTATCATTACAACCCCCGACAGCATCTTTCTAAGACCCCATTGCATCCCATGGCCAGAAATCATTGCAAGTAGCTCTGTTTGTGCAGTTAACAAAGTGCCCGTTCCAGCCCATCAGCTCGATCCCAAGGAACAATAGCTCAGGAATAGATAAAAGGCATTCATCAGACAGCCAGGCCCAATTATCATGTCACACTGAATGAATGTATTTTAAAATCTTTTCTGACAAGAAAATGTTCCAAGTAGGTACCTTCAAATTAGCTGGAAAATCCAGAGAATTCACTATTAGGTCTTCTTTGAAGGATCTTTATTCCCCCCTACTGTTCCAGAGGAATTCTTTGGATATTATTAATTCCTTCTAAGAGTCTGACCTTGTGCCCCCCACTGGGATGGAAACACTTTGTCTGCCCGACTCCCCAGGAGCCACTGGAGATGATACACACCACAGAGCCCTGACAAGGGATCACCTGTCCATCAATTTCCAGCGTCAGGTGGGCTTCCGTGGAAATTCAGTTCAGTTCAGTTCAACTCCTCCCACACTTACTGAGCATCTTTTCTGTGTTTGAGAGTCCTGGGATAAGAGTTGAGTCTACCCAGCTCTTGTCACTGGAGGGACACCGCAAATGGGGACGTGCTTATAACAGACCAGTGTCAGCGGAAAAGAGGTCATGCAGCCCAGTGAGACCACCTTTTGATGCTTGACTTGGCCACTGGCTGTGTGACCTTGGGCAGGCAACTTTACCTCTCTGAGCTGTGATTTCCTTACCTCTAAAATGGGGGAAATGAAACCTAACTCCTGAGGCTATTGTGAGGAGGGTCAGTTTCATGGGACACAGACTGTCCTTCCAAGGCCTAGCATTCCAATGTCATCTCTGCCTCCCGAGACTGAGGGGTCATTTTTGACCTCTTCTCCACTCACAGCAACACAGCAGTTGTTTTTTTTTTTTTTTGCTTCTGCTTTATTCTCAGTTCCATGTTGCAGATGGCTCCTCTTGGTTGTGGTCTGGGAGGAAAGATTTCTTTAGCCTAATGAGAAACTGCATCAAGTATGGAGATACACCTGGAACTTGTGGCTCTGATGCCAAGATCCAGAAAGGGTATAGCAAGCATTTGTGGGGAGAGGAGACTGATTCAGGGAGTTTCCAGATGAATAGAACAAGCTGCTTTGGCTTCTTTCATATTGTGGGTTTGTGCAGGAGCAGTCTGCTAACTGAGGGAGATTTTTCAGTGACCCACTGAATTTCAGGGCTTGCAGGGGACTTAGAGGCCATCTTGTTCTTATTTTATAAGTAAGGAGACTAAGGCCCAGAGACAGGAAGAGACTTGCCTCAAAGCATACAGCAAATCTGTGGTGGAGCGGGCCTAGATCTAGGACGTTCTGTGTCCCTGGCCTTTGTCCCTCCTTTTGTTGTAGAAAGGGAGAGCCCCCCTACAGGGCCCCAAGAGCAGGCTCTTGTCTAACACTCGGAAAAGAATTGTCCGAGGAGACACATGTGCTGACAAAGCAAGAGATTTTACTGGGAAAGGGCACCCGGGTGGAGAGCAGTAGGGCAAGGGAACCCAGGAGAACTGCTCTGCCGGGTGGCCCGCAATGTCGGATTTTATGGTGATGAGATTAGTTTCCGGGTGGTCTTTGCCCAATCATTCTAATTCAGAGTCTTTCCTGATGGCTCACGCATCGCCCAGCCAAGATGGATGCTAGCGAGAGGGATTCTGGGAAGTGGACAGACACACAGTGTCTCCTTTAGACCTTTCCCGAACTCTTCCAGTTGGTGCTGGCTTATTAGTTCCGTATTCCTTATCAGGATCTCCTGTCATAAAACAACTCATGCAAATGGTTACTATGGTGCCTGGCCAGGGTGGGCGGTTTCAATCAGTGTGCTTCCCCTAACACTTTTATATCACTAGGCCATAGATAACCACCCAGAGGACTGGGAATGGGTCCCTCTGTCCAGCTTCTCTTCCCTGATACCAGAGCCCTGGCCCTGGACCCTCTGACTCCGCCCTGCTGCAAGCTCACATACCCTTCCTGTTCTCAGCTGTGGGCATTCAAGGCTCCTGTGTGCAGTAAGCCCTGCCTCCACCAGCCCTGTGCACCTCCAGGTCTCAGGAAGAGTTCAACTGGCGTCTTTCTGTGGGATCCCTCCTAGCTACCCTGAGTTTGTATGATGACGTCGCTCACTGCTTGCAGGCTGTTCAGGTGGTGTCTTTGGTCCAGGGGGACAGAATCAGATGCCACCAGGTACTTGGGATCTCCTGCTGGGTTCACTTCACGATCTACAAAGCACTTCCACCTCCACGAGTTGGAGGGGGGATATCATCCATCCTATTTTATATATGGACAAACTAAGGCTCTGAGGGTGCAAGCACTGTGACCCTAGAGACTGAACCACAGACTTACAATTTGAGTCCAAGTAAAGCCTTCCATGGAAGAGAGGAGCACCGCGTTAACAGTGAGCTTGTTTGCACTTAC
This sequence comes from Oryx dammah, assembly GCF_014754425.2. Taxonomy (NCBI): domain Eukaryota; kingdom Metazoa; phylum Chordata; class Mammalia; order Artiodactyla; family Bovidae; genus Oryx; species Oryx dammah. The sequence continues at coordinate 61,244,342 of NW_024070185.1, read as the reverse complement.
TTTGCAGTCACCCTCCTTGTGGAGTTGATTCAGCTGGCCTCTGGGAAAAGCAAAGCACCTATGTGCATTCTCACTAGTCCCTTAACTGATAGTGTGTTGCCTGATACTGTTCCCAAATTGCTCCTTGTGCATTTTACTCTGAGCAGGGGGATGTGCAGAGGAAACATTCAGAGCATTCTGCCACAGGGACTGCCTCAACACCCAGGGAAGTGGAACACACTCAAAGAGAGGCCAATCTTATCATCCTGATGGGGAGAAGGAGGGGTCTTCATGGACAGGAGCAAAGGCCTGGGGCTAGGGCTAGGTGTGCCCACCAGAGGGGACAGATGGTAAGGGCACAGGCTTACAGGAAAGAAGGTGCTTGCTTTGGAATGAGAACTTTGATCCGGGTTCAGCATGGGATGTGGGCATATTTGGGGAGGAGAGACAAATCTGGCACAGGGAGCTGCAGTAAAGGCCTTGACTATGAAGATAAGGAGCTCAATACAATCTAGGAGATGAGAAACAGCAGGATTAAGAGATGTTCTGATCTCTGTGTGAGCTGAGTGTTGGATGAAAAAAGGTAGAGATGAGATGAAGTTCATCCATCAAACAACCACTCAGTGAAAAGCAAGTCCAGACCTGTGCTCCGGCCAGGGTCTCCCACCAAGATGGGAGACCAGAGGGAGGAAACTGGCATCCGTGGCTCAGGCCAGGCCCTGGCTGCTGCCTCCGGATGCCTCCAGCTCGAACTGTGTCTTTGGAAGCAATACCTTCATGAGGCCCTCGGCTGCCAGATTCCTCCTTATCTGACTTATAAACACAGATGTTTTACTATCTTGTCAAAGGAATGCTCCTACAGGTTGCCTTGGGGAAAAAAGAAACTTCAACCCCTTTGGCCTCCTGAAAAAAATGCCACAGTGAGGTCTCTGGCTCGAATGCAAAATTGTGCAAATCTCTTCTTTGAAAACAGAGGAGGGCCTCCCCCATCTCTAGGCCTCAGCTCCTTCCTGCGGTAAAGGCAGGAGTTGGCTAAGAAAATCTCATACACTTACCCATCTAGCTCCCCACTAGACTACAGCCCCCAAGGCCACATCTCCACATGTGGGAATGCCTGGCTTCTGCCACAATGCAGGTCTCAAGAAATGTTTGTGGAATGAATGAATGAGCAGATAACTGAACAGGTAACTATGATTTCAAACCAGTCGGTGAAACACAACTTGAGGGTATGGAGCATCTGACTTGCCAGTCCAGGGTTACAGCTCTTCTCTTTGCCACTGGGTTCAGGGTTGGATGTGAATTTCTCATTAGTCACCTCAGATCGGGGGGACAGAAAGGGCTGGGAGTCACTCCCAGAAGACAAACATTTCTCAAGGACGACTGGGTCACTCAATTCACACGACAGCTGTTGTCTGGTTAAATGCTCACTTCCCATCACATTCTAAATAATGATTTGGAAGACCCTGTTCCCGGAACCTGATGATGAATGACTGCCAAGGTCAAAGGGTAACTTCAACTTGGTCTCTTTACAGCTGCCACGAAAAGACAGCTGGGATGTGGGCATTGAGCTGGATGGAATGGGGATCTCTCTAGTCCCACTACTCAGTAGCTTTGCGATATCAGCAAATTCCTTGGCCCCTCCGTGCCCCAGCTTCCTCTTTTGTAGGATAAGAGAAATAATACCTGAGATCTTGGAAATCGTTGAGCCAGACTGCATCATGTGCTCAAGGAAGCTGGTTCCTGTCTTGGGTTCCAGTTCTGCCTCCAGGCAGTCACCTGGCTGAGCCTCTGGCTTCTCACCTGTAGAATATGCATAATAATGTCCATCAGGGAGTTGGTTGAATCCATCAGGGAGTTGGTTGAATCCATCAGGGTTAAATGAGATAATTTACATGAAAAGGCTGGTAAACTGAGATGTGCTATGCAAAGCTAGGATTCTATTTCTAAGAATTCTTTAAACAAACAAAAAAGAATTCTTCAAACCAGATGACTACAGGTTCTATGAAATCTGAAGTGTACTGGCCTAGGACTGCATTTTGAGCCCAGCCCTGTGAAGTGAGGTTGCTTTCTCCTAGTAGGTCAATGGCTGGAGTGTAAGTGTAAGGTGTGTGACAGTGGTGGAAATTGGGGTGGTGATGATTAGGGGCATGGTGAGAGGAGCTTATGCTAGAACGATGATGAATGAAGATGAATAGGTTTAGGTTTTATCCAGTGGGCAACATGGAACACGGAAGGTCTTTAAACAGAATCAGAATGGTATATTGGAAAGAACATTCTGGTAGCCTGTGCAGAGGATGACCTGTGATGGCAAGGCTGGAGCAGGGAATTGACCCACAGTTGTCCTGAGACCCACGTGAGGGATGGCAAGGCTGGAACAAGATGGGTGAGACTCCAAGATCTAGGCCCACGGCCACAGCACTTTGGTGTCTCATTAATTAATTGAAAATATGATGAGAGGTCTTTTGCTAAGAGCAAGGCTGAAAACACAGCATTAACCTTTTGTAGGAGGGGTTAAATGTCACAAGCAGGAGGAGAGAATTGGTTGAACATAGCTTCAACCACAGCTTCCCAAATGACCCACTTTAGCTTATTAATGATTTGTTTGAAGTCATTAAACTAGCAAAAAAAAAAAAAAAATCCATGAACAGATTTGTACTTTACTATACTTGTTTGAGCAGATGTTTTCACTCAGGCCTTTAGAGACCACCACCTTCCATTTTTTTCTCATGTTCTTCCATTTAAGAGAGACAATAATCTAGGTAATAGGAGTGGCTCAGCTCCTTTCAGTCACTCAGCTGTGTCCGACTTTTTGTGACCCCACGGACTGCAGCACGCCAGGATTCTCTGTCCATCACCATCTCCTAGAGCTTGCTCAAACTCATGTCCGTTGAGTTGGTGATGCCATCCAACCATCTCATCCTCTGTCATCACCTTCTCCTGCCTTCAGTGTCTCCCAGGATCAGGGTCTTTTCCAGTGAGTCAGTTCTTTGCATCAGGTGGCCAAAGTGTTGGAGCTTCAGCTTCAGCATCAGTCCTTCCAGTGAATATTCAGGACTGATTTCCTTTAGGACTGACTGGTTTGATCAATGGGAATGGTACTTTCCTGCATGAAAATCCTGCAGTCCCTTTGCATATGAGAAGGTCTCACCGAGGGATGGCTGGAGTGAGGGAACAACGTGATGATGTCCATAAAGGCCAAGACTGACCCAGCCATGCTTCTGTCAGTGTATTCCCTCTAGGGTCCTCAGTCCTGGCACTGTGATGACTGGAGTCAATATCTGCTGTAATGTGTTTTAGTCTCATTAACATGGACTGGATTAAGCAGCCGCATGGGCTTTTCAATTAGGAAGACAAGTTTCTGACAGTGTTTACAATGGGATTAGATCCCTGCTTAGCCTGTGACAGGCCTCCCTCTCTTCCCTTCCTTCTCTCTCCTTTCCTCCTTTCCCCATCCCTCCCTTCTTCCTTTTCTCCCCACTCTCTTCCTCATTCTTTCCCTCCCTCCTCCTTCTTCTTTCTCTCCCTCTTTCCTTGCCTGTGTTCCATGAACAAGTGAGTTTACCCTGTTTCTGTTTGGGGGATACTTGGCCAGATGTGCTGTTATGAGCAGGCAGGAGATTAGCATCATTTAACCACCTAAACAAGTGATGTCCCATCCAGCTGCCCACCTGCTCCAATCTTTGCTTGCACACCTCCAGCCCTTGGGAGCTCACTGACAGAGGACCCAATCCATGTCTCCATTAGAAGGCTCTGGCTGCAAGAAAGTTCCTCCCAGAGCTGAACTGCCAGCAACTCCTGGAAAGAGTTTCCCTTCACACCCCAGGTCTGCTTTTCAGGGCCAGCAAACGCGTCCACTGTTGCTGCAGCTACCCCGGGACCACCTTTGGTGACCTAGAGACAGAACTTGCGTGCTGTATATGCATGGCACCCTTTGTGCAGGCATCCCCTTTTCTCAAGGGCTCCTCCTTCCCATAATGGCCATCCTTGCTGCACATGGGTACATGTGCTTGCAGTTTCAATAATGCTGTACATAGCCTTTTGTTCTCTGTCTTTAAATTAAAAATATACCATAAACATTCCACATGGTATGCCCACTCTTCAAAACATTCCCCTTTTAAGCACATCAGAGTATTCCATGTGGAAGCATCATGGCTTGATTCAGCATCAACCACTAATGGATGCATACCCTGCCTTTTAAATTTTTTTCACAGCATCTTTGTTCACTCGGCTTTTTTCTTCTATTGGATAATTTCCTCAGGAGAAACACACATTAGTGAGACTCTGGGGTCATCTGCCTTGTTGTGACTTTTGGTACACACTGTTAGATCACCTTGTAAAATGTCCCTGCCCCGGGAGGCTGCCACCTCAACAGCTGGGTGTTTCACTCTCACTAGAAACTTCACCTGGATCGAATTCCTCTTATGAATAATTTTCCTATTTTATAGGAATAAAGCCATCTTGATGTCTTTCACTACTTTCTAAAGAAGAAAAGAAAAAGAAGGATATATTGTTCCTTGGGTTTGATCCCCATTTGTCTTTCTCTGGAGGGAACGGCTGTAGCCTCTCATTTACATTATTGGGGCATTGAGGTTTTCCCTACCAATTCCAGTGAGCTCTTACATTGGAAAGGTATTAAACCTTAGTCTGTCCTCAGTCACACATTGCCCTACAGCACTTTTCCTGTTTATTTTAATCATCTGGTTCTTGTTGTTTTCTGCCTGGGGATCTCATTACTGGGGACCAGGGAATATCCCTAGGCACGGGCTGCTCAACCTCCACCACTGGCAACTTTAAGGACCAGAAAAATAATATTACTAAAAGCACTGTACTAGGTGCTCTGAGTATATCTTCTCTACTCCTCAAAGCAACCCTGGCAGATATCATGCCTATTTTACAGATGAGGAAACTGAGGCCCTGAGAGGTAAACTTGCTCATTCCAGTCCACACAGCCCTCGTGCAGGAGGTAGCAAAGGTAAGTACTGTCTCCAGAGCTGTTTGCCCTCTTCCACAATACCAGCAGCCTGCAGAGAAATAAGAAAACATCTGCTGCCAACATCTCCAGGTTTGTGACTTCAAACTCCCCTGGTAGAAGAGAGAATTACCATATTTGGGGGCAATTTACATCAAATTACCATGCACCAGCCAACAGCTGCCGCCTGGAGCGGAAGGCTGGCTGCACGGAGAGACATCACATTTGTACACACGATAATGAAAACCCACGCTCGGGCCTCCACATTCTCCCATAAATATGGTCATTATGATCTTGTTGGCATTGCTTGTTGAATTCCATCTTGCAGATTGTTTCCTGGTTGCCTGGGGGAGCTGACTCGGGCTCTTCTCCTTCTCTTTTTCTCTAAGATGTGACAGTGCTTCGGCTCGTCCACTCAGACTGTCCTCTGCCTTGAGACTGGGGATTCTCAGGATGGCTTCAACTCAGCCTTATGCACATTGTCAAGTGCCTGGGGCATGATGCTGTGGGGAGCCGACAGGGCTCCTAGCCAGGCCCTTTCCTTCATCGTGCAGAGAGGCAATGCTGCCCAGAGGGTAACAGACAGGAGTTAAAGCCAAAGATAAAAAGAAGGACCCTTTACATTCCCTACACTGGACCTCCCCGGGCACCTGGGTAGGGGACAGGTAGGCCGTGGGGCTCAGAGTCCTGACAGGTTCCATTTTTAGCAGTGAGGGCTTCCTGACTGTAAATACGAGAAATCCTCTTCGGTTAGCTGGAGGTTAAGGGGATGGGGAGGAAGGGGATTTTTGTGCCAGGACAGAAAGGATATCATGAAATCCAAGGGCTAGGTCAGGCCACACCCCAGAGGGATTAGAAATAGGAAAGAAAAGAAAGAAAGTGAAGTCCCTCAATTGTGTCCGACTCTTTGCGACCCCATGGACTGTAGCCTGCCAGGCTCCTCCGTCCGTGGGATTTTCCAGGCAAGAGTACTGGAGTGGGGTGCCATTTTGGAAAGCTAATCAAAAGCTAACCAGGGTGCCCTCTCCTCCAGCTCAAGTCAGCTCCTCTCTGCAGAGGCTCTGGTCGTCTCTGCCTGCGAGTGTGGCCCCCTGCCCCTCCCACTATGTTGTGGAACATGATACACAAATCACATGGTCATGCATTACAAGTCCAGCCCTCCAAGGAGGAACTCTCTGGGGTCCTGGTTCTAAACTGTCCCAGAGAACTGAGGAGCGGCTCCAAGGGCGTCCAGTGCCCGCTGCTGGCCTGATCACTTGTAGCCAAGAGGGCAAGCTCACCTCATAGCACATGGCTGCTAAGAGCCCACCTTGTGGGCAGGGCTGGTGCTTCCAGGAAAGGGGCACACAGAAGATAACCCAATTAGCTTCTGCCATACCCTCGGTCTAGCACTTTTTAATTGATTGAAATTTTTATTGAAATAATTATAGATTCACATGCAATTGTAAGAAATAGCGCAGAGAGAGCTCTTGAGCACGTTGCCTGGTATGCCAAACTATGGTACTATCACAGCCAGGACACTGACGTTCACACAAACTCCTGAGCTTCTTCAGACCTCAGTAACTTTTACTTGTACTCAGCTGTGTCTGACTCTTTGCAAGCCCAGGGACTGCAGCCTGCCAGGCTCTTCTGTCCATGGGGATTCTCCAGGCAAGAATACTGGCGTGGACTGCCATGCCCTCCTCCAGGGGATCTTCCCAACCCAAGGATCAAACCCAGGTCTCCTACATTGCAGCCGGATTCTTTACCAGCTGATCAACCAGGGAAGCCCTCTCTGAGTGTCAAGTTCTATACAATTTTGTCCCTTTTGTAGGTCTGCGCATCCAACACCACAGGATCCCTTGTAAGGCTAAAGAATGCCACCACCCCTTGCCCCAAAGATAGCCACAGTCTAATCCCTGGAACTTGTAAATGTTATCTTATATGGAAAAAGGGACTTTGCAGACGCAACTAAGGATTTTGAGATGGGGGAGATTATCCTGGATTGTCCAGGTGGGCCCTAAATGTGATCACAAGAGTTCTCATAGGAGAGAGGCAAGACGCTCAAATAAAGACGTAGACAATGTGATGATGGATACAAGAGGGGATCTGGTGCAAGGAAGGGGTCGTGCAGCAAAGCCTCCCAAAACTTTAGAAAAGGCAAGGAAATGGATTGTCCCCTAGAGCCTCCAGCAGGAACACAGCCCTGTCAGCATCTCGACTTTAGCCTGCATGTGTGTGTGCTCAGGCGCTCAGTCATGTCCAGCTCTTTGTGACCCCATGGACTGTAGCCCGCCAGTCTCCTCTGCCCATGGGATTTCCTGGCAAGAATACTGGAGTGGCTTGCCATTTCCTACTCCAGGGGATTTCCCCAGCCTAGTGATGATGATTTCAGACTTCTGGTTTCCAGAACTGTGAGTGAATAAATGTCTGTTGTTATAAGCCACTAAATTTGTGTCATAAGCTGCTAAATTTATTACAGCAGTCTTAGGAAACAAATAACAGGCTTTTATAACTACATTCGCCTTTGTTCCAGCCATCTACCCCAACCCCCTCTGCCACTGGCAACCACATATGTGTCCTCCACTTCTAAAATTTTGTCATTTCAAAAATGTCACATGAACAGAATCATTCAGTATGTAACCATTTGAAATTGGTTCCCCCATCACCTCCCTTCCACTCAGCATAATTCCTTGGAGATGCATCCAAGTGGTTGCATATATCAATAAAAAAGTTCATTTTCATTTCCTTTTATTTCTGAGTAGTATTCTACCATATGAATTTAAGTCTAGCACTTTTTAATGCCTGTATATTTTATCTTCATTACAAGGTTTAATTAGGAGTATTTTGACAATAGTCTCTTGGATCAGGATGCAGGGAGGAAACATTTAAGATTAAACATTAAAGATCATTTCATTCCCTCTATCTCCGTGTCAGATACACAAGTCTCCTCTAGAGCCTGCTAGCCAAGCACCCACCTGCTTCTCCTTGCATACCTTCTCTGACAAGCTGCTCACTACCTCCTGAGGCAGCCTAATGCACACTACAGTTCTGCTGCAAATTCTGATCTTGAGTTCCGTGAGATGCCCCTCTGACTTTAATATGCTAGGAAGGGGATGGTGTAGGACCCAGAGGACTCCCTAGAGTGGGAGCTCAAACGGCTGGAAAGGACCTGAGAGGGAGTCATATCTGGGCACTAACCTGGGCCCCTTAGCATGTCCCGGACATCTCCCTGCCCCATGCTAGCTCTTCCTTCCTAGGAGCCTTGTTCCTCGTGGCCTGCAGACAGTCCTCTGTTGGGAGTCCCCTGCTCCGTGAACCCCTCCTGCTCCTCATCTGGCTCCATCCTCCCCTGTCTTCTTCCTACCTTTTTCCACAGCCAATCCAGAGAGACAGTTACTGTTAGCTTAAGAAGAGGGCACCTCTACTAATCATAATAATAACAATAGGATTTTTTTTCTTTTTAGTCACTTAGTCGTGTCTGACTCTTTACAACTCCATGGGCTGTAACCCACCAGGCTCCTCTGTCTATGGGGATTCTCCAGGCAAGAATACTGGAGTGGGTTGCCACGCCCTTCTCCAGGGGATCTTCCCGACCCAGGGTTTGAACCCAGGTCTCCTACATTGCAGGCCGATTCTTTACCCTCTGAGCCACCAGGGAATAGTTTTTAGGCCATACCATGTACTATGCTGCCATCCTGAGTGAAGGAGGCTATTTAATCTTCTCACAACTTCTAGGCTATTATTCCATTTTGTAGATGAGGAAACTGAGGCCACAAGTCATACAGCTTGAAAGTGACAGAGCTGTCACTGAACCTGGGCTGTCTGGAGGGATGAATGGTGGGGCCACTCCCTGAGTTGGGGAACTCATGAGGAGGAGCAGGTGTGATGGGGAAGACACATTTTGGGGACTGTTGAGTTTGAGGCACCTAAAGGAAGGCCAAGAAGGGCCCCTGGAGCTCAGGAGAGAGAGACGGGGCTGGAGAGGCAGGTTTGGGGGCTGATGGTACCCTCGTGGCTGCAGAAGCCGCGGGGTGGCTGTGCTTGCCCAGGAAGAGCAGGAGGAGGGCAGAGGGGAGGGGTGGGTGGAGAGAGAAGGCCCTGAGAAGGATTGCTTGGAAAGATGGTGTCACCAGGAAAGACCTGTGGAGCAGACCCCATGGCACTGTGCCACCGGTAAGGACAGGACAGTCCTGGTGATGTGGGGCAGTCCCGCGTGCCTGGTCCACTCTGAGCACTGGGTCCCCAGTGCAGCGCCTGTGAGGCAGGTACTGATCTTTTCATTTTAGGTGAGGAATCTGAGGCTCTGAGTGGTGCAGGGACCTGACCCAGGGCACCTGGGAATAAGGGCAAAGATGAGATGGAAACCTGGGTTGTCCCTCGAACTTTACTTCAGAGGACAAGGATGAAAGAAAATGGATTGGCTAGATTGGGTCAGACAAGTAGGTGGGCTGGGATGCCCAGGAAGAGGAGGGTGTGAGCTTTGAATCCTGACCCACAGTATCCTTGGTGAGAACACCCCTAGAAAAGGGGGCCAGGTGGCTAGAGGGGAGGGGAGCCCAACGTGGGTCAGGGAGGGCTGTTTGAAGAGAAGGAGCCAGCCTAGAGGGAGAGGCCAGAGACTCTGAACAGACAGGACAGCCTGAAGGAGAAGGAATCAGACCCTAAGGAACTGAAGGGACCCATGCCCTTTAACAAAAGGGCTCCTTCCAGGCTCCTCTTTTTTCTCAGGTCTTCCCTAGAAGGAGGGAGCTGGCCCTGCTCCCTCTCTGGGTCTTTTGTACCCCACCCCTCTGCCTGGTGAGGAGTGCCCTGGGGATTCTGAACAAAGACATCAGGGAAGTAGAACAAGAGCAGATCGCAACCAACCCCGGTGGCTGCCAAGTCCCCTCCCCCATCCGCACACCCCTGCACTCCTGCAAACACTCCTTGGCTCCGGCCCAGCACTGGGCCTTCTGGTGAGAACCCCTCCCGCGGAGCGCAGCCTTCTGGGCCGCTTTCTTCTCAGGGACTGAGCTGTCAGGAGAATCCAAGAGATTTCAAGGCAGCTCCCCTCCCCCAGGGGAAGTCTTTGTCTCCACAAGGGAGGTGGCAGCAGGGGGTGGGGTTTGGCAGAGAGGGAGCTGAGGCTAGTCTTTGCCCCCTGGGAGCTCAAGACTGGGGGTGAAAAGTGGTAAGAAAAGAATGTCTTCTAACCTTTGATGTGAAACCTTTGGGAGCTCAGAGGACTGAGAGTTAGTTCACTGCCTTCTGGAAGGAAGGTGGTCAGAGAAGGCTTCAAGGAAGAGGCAGCATTTGTGCTACCCTAGAAGGACTGTAAGACTACCTGGGTGGAGATGAGGAGGAAGAGTGGTCCAAGAGGAGGTGGGAAAGCACCAGGAGCCCTGGGGAATGGGAGATGGCCCAGTGGGCACTGGAGATGATGGGGCAATGGGAGATAAGGCCAGAGGAGCCCCACGCAGCTTGGTAATGAGGGCTGTTCCCAGGCACTGTGCGAAACCAGAGTTTTTGAGCCAGGGAATGATGGCTCTGGCCACCTGAGTGGAGGATAGATGAGCAGGGTGAAGCAGAGGCAGGGAGAGCAACAGGAGGGATCCTTGGTGGCCTGGATGGGGCAGTGGCAGCTGGGTTGGAGAAGAGGGTCCGCATGGGAAGAGCACTTTCAATAGATGGTAGAACCCACGGAACATGGGACTGATTGGAGCGTGCAGAAGCAGCAGCAGTCAGAGGTGACTCCCAGGCCACCCATTTGGCCCTTGGCTGGGCAACTGAGTCAGGCATAAAGCAGGAGAGGGTGAGGTGGTATTTTCTGAGCACAACTGTCTATGTCCCTCGGGATATTTGTGGCCCCACACATGTGTCTAGGGAAGTGACTTTGCTCTGGGCAAAGAAGACTTTGTGGTCCTCTGTTCCCACCCATAGTCTCCCCAACCTGTGTGGGAGCCGCAGAATAGGTTCTTGGAGCATGTGATACGTGGCAGGGTTGGGGTGATACCCAGCAGGCCTGACCCAGGAGAGCACCCCAGGGAAGAGAGAAGGTGCAGGGGGCTGGCCACTGACCACACATGGAGGGGGTAAAGGGAAAGCACTATTTACTCAAAGATGATTATTCTTTGCTTTTCCATTAAAAAAAAATGAAGTGTAGTTGACTTATGATATTATATTAGTTTCAGGTATACAACATAGTGCCTCAATATTTTTACAGATTACACAGCATACAAAGTAATTACAAAATATTGACTATATTTCTTATGCTGTACATTACATCTCTGTGACCTGTTTGTTTATAACTGATAGTTTGCACCTCTTAATCCCCTTCACATATTTCACCCTTCCCCTGCTCCCCTCTGGTAACCACTAGTTTTTTTTCTCTGTATCTGTGAGTCTGTTTGCTTTGTTATATTTGTTCAGTTTTTTAGGTTCCACTTATAAGTGAAAACATACAGTATGTGTCTTTCTCTGTCCCACTTATTTCACTTAGCATAATACCCTTCAAGTCCCTCCATGTTGCTACAAATGGCAAGACTTCGGTCTTTTCTTATGGTCAAATAATATTCCATTGTGTATACGTGTGTGTGTGTGTGTGTGTGTGTATGCCATATCATCTTTATCCATTCTTTTGTCAGTGGGCACCTATGGTACTTCCATATCTTGGCAATTGTAAATAATGCTGCAATGAATATTGAGGCACATGTATCTTTCTTTCATTTTTCTGATGCTGACTCTTTCCATTATTCCAGCATTGGCTGACCACCTCCCATGAGCCCAGTAGTGGTAGAACCCTGGTGGGTCTCAGACCCAGCCTTTACCCTTATAGAAGTCTCAGTCTAATTCATGGAGGATGATGTGGATATAACAGACTCTTAAGACTCACAGTTCCTCAGTGCCTTGAGAGAGGGACAGAGAGTGACAGGTCAAGGAAGGCATCCTAAAGGAGGTTTCACCTCCAGGACTTGGGGAAGAGGATGATAGGAAACAGCCTGCACAAAGCCATGGAAATAGAAGTCTATTCATGTAGACTGGAGCCTAGAAGGATTTGAGAAGGGAGGCAGGGGCGGGAGAACAGCAGAAGCAGGTCTAGAACGGAAGGCTGAAGCCAGTGCAGGTGCCCTGAGTTCTGGCTGTGGGCAGGAGGCTGCAGCGCGGGCAGTAAGAAGGGGCAGTAGGGGTAGGCAGAAAGGAAGGCCAGATGATGGAAGAGTTTCATAAAGGGGAGGCTGGGATGGTTGCTGAGCCTAAGAGGTCACTGGGCCCTGGTCACCCGCCTCTCCAGGACCTCTCAGTTTACATTACTGTCTGGGTCCTGACTCCTTTATATTACATTTCCGGATCACCCACTCATAAATCCTCATCCTGCCTGGGGCCAGGAGCCCTTGAACAGAGAGCGGCTTTGATTTAGAGACAGGAATAGCAGTAAAGGGGGAGCAAAACTATCTGAAGAAGAGCACAGGCTTCCCTGGGGGCGACAATGTAATTAAAATGGGGCCGGCTCTCTTCCTGGGATGCAGAAGGCTGGCCCAGGCGCTGCATGGCCCCGAGAGCCTCCCTAGAGCACTGACAAAGGGAAGATAGCCACCTGCCACCTCCGTCCACCGTGCCAGCACATCTCCAAGTCCAGGAAGAAGGGCCAGACTCAGAGCTGCACACCCCGGGCTCCAGCCCAGCCCCTGCTGGGATAAGCAGACTTCTAAGACAGCCTCCAATAGTCTCCACCTGCTAGTAATCATGCCCTGCATAATTCCCTCCCCTGGAGTAGGAGTCTGGAGTGGAAGTAGTGACTTGTTTCTGAAGGATAGAATGCAGCAAATGTGTGCGATGTCACTTCCATGATTAGGTTACAAGATCAGGACTTCCTTCTTGTTTACAGACTCTAGTGCCTTCTTGGCTTGTGCACTTTGATAAAACAAGCTGTCATATTGGAGAGGCCCCTACAACAAGGAACTGAGGGTGGTATTTGGTCCACAGCCAGCAAGGAAGTTAGGCCCTCACTCCAACAACACACAACTAATTAAATCCTGCCAACAATCACATGAATGAGATTGGAAGCAGATTCCTCTCCAGTTAAGCCTTCAGATGAGACCACAGACCCTGGGCTGATGCTTTGATTACAGTCTCATGGGAGACCATGAAGCAGATTTAGCTAAGTCATGCTTGGATCCCTGACCATACAAACTATGAGATCATAAATGTGTACTGTCCTAAGCTGCCAAGTTTGGAGGTTATTTGTTATACACCTGGTAATAGATAATTCATACACTGGCTGATTTGAGCCAGTTGAGTCCTTACTCTAAATCTCAGTGTTCTCATCTGAATAAGTGGGCTGATGATATCAAGCTGGGGTTGATATCATCAGTGGGTTACTGCAAAGATCAGAGACAAAAGCAGATGGGAAAGAACTCCATAGACTATAAAATGCTATGGACATGGACTGCATTTTTTGTGAATATGACTGTCTCAATGAGAGATTAGGGAGAACTTGGTTCTCATTTCAGCTTCTCAACTCAAAGACCAGGTGGCCTCGTGTAAATCAGTTAAGCTGTCTGTCCACATTTTCATCTGTAATATGTGCTTATTGGGAGAAGAAGAATAGAATAGAAAAAATGCAGGTAATACACCCAGTCCATGCCTATCATGCAGTAGGCACTCAAAAAAAGAAAAAAATTATGACCTTCTGATTCATCGTTGTGACTCTGAATGAGATGAATAGGAAGGGCACTGGTTCAGCCATCTTCAGAGAGGCCTGTGCCTGTCATCCTTGAGAGCTCTGGATCACCAGCCTGATCTCATCTGTAGGCCAAGTGTGTCTCTCTGGAGGAACCGAGGGCAGAGGGCAGAGAGAAGGAGTCAGCTAGTGGAGAAGCATCTGAGATACAGAAACGGACCCTGGGCCCACAGCCATTCTCAGTGGACTGGCGCCTGTTCAGGCTGGGTGTCTGAGACCAATCCTAGAGTATTCTGAGGAAACCTTTGAAATCCTTAATGGGAAAGTCGGGTCTTCTGAGCAGTGCTCAGGAAGCTGCCGGACTGATTTTGGCAGCATGTATCCTGTCCAGAGGATGCAGAATGCTAAGGGCATATAGGAGACAAGGGAGTCAGAAAGGGCATCCCGGGGACAATGTGCATCTTTTCTCATCTCTATTCAGGGTCAGATTCTGTCTAGGTGGCCTCTGACCTTCTTGTGGCCTGCAGATGAGAGGATTTCTCCACCCTCCTGGGCCAGAGTCAGCTAGGCAGAGCTATTGGCCCAGAAAGAAACAGGGACTTACTTGCTCAGAGGGACACAGCCAGTTGGTGGAGGAGTAGGGAGAAGAAAGGGGTCTGCCTGACCTCAAAGTCCATGAAAAAATCACTCTGCAGGTGCTGAGTTTCTAAGGCTGGAGTCATTCTTGTTCCTTGGAAAGAGAAGATAAAATGGCAGAGTTTAGCACATTTTAATCCTAATGATTTTGGTGAAAACAGTGACCTTCTTGCAGTCACAGAGTTTGAGTGTATACTGTCCTGCACATGACAGAGAAAATGACATAGATGCTGTGAAGTAAAAGAGTCAGGTTCTGGAAGAGAGAGACAAGGATATGGGGAACCTAATTAAAAGAGGTGAGAGGTATCAGAGAAGGCTTCTCTGAAGAGGGCTGAGATATAAGGAATGAGCAGGAATCAGCCAGGGGAAAGGCAGAAAAAGAGAGTCACAGGAAGAGGGAATAGCATGTGCAAAGGCCCCGGGACTGGAAGGCACATGGTATACTCAGGTGAGGGAAAAGAGGCCAGTCTTCTTGGAGTTCAGTGAAAATGGGGATAGTATCTTGAGGTCAGAGTGTGTAAGACTTTGGAAGCCTTGATAAGAACTTTGGATTTTATTCTCTAAGTAATCCATCTCTCATTGTAAACAGGCCAGACCTCTGAGTATGTGGTGGGTAGAGAGTGGTAGTAGGAGTTTGGTTGGAGATGCTGTCTTGTCCTGATATTAGGCTAGCAGTACGCATAAGTGGTGGATGAGAGATTAATAAGATGTGGGAAGCTTGTTAAATGCCTATGACGGTAGACTCAGTTTCCCTGAGCCACTTGGCACTAGGGGGCTTGCTCCAGGTTTTAAAGGACTAGACTGTCAGTAGCATAGCACTCATCCGTGAACTCTCCAAGGTCCTGCAGAACTGCATCCCAGGACAGGTCACTGAAGCTCTGGCATGTCTGGTCCAAGCCCAAGTCACCTACTCTGCCAAGTAAACCACTGCTGGATTCTGTGGGCAGGGATCTTCTCTTTGCCCTGTGATAGGCAGAATAATGCCCCCGAAGATGTCTACGCCCTAATCTCTGAAGTCTGTATGTTAGGTTCCATGATAAAGGGAAATTTACATTGCAGATGGAATTTAGGTTGATAATCAGGTAACCCAAAAAGGGGGAGGAATGTATCCTGGATTCTGGGTGGGTCCAGTGTAGTCAAAAGTATCCTTAAGAGTAGAAGGGAGAGGCAAGAGAGAAGGTCAGAGAGATGCAACTTGAAAAAGAGTTGACCAGCTTTCTTAGTGGTGCTAAAGACGGAGGAAGGGTCCATGTGCCAAAAAATACAAGTGGCTTTGAGAAGGTAGGAAAAAGCAAGAAACAGATTCTCCCCCAGAGCCTCCAGAAAGGAGTGCAGCCCTCTTGGAGCCTTCCACAATACCTGGACTGTAGCCTAGCAAGACTTGAGTTAGACTTCAATCCTAAAGAACTGTAAGATCATCATCCTTTGGAATTGTTTGAGCCACTAGTGTGCTTAGTCACTCAGTTGTTTCTGTCTCTTTGTAACCCCATGGACTGTAGCCCACTAGGCTCCTCTGTCCATGGGGATTCTCCAAGCAAGAATACTGGAGTGGGTTGCCATGCCCTCCTCCAGCGGGTCTTCCCAACCCAGGAATCAAACTGAGGTCTCCCACATTGCAGGTGGATTCTTTACTGTCTGAACCAGGCGGTAAAGAAGGAAGGCCTTGTGCCACTAAGTGTGTGGTAATTTGTTACAGCAACAACAAGAAATTGATAGAGTCCACTTTCTCCCTAAAGGTAACCCTGAGGCATGTGGGCACCACCTCTTTGTGGATGGCAGCAGCTTGTTCTCCAGTAAATAAAGTCCTCTTCCCCATACTGGGACAGAGTGGGAAGAGACTGGAGCTGGACTCTGGAAAGCTGGGTTCAGCCACTGTGACCTTGCTGATTAGGTGTCCCGTCCCTTCTCTGGCCTCAGTCTGGAAGTGGGGCTGGTATGCTTTTGTCATCTTGCAGGGGGATGGCACTCTGGGAACTATAAGGTGGTATGCATATATGAGGGTTTCCCTGGCAGCTCAACTGGTAAAGAAACTACCTGGAATATGGGAGATCCTGGTTCAATTCCTGGGTCAGGAAGGTCCCCTGAAGGAGGGCATGGCAACCCACTCCAGTATCCTTGCCTAGAGAATCCCCATGGACAGAGCAGCCTGGAGGGCTACAGTCCGTGGGATGGCAAAGAGTTGAACACAGCTGCGTGACTAAGCACAGCCCAGAATGCACATATGAAGGATGTTTGTTATGGTGTAGGGATGAGCAGTGAGGAGAGGGAGGTGATAGTCTTGGAAGACCAGACATTTAAATGAGAGAAAAGATAACAAAGTAGAAATGCCATGGGGAAATGTGACCAGAAGGCACCAAAGCCAAGACTGGAGGCCAGGCAGTGAAGAGTGCCTTCAGGAAACGGCAAGTTGCCTGGCTGGACCCAAGCTTGGGGCCACGTGGGGGGGTGGGGCTAAGGCTAGGGAGGCAGACTGGAGCCTGGCCTCACAGGACCTCAAATGCCAGGCAGAGCAGCCAGACTTTATTCTGAAGACAGAACCTGGGGAGTCCTATTGGCAACCCAGCAGCTGGGGCACAGGACCACCTAGGAGACTGGTACAAGGATAATGGTATTGGGCACAAGGGGTAGGGGGAATCCTTGGATGTGTGTGGATGTCCCATTTGTTCTTCCTCATTCACAACTCTGCCCTTACCAGCTGGGAGGCCTTCACAAATCACCCTCTAAAATCTCAGTCTTCCCTCTTATAAAATGGGGATGGTAATGCTAACCCTCTTATAGTGTTGTGAGGATCACACAGGAAAACACATGTAAAAAACTTGTTACAGACTTTCTAAATGCTACCCAAACCATCAGGCACCCTTCTCACCATCCACTGACATCCACCCCACTCAAGGGGACATTTTGCAGCTCTTCCCTCTTCCCTCCACCTCCACTGCCGCCAGCAAAAGCAACTTTTCTTTCCTGTTGTCTGTATATCTGTGCAGAGCATCCCTGCGTTCTTCAAAAGACGTGTTTGGAAACAAGAAATTGCTAGAGAGATGATTCAGTCTTTGGCCTCAGATTGTGTCTGGACATAAGTAAGCCCATCTGCAGAGCCTGCACTGCCAAATTCTGTCACTCTTGCTCCATATGGTCTGTGCTCCTCCCCCCCACCTCCCATCTTCCCTCCCAGAAGCTGCAGTCTGTGCCCGTCTCTCACTCTCCTTTGGTTGCTACACAGCAAATTCAGTGAGGGGCATCTTGGCTCCAGTGGGTGGGGCATCTCTGCTCCTCTCCTTGCCTGGCCTGGGACTGTGACAGGGCCAGAAGCCCGGGGCAGTCGGGACCCGGAGCGGTGCAGGCAGCGGGCTGCTTTGTATCCTCTCAAGTCTTGTGTGCATAGAGCCACAGCATGGAGTCCTAGTCCTGAGAGGGGTCCTGAGAGTGGCTGTCAGCTTCCATTTAGGAGGCAGAGCTCAGTCCTGCAGAAAAGTAACTTCCTGAAATGCTAGCTCAGTTGTTTACCAGTCCAATCGCCTTGTCCTAAAGCAGGATGATGTTGGATGGCCTCTTTTGACCACATCCTTATCCTCAGACTGCCTGACCTGGCATTGGAAGACTCTAATTCACATCAAGCTATATGACCAGTTTTGTCTGCTGGCCAAACAAAACTCATATGTTAGACAGATTTGGTTCAAGGCCTACCAGTTTGTAGTTGGTGTAAATGTTGGGGAATAAAAACGCTTGGTCTTAACCAAGCTATGCATTGGTCATAGGGTTAATTGCCCTGGAAGTGAGTTTGACACACAGT
>NW_024070185.1:60831518-61226317 GCF_014754425.2 Oryx dammah | reverse complement strand
CATTGGTCATAGGGTTAATTGCCCTGGAAGTGAGTTTGACACACAGTGATAACTCCTATGTTCACCTGGTTTCATTCATTCACTCACATGTTCATTCCACAAACACTCTTTTCTAGGTCCTGTGCTAGGCTTTGTGGACCCAAAAGTGGATCAGAGATTATCTCTATTCTTCAGGGGGCTGGACACAGCTAAGAGTGGCTCCAGGGCATTGTTTTCCAGCATTTCATGGAGTGCTTCTCAGTGAGATAACGGGCCTTCTAAAATAAGAAAGGTCGTGCAGGGTTAGTTAAGCATGAAATGTACTTACTTAAAGCTAAATGTATTACTTCACTGCAGGACTTCTCAGAACCATTACTATGTCAATGTGTATTGCGTATTAGATGACTCTCAAGTGTCTGGGTCTGTCTGGGGTCTCCGATGGGCATGGATGTCCTGCCTTGTATTGGGGAGTGGTGAGTGAGCAGATGTGGGACTCCCCCCGAGATGTGGCTAGGTTAGTCCCTTCCTGCAGTTAGGCCTTGGGGGCCCCCTGATGAGGGGTGGGCTGAGGAGATGCCTGCTCCTCTCAGGGTTATGCAGAGGAGTGCTAAGGCGACAGCCCTCAAGGAGTGGACTTCAATTTCTGTGGCAACAGGAGAGCCTTTGAAGACTGGGGGTCGGGTCCCATGTGCATCTGAGGAATATGACTCTGCTGTGCTGGGGAGGAGAGACCCACACCAGAGAACTCAGTGTCCTGCACCTGGAATGCTGAAACCCACTCCCACGTGGTTTTGGTTTTTAGTACCAAGAAAAGGGGAGAACACAATTCCGCATACGCAAACAGGACCTGATCTCCCTCTTTCAGCATAAGCAGCTGCCCTGCTGAAGATTATGAGGAAGTGGCTGGCAGAACCTACAGTTACATTAACTGCTGCTTTCCAATCAAGGCTGGCTGTGACTTCTATGAATAAAATTGAGAGGCTCAGGACAGATCTGAAAACCAACCTCCCCCTCTCCTCAACCCTCCCCACTCATTGTGGCATTCTCCCTCTCTCCCTCTCTCCGCCCCACCCTCCCTCTGCAGTATATGAAGTCACTCCAGTTTGGGACTGGGTATCTCTTTGTTCTGGAAATCCCCACAACAAAGGGAGAATGAATTGCACCTGGTCCAGGATAATCTTTCACAGATTTAAGACTGGAAGCACATTCATGGAAAAACATAAGACAAAATAAAACCATGTTCCCCTGAAAACAGAATTCATGGAGATCATCTCCAAGAATCAACCTCTCAAACCAATCAACATTTATTCTAAAATTGCCTCCAATGGGTCTGCTGTGACTCCCTTCACTTTTGGTTTCAGGTGTAGTAAAGTCTTGTACCCAAAGTGGAAAAGCTGAGAAAAATCCCACTTTAAGGCAGACTCTATGTAAGAAAGACTTGGGGTAGGAAAGCTCATGTTGGAAGAATCAGGAAAAGCAGCAAGCAAATATATATATGTATATATATATATATACATATACATATATATATATATATATATATATATATCACTTGGAGCATGCTCAATACTCTGCCAGGCATAGTATTGAACCAGTTAGTACAGAATCAGGTGGTTCTCTCACTCATCATTTCTTCGCATATTCTCTGTGCTACAGAGAGCCAAAGGGACTTTCCCAAGGCCACATAGGCAATAAAGGGCAGCTCATGGAGTTCAAATCTATTAGTTTCAAGGTCAGTCTCTTCTGTGTCTAGGATGAACCCCAAAAGAACTGGATATGTGGAGAGGGTGGCAGGAGAGAGAGGTTTCAATTCGAAGGAACAGCAGGAGGTGCCTGCTGCTGCCTGTCTTTGTGACAGAAGGGAGGATTCTCCCCACAGACGTGCCTGGGGGTTTCTTTCCCTCACTTTGTCCTCAGTCCTTCTCCTTGGCAGTCCCTGGTCTGTCAGTTTGTACGGGATACGTCCACCAGCAATCCACAGCTGTGTTCCCAGACCAGGAAAAATAGGACTGAAAACTTCCTCCCAAACAGACTGCAGGACAGGTAGCCCAGCCTTCATCAGACTGTCAGGGGTCTGCTTATACAGATCCATCATAAGCAGCAACAAACAGCCTGCTTGGTTGCTCGATTCAAGAGCAGGACTCACACTCTTCAGAGAGCTGGAAGAGCTTTTAATCTACAGGAGGCTTTGGCTTCCATTTGGCCAAGACTGCAGGGAACTTTCCTTCCCAGCTTAGGTGGATGTCTCTTGCTTTAATTTTCATCCTGTTTTTGGTCTGTATTGAAGGCGGGTTTCTACCTATGGAGCCTTCAGCAAACAACCTTTCTCTTCTCTGGGGTTTAAACAGATCGCTGATCTCACCAAAACCAGACTCAGAGCTATCTGCAACCTCCTTGTGAAATAGACAGAGGAAATGGACTTTGAAACATTGGGTCTGGAACAAGCAAGGTCACAGTCCCACCACGGCCACAACTAGGACATCATGATCCAGGAACAACCAGCACCAAGCAGGTTCTCATGGCTGGTGCATGACCTATTCACCCAAGCACTTTCCAAGGTCATGGAAATACTACTTTTACTATTATGTTATCTAATCAAACATGTCCTCAAAGCATCTTTCCCCGTGAGATATTAATAGGTGCTATATAGGCAGAAAGGAAATTTCTGCAATAAAGTTGGGGAAAAGCTGAATTAAGGAAAACTAATTGGGTTTCTTTAACTGAAGAACATTTCAGATCCTTTATCATGCTAATATGTTTTGTGAATCTCTAGTCTGTAGCATTCCCCAGACTTTCTGACCATAGGTCCATTTTCCTCCAAGCACCTCAGGGGATGAATGTTTCATGGGGCACACTGTTGAGAAGGAGTTTTTCATGTTAAACTCTGCCTACTCTTACAAGATTGTCATTAACCAATGCACGGAAAAGGAGGACACCGCAGGCTGAGACTAAAGGGAGCATGAAGAGTGGACAACTCCAGACAGCTAAAAGGCTCCTAAAGTCCAAAGCAGGAAGGGAGACAGTGAGCCACTCCAACAGTTATTGTTTTGTGTTTCTTGGGTTGTTTTCTCTCTAGCCCCTTCTTCTATCAGTTGATGTTCTCTCCTCATCTTGAGTTGTGTATCGTTTAGTCCAGTTCCAGTTCAGTTGCTCAGTAGTGTCCGACTCTTTGTGACCGCATGGACTGCAGCACGCCAGGCTTCCCTGTCCATCACCAACTTCCAGAGCTTACTCAAACTCACGTCCATTGAGTCGGTGATGCCATCCAACCATCTCATCCTCTGTTGCCCCTTCTTTTCCTGCTTTCAATCTTTCTCAGCATCAAGGTCTTTTCAAATGAGTTAGTTCTTTGCATTGGGTAGCCAAAGTATTGGAGTTTCAGCTTCAGCATCAGTCCTTCCAATGAACACCCAGGACCAATCTCCTTTAGAATGGACTGGTTGGATCTCCTTGCAGTCCAAGGGACTCTCAAGAATCTTCTCCAACACCACAGTTCAAAAGTATCAATTCTTCTGTGCTCAGCTTTCTTTATAGACCAACTCTCACATCCATACATGACTACTGGAAAAACCAAAGCTTTGACTAGACAGAATTTTGTTGGCAAAGTAAAGTCTCTGCTTTTTAATATGCTGTCTAAATTGGTCATAGCGTTTCTTCCAAGGAGCAAGCATCTTTTAATTTCATGGCTGCAGTCACCATCTTCAGGGATTTTGGAGCCCCCCCCAAAATAAACTCTGTCACTTTTTCCGTTAGGATTAAGTTAGGCTGCAAATAACAAAGATGCCACAACAACAGCTTAAACAAGATAGAAGTATATATTTTTTATCACATAAAAATGAAAAGAGGAGGCAGTTTAAGGGTGGTAGAAAAGAGACATGGTAACAGAGATCAAAGCTCTTTCTATCTTATTCCTCTGCCATATGTAGGTTCCATGCCCAAAGCCTCTTCATGATACAGGGTGGCTGCTGGAGCTCTAGCCATTGCATCCACATTCCAAGTTATAGAAAGGAGAAAAGAGCAGCCTCTTCCTTTAAAGTTTTCCAGAAATAACTCAGAATACTTCCACTTACACCTCATTGATCAGAACTTGGGACACATGGCCATACCTAATTTCAAAGGAGGCCAGGAGATGAGCTGGGCAGAAATACGCTCAGCTCAAAAGTGGAACTTTCAGCAAGAAGAGCAGAATGGGTATTGGGAGAAACTCTGCTATACATCAAATATTACTTCCCTGGCTAAAAATTTTGGTCAGGCTGATAAATCTGAGTTTGCCTTCTAATCTGAAGCTGACGGGGAAGATTTGTTTCATATGGTTACTGAGCTGATAAGAGTCTGAAGGTTTGAAGACCCCAGCACATGGAGAAATAATGTGCAGATAGAACAAAGCCAATGAATAGGCAGAGAGAAATGAAGGTCAAAGAATGGGGAGCAGATTGAAAGAGATGCCAGTTGATTGATGGATCCCCGCTTCAAGCCATCCCTGTGTTTTGCCTCACTCCTGTCTCTCCTTCTTAATGACCCAATAACCCCTCTTTTGATTTAAAGTATTTCAACTTGGGTTTCCATCACTTGCCACAAAAGAGTGCTGGTTACTAAAGTTCTCTCTCATTTCAGAGAGCAGGGACCACCTGGATCAATCTTTAGGCAGAGATGGTTTTTTCCTAGCACTAAATCACAGAAGGACTTTATTACCTTGTTTCCTACTGAAAGACATCAAGTAACATAATTCTATTCTTGCATGTCTGTGAAGCTCTTTACAAAATTCTTTTAAATTCATTAACTCATCTGAGTCTCACAGGTTCTCTGGGATGTTGGTTTTGTTACATCCAGTCTAAAGATGAGAACAGTGAGGCTCTATGAGATTATCTGGTTCATCTACATAACTGGTCACAGCTGCCCCATTAGCTGTTCAAGCAGCACTTTGTGTGCAAGCTCTGTAAAGGTGGAGACAGCATGACTCCATCATAGCTTGGAGGAGAACACATTTTATAGGGTGGAGGAGTTAAGCAAAGCTAGGCCACATACCTAATTCAGAGACAGACCTCAGAGCCGAGGACTAGAGCATACACCTGGCCATTGGATTGCCCCAGATATCTGTGGTCTGCATCAAGGCTCAGGCAGGTGCAGTTTTGCCACTGATTCATGACTCATGCCTGGAAGTTTGCAACAAGATTCTCTGACAAGGGCTTGTAGCCCAGGCCTTCCATGCAGCTGGTTAAAGGGACAGCTCTTGTTGCTAGCATTGGTCTGAGAATTATGTCTCTGGATTTATGAGAAGGCTTCCCAGGTGGCGCTAGTGGTAAGGAACCCACCTGCCAATGCAGGAGACATAAGAGATCCGGGTTTGATCCCTGGGTTGGGAATATCCTCCAAAGAGGGGCATGGCAACCCACTCCAGTATTCTTGCCTGGAGAATCCCGTCGACAGAGGAGCCTGGCGGACTATGGTCCATAGTGTTGCGCAGAGTCAGACACGACTGAAGAGACTTAGCACATAGCACACAGAGGTCAGTTTGCATTCTCATCCAGAGAGAAGGCAAATTGCCTTTGGTGGGGTGCCCATGTCCTTCACAAAAACATTTAAACCTTTGAGGAACCTGAGGTTCTGCCTTATGTAACATGAAAGAGACACCTTGGGTTGAACAAAGGCTTATAGCAAGAGTTACTGACTCGATCAGGGTTGCCAGTTGCAAGCAAAATAAACAGTCTTTAGCAAACATTTGTAAAAAGAATCTATCAGGAGGATATTGCAAAGTTTATAAAATCAGTGGAAAGCTGGAGGATCAGACTTGGAATATGGGCAGGAAACGAAGCAGTTGCAAAAGGAAAAGAGAAGGAGGCAGAACAGTCATCTTTCAATCTTGCTGGAAATGACCATCCCACTAATGGACACTGCTTCCATAAGGCAGTTCTAAACATGCTTCATTTGTACGTCACCCACTCTTATAATCTGATCACCAGGCAGCAGTCCTTACTTAGCCAAGTGCCCTAGCTGCCAAGGGGCAAGAAGCAGGGGAGCTGGTTCCCTTCACTTCTATAGAAGAGGGGTGAACTGGGCACCTCCCCAAACAGTGGCCTATTCTTACTCATTGCTGTCTCCTTCCTCAAAAAAGCCATCCAGGTGGCTCCTGAGGATATTGGTTTTAAGATCTGAAGAGAGAAAATAAGGGGCTTTCCAGGTTTCACTAGTGGTAAAGTGCCAGTGCAGGAGAGACATAAGAGATGTGGGTTTGATCGCTGGGTCTGGAAGATCCCCTGGAGAAGGGCATGACAACCCTCTCCAGTATTCTTGTCTGGAGAATCCCATGGACAGAGGAGCCTGGTGGGCTACAGTCCATGGGGTCAAAAAGAGCTGGACACGACTGAAGTGACTTAGCATGCATTCATGAAAGAAAATAAAGGGACAGAAATTGACATGTTACCTGGTTTGCCCTAGCTTCCCAGCTCTTCAGAGCCAAACTCGGTGGGTTTATATGTGTCACAAGGCCACTGTGGCTACTTTCCCATCTGTCTGCTGCAATGCTGACTTTTAAGGTATATAGACATCTCTATTCTGCTCATGGCCTTCACATGGAGAGCAAACACCTCAGCCTTGTACTCAAGACCTTTGTGATCCAAACCATCTTCCTCATCATCCCTCACT
This sequence comes from Oryx dammah, assembly GCF_014754425.2. Lineage (NCBI taxonomy): Eukaryota > Metazoa > Chordata > Mammalia > Artiodactyla > Bovidae > Oryx > Oryx dammah. The sequence goes on along the minus strand of NW_024070185.1, from coordinate 61,219,696 downwards.
TCCACCTCCATGGTCTGTTCTCCCACTACTGAAGTGTTGACAATCTTCAAACACCCTCTCTCAAACATGTGGTTCTAGTCTTCCCTCTTCCTCTTCCAGCTGGGGAACCCCTGTACCATCCCCTCCACCAGTCTTGTGGTCTTTATTTTGACTTACTCCTTGGTGGCCTGGAATACTTTCTGAGGTTGGCAGGATAATCCCCCTACCCCTCAAAAGATATGCACATTTTAATCCCCAGAATTTGGGGATACATTACCTTACTTGGCAAAAGGGACTTTGCAGAGGTGATTAGGGTCAGGTCATTAGCATAGGAAGTGTATCCTGGATTATTCTGGCAAGTACAATCTAAACACAGAAATCTTTAGAAGCAGATAACCTATTGGCTGTGATCAGAGACAGACATAACTATGGAAGCAGGTAAGAGAGAGGGCAGCATGAGAAGGACTTGACCCACCCTTGTTGGCTTTGAATATGAATCCAGGTTTGCCACTAGAAGCTGGAAAAGGCAAGGAAAGGGATTGTCCACTAGAGCCTCTAGAAGGAACCTTGTTTTATTGATACCTTAGTTTTTGCTCATGAGACACCCATGTTGGACTTCTGACCTCTAGAGCTGTAAGATAACACATTTCTGTTGTTTTAAATCATGAAACATGTAGTAATTTGTTACAGCACCAGTAGAAAACTAATACACTTACTCAAGTAATTTTTGAGGAAGGGTATGAAGTGCATTTCTGAGAACTTGCATATCTGAGAATGTCTATCTATTGCTATGGCCCCTGAACAACAATTCAGCTGAGTTTAAAATTATTGGGTCAAACACAAAACAATCTGTAGATTTAATGCAATAACATTAAAATACCCATGAGACTTTTCACAGAACTAGAACAAATAATCCTAAAATTTATATGGAACTACAAAAGACCCTAAATTGCTAAAGGAATCTTGAGAAAAAAAAGAACAAAACCAGAGGTATAACCTTTTCAGACTACCATATGGCAAAACTACAGTAATCTAAACAGTATGGTGCTGGCACAAAAACAGACACAGAGATCAGAGGAACATAACAGACAGCCCAGAAATAAACCCACACACCTATGGTCGATTAATCTATAACAGTGGAGGCAAAATTATACAGTGGAGAAAAGACAGTCTCTTCAATAAACGGTACTAGAAACACTGGACAGCTACATGTAAAACAGTAAGTTAGAACGTTCTCTGACACCATATACAAACAAACTCAAAGTGGTTTAAAGACCTAAATGTAAGACCTGAAATGATAAAGCTTCTAGAAGAGAACATAAGTAGAACACTCTTTGACATAAATTTTAGCAATATTTTTGGATCTGTTTCCTAAGGCAAAAGAAATAAAAGCTAAATTAAGCAAATTAGACCTAAGCAGAGACATTACTTTGCCAACAAAGGTCTGTCTAGTCAAGGCTATGGTTTTTCTAGTGGTCGTGTATGGATGTGAGAGTTGGACTGTGAAGAAGGCTAGTGCCAAAGAATTGATGCTTTTGAACTGTGGTGTTGGAGAAGACTCTTGAGAGTCCCTTGGACTGCAAGGAGATCCAACCAGTCCATTCTGAAGGAGATCAGCCCTGGGTGTTCTTTGGAAGGAATGATGCTAAAGCCGAAACTCCAGTACTTTGGCCACCTGATGCGAAGAGTTGACTCATTGGAAAAGATTCTAATGCTGGGAGGGATTGGAGGCAGAAGGAGAAAGGGACGACAGAGGATGAGATGGCTGGATGGCATCACTGACTCGATGGCATCACTGACTCGATGGCATCACTGACTCACTGACTTGTGAGTCTGAGTGAACTCCGGGAGTTGGTGATGGCCAGGGAGGCCTGGCATGCTGCGATTCATGGAGTCGCAGAGTCGGACACAACTCAGCAGCTGAACTGAACTGAACTGAAGTGGCCTGGATGCCTCAGGTCTCCTCCACCCACCCTGCTGAGATGCCTGGCACAGGTGGTGTACACCTTGGCCTCTCTGGGCCTCCACTGTCCCGTGTCATCTGGGAGGACTTGGACTGGATGATCCCTGAGGCCCTTTCAGCTCTAATCTCCTGGGGGCCTTGAGATGCCTAGTTACTGAGAAGTGAACAGAACCAAGCCTCTGCACCATTTTCCACCTCCTTAATCAGAAAGGGCAATGGTCCACTCTGCCTCCAATCCCACAAAAAAGGATAAGAGCAGATGTTGGCAAGGATAGGTGGGAGAAGACATTCAGAGTAGGGGGCACAGCATGAGCCAAATCACCAAGAGGGACATTACTCCTTATATTCAGGGAAGGCAAGGTGGCCTGGGCGATAGGATCACTAGGTATGCAGAGGGAGAGATATTGATGCATGGACTCCAGGTGGACTTTGGGTGGACTCCGGGAGTTGGTGATGGACAGGGAGGCCTGGCGTGCTGTAATTCATGGGGTTGCAAAGAGTCAGACTTGACTGAGCAACTGAACTGAACTGAAACTTATATGCTTTTGCACAGAAAAGAAAACCACTGACAAAATGAAAAGACAACCTATGTAATGGGAGAAAATATTTGTAAATAATGTGACTGATAAGGGATTAATATCCAAGATATATAAACAGTTCATACAACTCAATATAAAAAATGTGATAAAAAATGGTCAGAAGACCTGAATAGATATTTTCCAAAGATGGCATATAGATATCTAACAGGCGCATGAAAAGATACTCAACACCATTAATTATTAGAGAAATGCAAATCAAAACAACGAAATATAACCTCACACCTGTCAGAATGGCTATCATCAAAAAGTCTACAAGTCACAAGTTGGAGAGGATGTGGAGAAAAGAGAACCATAATATACTGTTGGTGGGAATGTAAATTGGTGCAGCCAAATGGAAAACATTATGGAGATTCTTCAAACAACTAAAAACAGAATTACAATTCTGCTCCTAGGTATATATTTAGAAAAAATGAGAAGACAAATTGGAAAAGATATACGCACTCATAGCAGCACTACTTACAATAGCCAAGACAGGAAAGCAACCCAGGTGCCCATCACCTAATGAATGGATAAAGAAGATATGGTATAAATATAACAGAATATTACTCAGTCACAAAAAAGAATGAAATTCTGCCATTTGCAGCAAAGTGGATGAATATTATGGTTAGTAAAATATATCAAAGAATGACAAATATTATATGATATTACTTATATATGGAATCTAAAAAATAATACAAATGAATGTATATGAAAAATAGAAACAGGCTCACAGATATAGAAAACAAACTTCTGGTTTCCAAAGGGGAGATGGAAGGTGGGGGACAAATTAGGGGCATGGGATTAACACATACAAAATACTGTATATAAAACAGATAAGCAACAAGAATACATATACCCTATAGTAGAGGGAATTATAGCCATTATCTTGCAATAACTTACAATGGAGTATAATTTGCAAAAATACTAAATCACTATGTGGTGGTGGTAGTTTAGTCGTTAAGTCTTGTCCTACTCGTGACCCCATGGACTGTAGCCCACCAGGCTCCTCTGCCCATGGGATTTCCCAGGCAAGAGTACTGGTGTGGGTTACCATTTCCTTCTCAGGGATCTTCCCATCCCAGAGACCAAACCTGGGTCTCCTGCAATGCAGGCAGATACTTTACCGACTGAGCCATAGGGCAGCTTGTATACACTTAAAACTAACATAATATCTAAAATCAACTATTTTAGATTTTAAAAAAATATTGGGCCATATTTTAAATTAAAAATCTGCAGATGTTGTCTCATTGTCGTGCAGAAAAGAGTTAATGGAGCAGACCTGAGGCTGTTATTCTTAGAAAGGCCTGCTGGCTAGGTTGACCCTTGGCTGGTATCTGGGAACTTGAATTTGGGAAGGGTTCCCAGAGCTTCTGGAACTTATAAGGGTGAATCATTGTGTCCAAATTGTACAAGCCACGTGGTTGGCGCTGCATATCTACTTTCCTTCTAGCTGTCTGGAATCCTGGTACATGGTAGGCAGAGGGTGCCTAGAGGACCAGCCCCCAGTAAAACTAGTCAGGGCATGTCACATGTGTTGTCACAGTTCATTGCCTGGGAAGAAGCGTGTCCTGTGTGACTCCCCTGGGAGAAGCTCTTGAAAGTGTGTGCCTGGTTTCCCTGGTGTTTGTTCCATGCATTTCCCCCTGTCCCCCCCGCCCCCCCCCCCGTTGACTTGCTTTGTCTCCTCTCTGTAATGAATCACAGTCATGAATATAACTCTCTCTACGTAGAGTTATACTGTGGTCCTCCCAGTGCATCAAACTGGGGGAGTGAGGGGACTCCCTGCACAATTGTCTAGTGGTATTTAGTGTTTCAGAGGAGAGATTTGAGGCATACCACTCCATTCACCAGCTTATAGATATCCTTTTTAATTTTTCTGTCTGAATATTTATACAATTTTTTCCTTATCCTTGAAATTAAAAAAAAAAATCACAAAGTAGGTCTAGATATGCATTTCCTTTCATTACTTTTCTCTGATGGCCAATGAACCCTTTTTATCAAAAGATGCAATTCTTTAGGTTAGGGCAATTTTCATCCAGTGCAGTAGGTAGGTATCACTGTCAAAATTAAGCTTTTTTCTCCCCCTCAGAGTAGAGGGAAGTGGCACAAAGGGTGACTTCTTTGTCACCTACCATAGTTTGGTTTCTCTCTGAGGCAGGGAAACCCTTTTTGCTAAAGTCCCCCTCCCAACACCACTGAGACCATTGTATATATTACCCCGGTAGGTGAGCACCAGGCTTTTGAGGACAAGGAAGATCATCAAGATTTGAGCTCCTCCTGACCCAGGTCACAGCCCCAGTTGTTGGTGCAGATGAATGTAGAAAGTGGAGAGCCATGCGTGGCCTGTGCCATGCAATAGCCAGAACAGAGGACTCAGGGTTACCTCCAAGTCAGGCTGATTCTCATTCATCATCACTTGACCCCCTGGCCCCAGTGTTATACAGTCATTGTGTGGGTTAGAGACAGGGCCAAAGATGATGCTTGAGAATCCCCTCTGGCTATCGTGTGAGTCAGGTGTCTCCTAAGGTTTTGAGATGACCCACCAAAGCCAAGCCACCAAGTCAGTGCTACCCTCACTCCACTGGCCACAGCCAGGGATTTCCTGTAATAACATTTCTGGGCATTATGTGAATTAGGGACAAGACTGAGCACCTCATTGTGGTGTTGGACTGGTGCATGCTAGAGAAGCTTCAGTGGGGGAAAAGAGTACTCTGGACACTCTTACGGTTCTTTCTTTCTCTTTTTTAAAATCGAAGCACAGTTGATTTATATTAGTTTAGGTATACCATGTAGTAATTCGATATTTTTATAGATTGTATTCCAATCTATATTTAAATTTATATTTAATTTATCATTAAATTTAAAGTTATCATGATTATTTCCCTAATTATTATTCTTCTGTTTCCATTGCATAACAGACCATCCCCAAGACCCAGTGGCTTACAACACTCAGGATTTATTTATTATTGCCTACAATGCTGTGAATTAGTAACCTGAAGGATTCTTCTGCTGTAGTTTTCATCTCTAAACCTATGTATGTACAAATGGTTTTTATTTTATTTATTTATTTATTTTTGGCTGCAATGCACGGCATTTGGGATCTTAGTTCCCTCATCAGGGATGACAGTGGAAGAACAGTCTTAACCACTGGGCTGCCAGAGAACTCCCTCAAAAAAATGTTTTTAATCATTTGCTTGTGTGACTGTAATCATCTGAAACAGCTCAACTGGGGCCAAAACACCCTCACTCAGATGCCTGACAGTTGGTGCTGGTTGTTTTGCATGAGCCTCTCATGTTTACACAGGCTTTAGTGGACCGAGTTTCTTCACTACACAATGGTCTCAGGGTTCCAAGAGTTAAAGTGGAAGCTACAAGGCTTGAGCTCAGAAGTCACAAAATGTCACTTCTGCTGCACTCAGTTGGTCAAAGCAAATCACAAGGTCAACCTGGATTCAACAGGGAAATGGACTCCATCTCTTGACAGAAGGAATGTCAAGGTTGCATTTCAGAGGAGTATGGACACAGGGAGGCAAGACTCATTAGGGGCCATTTTTAATAATCTGTAACACTCTCTTTTGAGGATTTCTATGATCTGTAGAAGTATAATAGACCCTAGGTCTTTCTCCCACAATTCTTATCTTTTTAAAAATTTGAGTATAATTGCTTTAAAATGTTGCCTTAGTTTTTGCTGTACAACAAAGTAAATCAGCTTATGTATACATATATCCCCTCCTCTCAAGGTCCCCTCCCATCCCTCTAGGTCATCATAGAATTCACATCTTTTTACTGTGCTTCACTTCATTTTTATTTGCTTTCTCTAGGTTCTTGGAGAATATATCAAGCACAAATTATATATATATAATTTGCTCATTTGATTTTGTACAGTATCCAACCTGAGTTTTATGGACTTTGTAACCTTTTCATTTAGCAATTATGCTTTTCTTTTGAAAACAAATTTATATTATTTCAGACCAATCTTTTTCATAGATGCAATGTCTTCCTGAAGGGAACTGAAAATGCATATTAGATTTTTATCTAAGTTTCCTTCTATTTCTTGCAGTGAGTCTAATTTGAGAGAGCAATTTTCTCTTAATGCCTCAGATGGAGTCTTTTTCTTTTGAACTATTGAATCCCTTTTCATATCTGATGAATTTTCTCTATTTGCTCATCCTAACAGATGGGGAAGCTAAGTTTTGTTCAGAATTGGGAGCTGAGATGAGTTTGATCAGAGATTGTGTGACTATTGGTTAAACCTTTCAGTTCCAGATGAACTAAAAAGGAAGAAGATTAGATTTGCCATGTTTCTACCTTTCCAGGGTATAACTTCCATAGGATTTGAGAGAAACAGCAAAAAAGAGCCCCATGGCAACAAATCTTTTCTGATCTGCTGTGGCTGCTGCGGCTGCTGCTGCTAAGTCGCTTCAGTCGTGTCCGACTCTGTGCGACCCCATAGACGGCAGCCCACCAGGCTCCCCCGTCCCTGGGATTCTCCAGGCAAGAACACTGGAGTGGGTTGCCATTTCCTTCTCCAATACATGAAAGTGAAAAGTGAAAGTGAAATCACTCAGTCGTGTCCAACTCCTAGTGACCCCATGGACCGCAGCCTACCAGGCTCCTCCATCCATGGGATTTTCCAGGCAAGAGTACTGGAGTGGGTTGCCATTGCCTTCTCTGGATCTGCTGTGGCAGCCTGAAGCAAATAAGTAACAACTTGCACAATGGCCCTCATGAGACCATTGGGCGCACCTGCCTTGTTTGTTGAGCTGTCTGGGCCACCTGTAGGCTGAGCATAAGCTGTGGCCCCAGTCGACCTTCAGAGTTGCCTGCAGGACTGAGAAGTCAATTCCTCTCCTTTCCTTTTCTCTCTTTGAGAAGTTATCACACTAACTTCAAGGGCGTCAGTGAAATACACCCAGGGTCCTTATTCCTTAGGTGAGATTTGGGGTTTCATATAGAGATTTCCCAGAGAAGGCAATGGCACCCCACTCCAGTACTCTAGCCTGGAAAATCCCATGGATGGAGGAGCCTGGTAGGCTGCAGTCCATGGGGTTGCTAAGAGTCGGACACAACTGAGCAACTTCCCTTTCACTTTTCACTTTCATGCATTGGAGAAGGAAATGGCAACCCACTCCAGTATTCTTGCCTGGAAAATCTCAGGGATGGGAGAGCCTGGTGGGCTGCCGTCTATGGGGTCACACAGAGTCAGACACGACTGAAGCAACTTAGCAGCAGCAGCAGCAGCATAGAGATTTCCACCCCAGTTAGCCTTTCCCTGTTGCAACTTTTCTCATATAAACATCTCAAAAGTCTGGCAAGTGCCAACCTTTGTCAGTATTCATCCCTCATGCAGATTGTTCTCTACTTTATATCCCTTTGGTCAATTAAATGGGAATTTGGAAGATGGTGGGAGGGAGGTTCAACCTCAGGTTCAGGTGACCCTGTTGCTCTATTTGGAGACAGGAAACAAGATTTTGATTTCAGATGTGGTAGAAAGTTAGATCTATAACTCCGTTGCCTTCCCACTCAGTATACATGGGACTCAAAGGGCCAAACCCTTGATGAAAAGTGGACAAGAAACAATTCACTTATTTGTTTGTCTTGGTCTGTGCCTTTAATTCCCACAGATGAAGCTAACAGATGTATGTATAGCGCAAATTACAGAAAAAAATAGATTATCAGTCCTCAATAAGTGATATTCAGGCAAGACAACAAAAAGTAAGAGTTACCATTTCCATCAGGGTCTCAGGCACCTGCCACTCAGCTTACCCAAAGTCATGCTCATTCCCTCCTTCTCCACAAATATTCTCTCCTTCTTGTGTTCCCCAACTCTGTGAGGTTGTCATAATTAACCCATCACTCAAGTTATAAAACCAAGAGTCTTTAAGTGAACCATAGTCCAATGTTCACAAGTCTTTGCATGGGAAACAAACATTGCAAGATGAGTGCTGTCTGGGGAGTAGCTTAGAGGACAGGAATCAGCAGGAGGAGTTAGCACATATTCTTTTACATTTTTGTTATTTTTCTAACTGTAAGTAATCCAAACAAAAAGAAATGTATATATTAAATCTTAAAAGTCAAGATCCTACTTCCTCAAAGACAATTACTGTGACAGTATACATCCTTTCAGACCCTTTAAATGTATATAATCTTAGGCATATGTGTATTTATTTTAGACATTTATACAGTTGTGAATATATTATATATTCTTGCTTTCTTCACTCCATGCATATTGTGTCTTTTCCTATGATTTCTTTTTTTAACATGTGCATACTATTACATTTTATAACTGTATCTTAATTCATTTAATATATCTCCTGATGGACAAATAAGATGTCTCAGATTTCCTACTTGTACAAGCAGCTGCAGTGAACCACTTTGGATGTGAATCTCTGTGTGTTTGAGTGAGCAAACCTGAAGAATAAATTTCTAGAAGTGGTGTGTCTGGGTCAATGGATATTCACATTTTAATCTTTGATGGATTCTGCCAATTTGACTTTAAAATATTCTCCCAATTTACCCCCTTCCCAACTGAGTATGTATTTTTCTACCATTTTGCTAGCACTAAGCATAATCAATTTTTTAAAGTGTTTTGCCAATCTGATGGGTGAAAATATTTTTGTTATTTTAATCTGTATTTCTTTGAGCACTATGTTTCTCTATTTCTCCTTAAGTGAATTATTGGTTCAAGTCTTCTGCACATTTACTGTTGGGTTGTTTTTCTTTTTTATTGGGTTGTGAAAAGTTCTTTATCCATTAACACTATTAACCTTTAGTATGTAATAAATGTTGAAAATGCTTTTACTTGATTTGTCATTTGTACTTCAGTTTTATTTATGATGTCATTTGCCTTACAGAAATTTTAAATATTTATGTAGTTAAATCTTTTCTGCCATGACTTCTGGCCTTATTTTAATTTTACCACCTTGTTTTCAACGATGTTAATAATTTTATACTCAGTATTGTCTAACTCTTTGCAGCCCCGTGCACTGTAGCCTGCCAGGCTCCCCTGCCCATGGGATTTTCTAGGCAAGAATACTGGAGTGGGTTGCCCTTTCCCCCTCCAGGGAATCTTCCCAACCCAGGGATCAAATTTGTGTCTTCTGTGTCTCCTCCATTAGCAGGCAGATTCTTTACCACTAGCGCCACCTGGGAAGTCTCCGTTAATGATTTTACTCTCTAGTGAATCATGAGTTCCTTGAGGGCAGAGGCTACTTCTTATTCATATCTGTGGATCTTGTTCCAGAAGTGACTACTCCTAGCCTCGATTGTGATGAGTGCTTAATAAACACATTTAAAAATGTTATCAAATTGACAGAGTTCAGTAGAGTTCAGTTCAGTCGCTCAGTTATGTCCGACTCTTTGCCACCCCATGGACTGCAGCATGCCAGGCCTCCCTGTCCATCACCAGCTCCTGGAGCTTACTCAAACTCACGTCCACTGAGTCGGTGATGCCATCCAACCATCTCACCATCTGTCGTCCCCTTCTCCTCCTGCCTTCAATCTTTCCCAGCATCAGGGTCTTTCCCAATGAGTCAGTTCTTTGCATTAGGTGGCCAAAGTATTGGAGTTTCAGCTTCAACATCAGTCCTTCCAATGAACACTCAGGATTGATCTCCTTTAGGATGGACTGCTTGGATCTCCATGCAGTCCAAGTTGCTCTCAAGAGTTTTCTCCAACACCACAGTTCAAAAGCATCAATTCTTTGGTGCTCAGCTTTCATTACAGTCCAACTCTCACATCCATACATGACTACTGGAAAAACCATAGCCTTTTTTTTGTTGTTGACAAAGTAATGTGTCTGCTTTTTAATATGCTGTCTAGGTTGGTCATAATTTTCCTTCAAAGGAGCAAGCGTCTTTTAATTTCATGGCTGCAGTCACCATCTGCAGTGATTTTGGAGCCCCCCAAAATAAAGTCAGCCACTCTTTCCTCTGTTTCCCCATCTATTTGCCATGAAGTGATGGGACTGGATGCCATGATCTTAGTTTTCTGAATGTTGAACTTTAAGCCAACTTTTTCACTCTCCTCTTCCACTTTCATCAAGAGGCTCTTTAGTTCCTCTTCACTTTCTACCATAAGGGCAGTATCATCTGCGTATCTGAGGTTATTGATATTTCTCCCGGCAATCTTGATTCCAGCTTGTGCTTCTTCCAGCCCAGCATTTCTCATGATGTACTCTGCATATAAGTTAAATAAGCAGGGTGACAATATACAGCCTTGACGTACTCCTTTTCCTATTTGGAACCAGTCTGTTGTTCCATGTTCAGTTCTAACTGTTGTTTCTTGACCTGCATACAGATTTCTCAAGAGACAGGTCAGGTGGTCTGGTATTCCAAACTCTTTCAGAATTTTCCACAGTTTATTGTGATCCACACAGTCAAAGGCTTTGGCATAGTCAATAAAGCATAAATAGATTTTTTTTTTTTTTGCACTCTCTTGCTTTTTTGATGATCCAGCGAATGTTGGCAATTTGATCTCTGGTTCCTCTGCCTTTTCTAAATCCAGCTTGAACAGCTGGAAGCTCACAGTTCACGTACTGTTGAAGCCTGGCTTGGAGAATTTTGAGCATTACTTTGCTAGTGTGTAAGATGAGTGCAATTGTGCAGTAGTTTGAGGATTCTTTGGCATTGCCTTTCTTAGGGATTGGAATGAAAACTGACCTTTTCCAGTCCTGTGGCCACTGCTGAGTTTTCCAGATTTGTTGGCATATTGAGTGGCACACTTTCACAGCATCATCTTTCAGGATTTGAAATAGCTCAACTTGAATTCCATCACCTCCACTAGCTTTGTTCGTAGTGATGCTTCCTCTGAGACTCACTTGACTCCACATTCCAGGATGTCTGGCCCTATGGGAGTGATCACACCATCATGATTATCTTGGACATGAAGATCTTTTTTGCATAGTTCTGTGTATTCTTGCCACCTCTTCTTAATATTTTCTGCTTCTGTTAGGTCCATACCATTTCTGCCCTTTATAGAGCCCGTCTTTGCATGAAATATTCCCTTGGCATCTCTAATTTTCTTGAAGAGATCTCTAGTCTTTCCCATTCTGTTGTTTTCCTCTATTTCTTTGCATTGATCGCTAAGGCTTTCTTATATCTCTTTGGAACTCTGCATTCAAATGGGTATATCTTTCCTTTTCTCCTCTGCCTTTCACTTCTCTTCTTTTCTCAGCTATTTGTAAGGCCTCCTCAGACAACCATTTTGCCTTTTTGCATTTCTTTTTCTTGGGGATGATCTTGATCACTGTTTCCTGTACAATGTCACAAACCTCTGTCCACAGTTCTTCAGGCACTCTATCAGATCTAATCCCTTGAATCTATTTGTTACTTCCACTGTATAATCATAAGGGATTTGATTTAGGTCATACCTGAATGGTCTAGTGGTTTTTCCTACTTTCTTCAATTTAAGTCTGAATTTGGTAATAAGGAGTTCATGATCTGAGCCAAAGTCAGCTCCCGGTCTTGTTTTTGCTGACTGTATAGAGCTTCTCCATCTTTGGCTGCAAAGAATATAATCAGTCTGATTTTGGTGTTGACCATCTGGTGATGTCCATGTGTAGAGTCTTCTCTTGTGTTGTTGGAAGAGGGTGTTTGCTGTGACCAGTGCATTCTCTTAGCCAAACTCTATTAGCCTTTGCCCTGTTTCATTCCATACTCCAAGGCCAAATTTGCCTGTTACTCCAGGTGTTTCTTGACTTCCTACTTTGCATTCCAGTCCCCTATAATGAAAAGGACATCTTTTTTGGGTGTTAGTTCTAGAAGGTCTTGTGGTCTTCATAGAACTGTTCAACTTCAGCCTCTTAAGCATTACTGCTGGGTTGTAGACTTGGATTATTGTGATATCGAATGGTTTGCCTTGGAAACAGAGATCTTTCTGTTGTTTTTGAGATTGCCTCCAAGTACTGCATTTTGGACTCTTTTGTTGACCATGATGGCTACTCCATTTCTTCTAAGGGATTCTTGCCCATAGTAGTAGATGTAATGGTCATCTGAGTTAAATTCACCCATTCCAGTCCATTTTAGTTCACCGATTCCTAAAATGTCAATGTTCACACTTGCCATCTCCTATTTGACCACTTCCAATTTGCCTTGATTCATGGACCTAACAGTCCAGGTTCCTATGCAATATTGCTCTTTACAGCATCAGAATTTACTTCCATCACCAGTCACATTCACAACTGGGTGTTGTTTTTGCTTTGGCTCCATCTCTTCATTCTTTGTGGAGTTATTTCTCCACTGATCTCCAGTAGCCTATTGGGCACCTGTCAACCTGGGGAGTTCATCTTTCAGTGTCCTATCATTTTGCCTTTTTGACAGAGTTCTACTGCTGCTGCTGCTAAGTCGCTTCAGTCGTGTCTGACTCTGTGCGACCCCGTAGACTCCTCCATCCCTGGGATTCTCCAGGCAAGAACACTGGAGTGGGTTGCCATTTCCATCTCCAATGCATGAAAGTGAAAAGTGAAAGTGAAGTCGCTCAGTCGTGTCCGATTGTTAGCGATCCCGTGGACAGAGTTCAGTGTGCTATAAAATGAATAAGCATAGAAAATTTAATTCTATGATTAAGGTTGAAGGAAAACCTTGAAGGTAAGTTAGCCTACAAACCAAAATGCATGGCAAGTTAGTGTAATTTCAGTCAATATGTGGAATAAGATCAGGGTTAAATTAAGCTGGTGATATAAAATTATTAAAAGGATCACAACAAATATGTTCTATATTTGTTCCATTTTTAAAGCTGGTTTTGTCACCAAGTTATCTGCTCTCAGAATCAGAGTTTAATAGGAAAGAGTCATAGTTCAATACAAAAATAGTCACAGCTTAATATAGAAAGTCAGAATTTAATATAAAAATAACAAAATGGGAAGTTCAGATGATAATCTGGACCCCGTGTAAACCACATGCCTGATGAACAACTTTAACTGTGCTAATGACTCTGAGTCTGCCCCAGCTGGTGGTGGTGGTGTAACCACTAACCGTGGGATACATGGGAAAGAGTGCAAAAGGCAGCATCTTAAGTACAGGAAGCACACACTTGAAGGTATAAGATGCTGCAGTTGTTTACATGGTTAAGGTTGCTTCATCCAAACCTGGGAAAGCCATGTGACTGGGGAAATCCCTTGGCCTTGGTTTGGCTCTTTTAAAAATAAAGGGGTCACAGTGAACTTGGCAGCTCCTTCTGAAACGGAGGTCCTGGGAGTCAATGAGTATCTTTCTATAAAATGGTTTCCAGGGCCCTGTCTCCCTGGGATTCCCTTGTGATTCAATGATTCAATCGGAGGTGTGAAGGCAAGCAGCTGTTACCAGCTGTTCCGTGCGGCTTCTCTGGGAGCCCCCAAGAGTGTCAACACTGATGTCTGTATGAGTTAAATTAAATTCAAGGGGCCGGTGTGAAGCTGGAACAGGCCTTGATATTTTTATCTGTCTGCACCAGGTTCCTGTGGGTTCTATGGCTTCAGCTGAGAAAACACGAGAGAAGGGAATGGAGTGGAAGGGGCAGTCTTCTCTGTAATTTATGTATCATTCATAATCATTTTATTATGTAAATGATACCCTGGTCACTTTCTAAAAAGACTCAAGATGATTCATTAATTCACTGGAATAATAGGTGGTCTGCATCTGCTCCATGTCAGACCCACTGTTCTTTCTGTGACCAGTCACTAAGATGAGCTTTATCATCAAAGATTACACTGTGCTCAACCAATACAACATTGTAAAGCAATTATCCTCCAATTAAAGAATGTTTAAGAAAGATTACACTGTGCTCATTTTATAGATAAAAGCTCAGAGAGTTTACACAATTTTACCAAGGTCACACAGGTTGGAAGGGAGAGAAGCAAAATTCTAACTAAATTCAAAGCCTACTTTCTTTCCACTGCTGTGATGCCTCTGAAGGAAGTTTTCACAGAAGACCTGATATTTGAGTTGAAAGTTAAAAATTGAAAGGAAGTTTCCTTGTGGAGTTTTGGGAGAGGGAGGAAATGCCAAGCAAGAGGGAAAGCATATTCTAAGGTACAGAGGCAATGATGTAATGAGCTGTCTGGGATTGTGGTTGGGGGAGAAGCCTGTGAAGTTCCAGGTTGCTGAAGTTTTCTCCAGTAGAGGAGGATATGGTGGAAGCCATGAAGGTAGACCAGATGAAACCCTCGGGGATTCTGTCTTGTTCTCTGCCTTCCCTGAAGTTGAACCGTCACAGCAAATAGGAATCAGAACCATCCCTGTTCCATCTTCTGGGGACCTGGTCTGATGGCCCACATGAGTCCCTTGTTCCCATTTGACCAATTCTATGTTAATGCTGGAGACTCTCTACATCCCTTTCTCCACTGCACCCTACTCCCAGACCCAAGAGGAGTTTGTGTGTTAGAGTTATTTGGTTTTTAAATCAACAAAAGCAAGAATCAAGATAGGGAAGAAAATCTCTCCCATCTTGATCCCAAACCACTTGTCAGGGCTTGCTTTATGGGCCACAGATTAGGTAAGACCTGGGGAGGACTATATTTTGGTTTGGGAGGAGTTTCCTGTCTGGCTGGGAAGACAGTTCAGTTCAGTTGCTCAGTCGTGTCTGACTCTGTGACCCCATGAACTGCAGCACACCAGGCCTCCCTGTCCATCACCAACTCCCGGAGTTCACCCAAACTCATGTCCACTGAGTCGGTGATACCATCCAACCATCTCATCCTCTGTTGTCCCCTTCTCCTTCTGCCTTCAATCTTTCCTAGCATCAGGGAGTCAGCTCTTTTCAAATGAGTCAGCTCTTTGCATCAGGTGGCCAAAATATTGGAGTTTCAGTTTCAACATCAGTCCTTCCAATGAACATCCAGGACTGATTTCCTTTAGGATGGACTGGTTGGATCTCCTTGCAGTCCAAGGGACTCTCAAGAATCTTCTCCAATACCACAGTTCAAAAGCATCAATGAGTCAGCTCTTTGCATCAGGTGGCCAAAATATTGGAGTTTCAGTTTCAACATCAGTCCTTCCAATGAACATCCAGGACTGATTTCCTTTAGGATGGACTGGTTGGATCTCCTTGCAGTCCAAGGGACTCTCAAGAATCTTCTCCAATACCACAGTTCAAAAGCATCAATTCTTTGGCATTCAGCTTTCATTATAGTTCAACTCTCACATCCATACATGACTACTGGAAAAACCATAGTCATGACTAGATGGACCTTTGTTGACAAAGTAATGTGTCTGCTTTTTAATATGCTGTCTAGGTTGGTCATAACTTTTCTTCCAAGGAACAAGCATCTTTTAATTTCATGGCTGCAATCACCATCTGCAGTGATTTTGGAGACCAAAAAAATAAAGTCAGCCACTCTTTCCACTGTTTCCCCATCTATTTGCCATGAAGTGATGGGACCAGATGCCATGATCTTCGTTTTCTGAATGTTGAACTTTAAGCCAACTTTTTCACTCTCCTCTTCCACTTTCATCAAGAGGCTCTTTACTTCTTCACTTTCTGCCATAAGGGTGGTATCGTCTGCATATCTGAGGTTATTGATATTTCTCCCGGCAATCTTGATTCCAGCTTGTGCTTCATCCAGCCCAGCATTTCTCATGATGTACTCTGCATATAAGTTAAATAAGCAGAGTGACAATATACAGCCTTGACATACTCCTTTTCCTATTTGGAACCAGTCTGTTGTTTCATGTCCAGTTCTAACTATTGCTTCCTGACCTGCATACAGATTTCTCAAGAGACAGGCCAGGTGGTCTGGTATTCCAATGTCTTTCAGAATTTTCCACAGTTTATTGTGATCCACACAGTCAAAGGCTTTGGCATAGTCAATAAAGCATAAGTAGATTTTTTTTGCACTCTCTTGCTTTTTTGATAATCCAGCGGATGTTGGCAATTTGCTCTCTGGTTCCTCTGCCTTTTCTAAATTCAGCTTGAACATCAGGAAGTTCACGGTTCACGTATTGCTGAAATGTGGCTTGGAGAATTTTGAGCATTACTTTACTAGCGTGTGAGATGGATACAATTGTGTGGTAGTCTGAGCATTCTTTAGCATTGCCTTTCTTTGGGATTGGAATGAAAACTGACCTTTTCCAGTCCTGTGGCCGCTGCTGAGTTTTCCAGATTTGCTGACATATTGAGTGCAGCACTTTCACAGCATCATCTTTCAGGATTTGAAATAGCTCAACTGTTTGACAGTCAAACTCAGTATCACTGATAAGCTGACCATAAAGTGGGGCAGGGTATGGGTCAGTGGCAAAACCAAAGGATGGTCTATAGAAGAGGGTTTTAGCCCCCCTCCCAATCTCTACTAGCCCCTTCCCATTCTTTGATGGACTTTCAGTTTTTGTAAATTGCATTCACATATTTTTTGTTAGGTAAAATTATCTCTGATGGTCAGAATTCTAAAATGACCCTCACCCTTGTATCATTTCCTCCCCTTTGAGTGTGAGTGGAATTGATAAATATCACCCCTGCAACTACATTATGTTATATGGCAAAAGAGAGATTATGCTGGGCGGTCCTGCATAATCTCCTGACTTCATCAGGAGATCCCTTTAAAAGTATAGCATTTTTTCTGGGTGGTCACAGAGGAAAGAATGAATGAGACCTGCCTGGAAGAAGGCAAACTGCTGTGTTGTGATCTCCTCATGGAGAGACGTGAGCTCCAGGTGCTGACAGCAACCCCCAGATGACAGCCAGAGAGAAAACATAGGTCTCAGTCTTACAAGCTCACACAGTAGAAATCGGCCAAAACCCTGAATGTGCTCAGAAGTGGATTCTTCTCCCAGAGCCTCCAGAAAGGAGTCCAGCCTGGCTCACACCTGGATTTCAGCAGACCCTGAGCAGGGAATCCAACCACGCTGTGCTGGGACCTCTGACCTACAGAACTGTGAGCCCATAAATGTGATTAGTCTGTGGCGATTTGTTATGCAGCAATAAGAAACCAACACAGTGATTCTTATGCAGATATAAACAGAACATTTATCAAATATTTTAACTCATTAATTAATGAGGGACTCTGTAAGCTGCTGCAAAAAGTTCAAAGGAGAATTCACAGATTTGCACATGTAGGCAACTGGGAGTGTTGAAATAGATACAAAAGTAGTCATTACCCATAGACCAATCATTATCGCAGTGGTAGTGGACAAAATTCACTTGCATCTCTATAGACAGGTATCATGTGTTACTATTTGTTTTCTATAATTTATAAAGTCATAAGGGATCTCAGAAACGATGAAAGAGCAGAGAGCCCGAAATATAGACTATCTAGAAGTCACTAGAAGGTATCCAGTCTTCACGACCCAGTTTAAAACACTTTCTTGGTTTTTCTTTGTAAGTGGTATGGAAATGCAGCTTCAAAACAGGCCACCACTGCCACACCCTTCCCTCCCCACCAGTAAATCCTGTCTCAGAGATGGCAGAGTGACCATAAGCTGGGATTCACTGAGGCCAAGGGCTCAGCCTAGGCTTGATGATTTATGAATCATTTCATATCTGTTAGCAGGCTTGTGATTCTGTCTTCTCACAAGACTCCTGTGAGTAAGGTGGGAATAGGGAAGAGTTACCTCATCGTGTCACTGTGGAAACTGAGGCCCAGGGAGGATGTGGAAAGTGTGCAAGGTCACTCGGGAAGTTGGTGACAGGTGTGAGGCTGGATTCCCTCCTTTCTTATTCAGGGCTTGTCTCCTCTACCCCACACCCTTATCCTCAGGTGGTAAACTTTCTGTCCCCCAACCCCTCCCCTCCTTTGGGTTAGATCAGCCTCCCCTCCATACCACAGGGCCTGCACCTGACCTGGGGATTGGCTAAGGCCCCAGATGCCCTGAGTCCAGTCTACAGACACAGTCCCAGGCTCCGTGGAGCCTGCCGGACCCAGCACGCCCACCCCTGGCTGCCTTGGTGCCCTGCACATAACTACCGCCTGGCCTCTCTGCTTTTGATCCAGCAGCCTGACCTGAACAGCACCAGCCGTGCTGTGCCACGGCCACCTACTCTGTCTCCCAGGCCGCCCACCCCAGCCAATGCCTCTGTTGGCTTCCCACGGGCATGTGGGCTTGGGAAGTCATCTGGGAGGCCAGGTGAGCCAGTCTACCAGAACCTCTTCCCAAACCCTTGTCCACCGGTGCCAGGTACTTGTGCCGGTCAAGCCACCAATACCAGGTTAGGCAGCTGGTAAACTGGCCACCTGCTCGGCTCACAGAGTATGAAGTTTTCATTTTGCTTTGCCTTTTGAATCCCGTTGCCAAGAAGTTCTGGAGAGAGGCTAGCCTGGCTGGTGCTGTTAGACATAGTCCCGGAAGCCCAGAGAGGAGCCGGGCTCTAGAGGGCTGTGCTCATTGGCTGGGAGCCTGGGGGCTGGCACTGGATCTTCCAGGTCTGGTGGGAGTTTAGTACTGACCAGCCCTAATGGTCTGCTCCTTGGGGGCCCCTGTGGGTGCAGATCAGAGGGGAGTGGGATGCAGGTTGATGAGACTTTGGGAATTGATAATGAAGCAGCTTGGCTGGTGAATCCAAGCTCTGGAACTGAATATCAGCTCTGCTGTGTGACATCGGTGTCCCACTTTTCTCACGTCCCTTCTCTGCCCCTGTGCCTTGTTCTCTGGTCCTGAGAATGAGGCACATGTTGTTTCTCAGACGTGCAATGATGTTCTTCAACACTAAGCCTTCCCTTGTGCTCCTGCTACTGAGCTGCCCTTTCTGACTCCTGCTTGTTTTTAGATTCAGGCTAAGCTCCATGAAGATCTCTGCACCCTTCTTCCCTGCCAGTGGAATTCACCTACCTCTGCACACCTTCACCCTCTTTGCAGCCCCTGGGATACCTGCTTCCTTCCGCTATTCACCTGTCCATATACCCTTTAGCTTGTGAGCCTCTCAGAGGTGACAGCTGAGCCCTATTCACCTCCACGCCTGCACACTTGTACAAGATCAGCATTTGCTAAATGTTTGCTGAATATGGGCTACAGTTAGAAAACCAAAAGGGACAAAGACCTTCAGTGATATTTTACTAAGGTTTTAGAAAGCATCAACTGTATGTAAGTATGGAGTGAAAGTGAAAGTGAAGTTGCTCAGTCATGTCTGACTCTTTGCGACCCCATGAACTGTAGCCTAGCAGGCTCCTCCCTCCATGGGATTCTCTAGGCAAGAGTACTGGAGTGGGTTGCCATTTCCTTCTCCAATTATGGAGTACCATGTCGAAATAATACAATTAAAGTTAGAAATTAAGCTTGGTTAAAATATCATAATATAGAAATGATCTTAAAGGCTATTTAACAAGTTATTTACCTTAACAAAATGAATCTCATTTTAAATATTTTTAAATGCATTCTGATTTTTGAAATTGTAATAATCTTCTTAAAGGTCCAGATGTCTTGGGCAACTTTTGAGCATAAAAATTCTTGAAATGTGTTAAACATTTTTTTTTTTTCCTCAGAGAGAAAGAAAGAAAGAAGGAAAGGGGGAGAAAAAAGAATGGATGGAAGGAGGGAAAGAAGGAAGGAGGAGAAGAAGGGGAGAGGGAAAGCAGGAAAAGGTCGTCAGAGACAGCCCTTTGATTTCTTTCAATTAGTTCATCATACTCATTACACCGCTGGGGCAAATGATGCCATCTCTCTGGGTCTTAGCTCCTCCCTCAAAAGCTCGAACTAGGTACTATAGTGAGAGAAGTGCTTGGTGTTGGCAGAGGGTCATGGTATTATCTTCAGTTCCCTGGGCCCTGCAGTGGAGGGAAGATTTCTCTGTTAAGGAGGACCATCAATTTATTAGCAATGAGAGAAATCTAGGACAAAGAGCATGTCCTAGAAGGGTTTTTGATACGAGGTTGGTCTGAAGTCAGGAAGCCTCTGGGTACTGACATTTAAAACCAAGTGTCTTCCTTCTCTGAGCCTCGTTTCCAAAATGAAGGAATTGGACCCATGAGTCTAAATTCACTTCCCACTTCCACAACCTGTGAGTCCACCTCTGGAAGGCTGATGATGAAAAAGCAAAATCAGTTCAGGGCCAGAGAAATTTCCAGGGCCCAGGCTTTACAGGACATATCTTCCCATTTCTCACAAGTCTCCCAAATCTGCAGATAGTTCAGCCAGCTGCTGGGACCTCCAATTATCCTCTCCACATTTTGGATCCTTTTCATTCTTTTGGGCCCGGAAATCATTCAGCTCATCTTGGACCCCTCAGCATTTCTTCATATGTCAAAACAGCTGTTGGAAAGTGTGGTGGTGGGATCTAAGCAGCTGGGAAAGAGTTGTCTGTTTAATGTTGGAGATTTGAGAAATGCACACACTTCATTAGGGTTATGTTAAAGCGTATTGGCAGGTCTTTTTATCATTGTAATTACAGAGTAGCTTAGCAGTGTCTCTGAAGCAAAGGGTGGGAATACTGGCCAGAGGTCCTGAACTCATGCTGTAGCACAGCTAGAAAAGTACAGGATACTTCTGCACGAGCACATGGATGTTCACACTGACAGCTGAAGAGCCAGGATTTATGGACCCGAACCTTGGGAATGGTCATGAGTGCCACCCCTTCTTGCTGTATCCACAACCCTGAGCTGGGTTGCATCCCTCCAGTTTCTCACATGGGTTTCTGCTCATCTACATATCCCCTGTCCTGGGGATTAGGTTTTTGTGAGACAGTTTGGGTCAAGCATTCTGAATGGGACTGTGGCACACGGAGGGATGGTGAAGTGCAGGCCCTGCTAAGGGGGCTCTCACAAGACTAGAATCTTAATTAGTTTGGTGTGTAAGTATAAGCAGGACTCTGAAGGATTCAGGTGGGTTTTCTCTTTATTTGTGCCCAGGAGGCCAGGGGACCAAATACCTCAGAGGCTGGTGTTTGAGACCTGAAACCTCTCCAGTGGCAAAGGGAAACTGAGGCAGGAGCTGTGATTTGCCTCAGGTTCCACCACAAGTTGGAGGGAAGGTCAGGGTGGTAGCCTGGGGTCTGGCCTGTCTTGCTCCTCTCCCTGCCCCACCAGAGAGCCTCCTAGGGCTCCCTCTTCAAGCCTCAACAGACCAGGGCTGGCAGGAGTGCAGCATTCATGAAATGGGGGAATCTGTCATTATCCACAGAGGCCTAGAATTGTGGGCCTTTGGGAAAAGCTAAGTAATAAGGAAATTTCCTGGGCCAAGAAACAGACCAAGCAGATACTAGCCTGTGGGTGGGTGGGGATGCTACATGTTTTGGATCAAATACACATGTCATAAGATCTCTATAGGCCAATGTTTGGCAAACCATGCAGGACTAGGCAGAGGAGCAAGCTCTGGCCTGGGAGGTAGGGGACTGGGGTGCCAGGTGTGGGTGCCCTCGGCTTCTGCCCATTCAGTATAAGTACCTATGCTATGCTGAGGGCTTTCACACGCTTGTTCTCATTATATATCAGGGCTGGGTGCTCCTTGCTCCATCCCCAGTTTCCTATGGGCCCAGGGTGTGGATATGTGCAATGGAGTACTCCTCAAAATCCCCCTCATCATATCCATGAGCTTCCCTGCCAGCTAGGGGTTGGCCATTTACTTTGAGATCAGGCAGCCCAGAGAATGTAACCACATGCATTCTAAATGTAGCCAGAATTTGAACTCATATCTGACTCTTGATCTTTGCCTTTTAACCCCAGCACTCTGCTCTCAAGGAGAAAGCATCAGAAGGCCAGGCCTCTTCCTACTGTCCATTCTGTCTCTGAGATTATGCAACAGCATCCATGACTCTTATGACTAGAGGCTGAGAGGGTCAGACACCAGGTCAGAGCTGTCCCTGAGGACCGCAAGACAGATGGGACTTCGGCAGCAGGGAGAAAATGCATAGAGAAACCACTCAGGATCTGGGGCAGAAGCAAGGCCCTTTCTCCTCTCAGGCTGCCCTTGTCAACGATGCTGAGCAAGGTGTAGCAGGGGTGGAGGAGGTCAGGTTGCCCTGTGCATATCCACAAACATTAGTGAGTCAGCCCAATTGTAAGTCAATGTGCTGCCATGGTAGCTGTTATGACTAGAACGCCAAGCTGCAAGAAGGAATAGAGTGAGTGCAGGACTCTGGGCATCCAGACAAGCGGACAGAGTATACTCCACCCAGGGTCCCACTGTCCAGCTGCACAACTTGCCTTTACTCATGTGGGACCTCTCCTGGACTCATATCCCACAGACAACCTGGCTATTCCCTCACTCCCACCAGGGGTGGCAACTACCCAGACTCCTGTCCAGCACCACAAAGGAGGAAGAAACCTCTGCAAACAGGAACTAGAGGGGAGCTGCCAGGGGCAGTCCTGAAGGGGGCTGAGCAGAGACTGCTGGATCCCCCCTCCCAAAAGCTCAGGCTGCTTGTAGGAGCTGGGGCCTCTCACATAACACTGACGGGGGAGGGAGACGGGGGGTGTTAGAACCAGAACTAGTTGCGGGAGCCCAGGTGGCCACCTGGAGGGGCTTCAGGCTGATTTGATTCGTCGTCTTGAAGTTGATATTCGACATTCAAGTTTCTGGAGCCTGGAGATCACCGAAGTCCCAGGTAAGGCTCTCCTGAAAAGCCCCAGGGTCCTGGTGGCTACCTGACTGCAGCCTCTGTTCTGTGGCGGGAGTTGGGGCGGTGGCAGCACAAAGGAGAGATGTGATTCACCAGGAATCCACAGGTTGGTGGAGCAGATCATAGAAACCCCATGCAACCAGGACTTGTGCCCCTGGATATGGTGAGCTATGGTGCAGATGCTCTCAGCCAAGGAAGGGTTGTGCCCAAGCTGGACAAGAGTGTTACTAAGTATCTTTCTAAGTGGTTTCTGCTTTTTGGGGGGACTTAATACTATACTTTTCACTTGTGACAGGTAAAGCCCTGGGCATAATTTGGAATGGAAAATTTGAGACTAAGAGAACCAAATTTCTCCACATAAGAAAGCAATGAGAATTTCCAGTGTACTGAGAGTGTGGAGAGGAGGGAAGGACACAGAAAGGAATTATGAGACTCATCCACATGGTAATGGATAGACACAAAGGAGAAAGATGGCTGAAAAGGGTCTCCTGTGCAGGGATGATCAATGAACTTGAGCACCAGTAATGTCTGGCAGCCAATTTTAAGTTGTTTCTTGTTCTATGATCTCTCTTCAGCTTGCGCTAGTGGTGCTTTGGGGAATGAGAGAGATGCGGTACCTGGGACTGGAGAAGTCCAAAGAGTGTGATGGAGACTGGTGTGATCATTAACTTTACGTCCGCTTGGGTGAGCCACAGTTATTAGATCAAACATGTTGCTGTGTAGGTTAACAGCAGAGGTTAACATTTAAATCAATAGATTTTGACTGAAGGAGATTATGCTTCATAGTGTGGGTGGACCTCATCTAATCATTTGAAGACCTTAAGAAAAAGATGGACCTCCCCCAAGAGGAGAGGGAATTCTGCCAGCAGACTACCTCCTGATTTAAACTAGAACTCATCCCTAGATCTTCAACCTGCCAGCCTACCTTTGCAGACAGTGGACTGGCTAGTATCCACAAGCATGTGAGCCAGTTCCTTAAAATAAACTTCTCTCTCTCTACAGCACCCCCACCACACATATATGTACACATCCCATTGGTTTTACCTCTCCAGAGGACCCTGGCTATCATGTATATATATATACATATACATATGTATACATGTATACATATATATAGTAAATAGATAACCAGCGGGGGCCAAGTAGAAGCTAATATGGAAGTTTGAAACCATAGGTGGCAGGCAAAGACAAGCATATGTAAATCCCCCTCCCTGCATACAAAAATCTTGAGAAACATTCAGGAGGAGACTGAATTTCTTATCAAAGGCAGACTAACAGTGTCCAAGGCAGGTTCAGCCAAGGGGCAGCATGGGGGGACACAAATCTAGACATCCTAGGCTGGAAGGGATTGGACCAGGGCAGGGGCTCCTTATGCAGTCACTGGGAGGGTTGTAGTGGTGGACTCCAGGCTGACCTTCAGTATGAATCCTCAGGACCCTCAGACCTGATCCCCGGGATTACTATAGCCTCAGAGACACCAGCCAACTCTGCTTAAATAAAACAGTTGGCAATGGTGCCAATGCTGTCACCACCGTCACAGAAGGCCCCATGTATTAAAGAACTGGGGAACAGACAGGGTCCCCAGCTGCAGGGAGACTGCGAGTTATCCAACCTTGCCATTGGCTGGCCAGAGGAACAGCAGGCTGGGCAGGGCTTCCTCCCTCTGACTTCCAAAACTCACACAGGTGCACAGAACGCATGACACCCACTTCACACCCACAATTCTCACCACAAAAATGTGTGGAGAATGTGGCCTTAAGGTGTCCAGATCCTCCAACTAGAAGGAGCGAGGTGGAGGTTAAGTGACTCTCCACGGCACTGTTCTGGGGACATGGAGGGCCTGGGACTGAATACACTAGGAAGCGAGGCCCACACAGACGGTGCTATTCACGAGCACAGGGCACTCCGAGACACTCGGCGAGTAAGCCGGGACTCACCACACTTGCCTTCCTAGGTGCAGGGCGCGACAG
The DNA here is from genome assembly GCF_014754425.2 of Oryx dammah. Classification (NCBI taxonomy): domain Eukaryota; kingdom Metazoa; phylum Chordata; class Mammalia; order Artiodactyla; family Bovidae; genus Oryx; species Oryx dammah. The sequence goes on along the minus strand of NW_024070185.1, from coordinate 61,194,749 downwards.
CACACAGCTGCTTGGAGCCAGAAAATGTGTGGAAGATGGAGAGCTGCAGAGGGAGACGGGGAATTTCACTCCAAATGCAGCTGAGATCATATCTTGGCTTTGTTCCCCACGAATGCACAGTTATTTGTATTTCAGCATGAAATTCTAGCTCCCAGGACCTGGTTAACAAAGGCAGCGAGAGGCATTCCCCCAGAGGCCAGCCAGATGGAAAGCCCAACGGAATCTCACTTTGAAGTGTTCTGTGTTATCTGACTCATTTGCAAAAGAAATGAGCTTTATGGGATGTTCAAATGTTTCCAGACATAACCAGTTGCCCCCAAGCAAGAATAAAGCTATAGTCTCTCCTTCACCTTGTACACGTGCAGGCTAGCGCTGATGTACACAGGCTGTTAGAATCAAAATATGTCTCCTCCTCAGCTCTGCAGGGGGTGGGTGGGAGGCAGAATCACAAGAAAATCACCTCAGATCAAAATATGATGGATTTGCTTTTCCTCCACTTTGACAGTGGAATCAGAACGGCTATATGGCTGGTCTAATGAATTACACCCTCACTTGTCATTAGGATAATGCAAAATTAGTTGACTAGATATGCTGGGTCATACAGCCTTTAAAGCTCTGTGGTGTCAGGGGAAAAGCACAGACAGGTTTGAATTCAAATCTCAGTTCCGCTGATTTTCAGGTGTCTGACCCTAGAAGAAGTAGCTACTGACCTCTGAACCTCAGTGTCCTTTCCTGTAAGATCAGCACAAAGTGCTGATGTCATAGTGTGGTTCTGAGGGTATTAAGGGGATTCAGAAACCACAAAGGGCTGCACACGCATCAATATCTCTCCCTCTGCACACCTCGAGATCCTATCGCCCAGGCCACCTTGCCTTCCCTGAATATAAGGAGTAATGTCCCTCTTGGTGCTTTGGCTCATGCTGTGCCCCCTACTCTGAATGTCTTCTCCCACCTATCCTTGCCAACATCTGCTCTTATCCTTTTTTGGGGGGTGGAGGCAGAGTGGACCATTGCCCTTTCTGATTAGGGAGGTGGAAAATGGTGCAGAGGCTTGGTTCTGTTCACTTCTCAGTAACTAGGCATCTCAAGGCCCCCAGGAGATTAGAGCTGAAAGGGCCTCAGGGATCATCCAGTCCAAGTCCTCCCAGATGACAGGGGACAGTAGAGGCCAAGAGAGGCCAAGGTGTACACCACCTGTGCCAGGCGTCTCAGCAGGGTGGGTGGAGGAGACCTGAGGCATCCAGGCCACTTGGCAGTGTCCAAATTGGCAAAGTTCTTGGGCCTCTTCTGTTCGCCTCATTGTATTAGTCAGGATTCTCCAAGAAACAGAACCAAAAGCTCCTCTCTTCCCTTGTTCAGCCGAGGTGGCACAGGCACCTCTGTCACACTTCCCCTAATTACTTGACCCCCGCCCCCAGCTTCCTGGCCTGCGGCTCCTCACCCCTCAGGTGAGGCCAAGACGCAGCGGGTGTCGGGGAAATTGCAGTCTGGTGTGGTTGGTGCTGTGTGCATCAGCGTTAGTGTTCTCTGGGCCTGGTGGCACTTGTTGGGTTTCACAGAGATCTCTCCAACTGCGACCCTCCCGTTACAATCTCCAGGACAGGGTCAAGCCCATCTCTGACTGGTAGCTTACATCTCCAGCTGACTCCAATTGTCTTCAGTCCTGAGCCCTGTGCTATCCCGTGGTCCAACACACTTCTCACTGGGACATCAATCCTTTAAGGGGACTCTGGGGGCCAGGAAGCAACAGTTAGAACTGGACATGGAACAACAGATTGGTTCCAAATAGGAAAAGGAGTACGACAAGGCTGTATATTGTCACCCTGCTTATTTAACTTATATGCAGAGTACATCATGAGGAACACTGGACTGGAAGAAACCCAAGCTGGAATCAAGATTGCCGGGAGAAATATCAATAACCTCAGATATGCAGATGACACCACCCTTATGGCAGAAAGTGAAGAGGAACTAAAAAGCCTCTTGATGAAAGTGAAAGAGGAGAGCGAAAACATTGGCTTAAAGCTCAACATTCAGAAAATGAAGATCATGGCATCTGGTCCCATCACTTCATGGGAAATAGATGGGGAAACAGTGGAAACAGTGTCAAACTTTATTTTTGGGGGCTCCAAAATCACTGCAGATGGTGATTGCAGCCATGAAATTAAAAGAGGCTTACTCCTTGGAAGAAAAGTTATGACCAACCTAGATAGTATATTCAAAAGCAGAGACATTACTTTGCCGACTAAGGTCCGTCTAGTCAAGGCTATGGTTTTTCCTGTGGTCATGTATGGATGTGAGAGTTGGACTGTGAAGAAGGCTGAGCGCCAAAGAATTGATGGTTTTGAACTGTGGTGTTGGAGAAGACTCTTGAGAGTCCCTTGGACTGCAAGGAGATCCAACCAGTCTATTCTGAAGGAGATCAGCCCTGGGATTTCTTTGGAAGGAATGATGCTAAAGCTGAAACTCCAGTACTTTGGCCACCTGATGCGAAGAGTTGACTCATTGGAAAAGACTCTGATGCTGGGAGGGATTGGGGGCAGGAGGAGAAAGGGACGACTGAGGATGAGATGGCTGGATGGCATCACTGACTCGATGGACGTGAGTCTGGGTGAACTCTGGGAGTTGGTGATGGACAGGGAGGCCTGGCGTGCTGCAATTCATGGGGTCGCAAAGAGTCGGACACACTGAGCGACTGAACTGAACTGAACTGAACTGGGGGCAAAGTCCTTATCAAGATGGCCCCGGGTAGTTTCCCCCATGTGACCTGCAGCAGGTCCATGAGGAAACATATGCATCTTTTCCTCTTTCTGTTGGCAGAAATGAACTCTTTTCTATGCAGGCCTCTTTCTTTCTGCCCCCTCAGGTGGGCAGTATTGGCCTCAGGGCTTTGCATCTTCCAGGAGGCAGTCATTCCCAGTTCACTGCCCTAGGCTCTAGGGGACACATACGGAGATGAGAGAAGATATTCCTAGGCTCCCAGGTGAGGGGAGGGTAAATACTTGCAAGAACTTTCTCAGAGAAATGTTCCCTCCTAGACTCTTCACTCTCAACCCTATTATATAGTTGAGGTGGATGCTGGGCTAAGGTAGCAAAACTTGTTTTCCAGATGCTTCCTTTGCAAGACCTGTAGAGGTGGTCTGTCTTCTCACTTCAGTATGTGGGGGTGTGTTTATTTGGCCGTGCCATGCAGCATGTAGGATATTTAGTTCCTCAACCAGGTATTGAACCCCTGCATCCCTGCATTGGAAGTAGAGTCTGAACCACTAAACCACCAGGGAAGTCCAGAATGTGGGAGGTTTATTCCCAGGCTTTGAGGCTTCAGTCAAACTGAGAGGAAGTCCCTATTACAAAGGATTTATTTTAGCAATAAAATTCTAAATAGGAAAAAGTATGGACATTAAAGTATATTACATACAAAGAAACAAAAAAAATAAAAATATTACATATTAAAGCTTAGAGTCAATATTGTCCTCAGAGAAAATTTTACAGTATTTTTTTTACAAAAACAATAAAACATGTGTACACCCAAGGCAGATTCATGTTGATGTATGGCAAAACTAATACAATATTGTAAAGTAAAAAAATAATAAAAATTAGTCCCCATAAGCATTTAACTGAAGAAGTTAGAAAAAACACAACAAAAATCTAAACAAAAACCTAGTAGACTGATTAATAAAACCGAGAACAGTCTAATTAGATCTCGAAACGTCTAATAGGGTCTTCCCTGGTGGCTCAGTGGTGAAGAATCCGCTAGCCAGTGCAGGAGACATGGTTCAATCCCTGATCCGGGAAGGCGCCACCTGCCATGGTGCAACGAAGCCTGGGGGCCACAGCTATTGAACCTGCGCTCTAGAGCCCATGCTCCACAGCAAAAGCCACTGCCGTGAGAAGCCTGTGGATCGCAGCTGGAGAGTAGCGCTCCCCCCCCCCACGCACCACAGCTGGAGAGTAGCCCCCGCGCTCCACAGCTGGAGAGTAGCCCCCCCAACCCCCGCTCCACAGCTAGAGTAGCCCCCGCGCTCCACAGCTAGAGAGTAGCTGCCCCTGAGCTCCACAGCTAGAGAGTAGCTGCCCCTGAGCTCCACAGCTAGAGAGTAGCCCCTGAGCACCACAGCTGGAGAGCAGCCCCCGTGCACCACAGCTGGAGAGTAGCCACTGCGCACCACAGCTAGGGAATAGCCCCCGGACACCACAGCTGGAGAGTAGCCCCCGGACACCACAGCTGGAGAGTAGCCCCCGCACACCACAGCTGGAGAGTAGCCCCCACGCTCCACAGCTGGAGAATAGGCCCCGTGCACCACAGCTAGAGAGTAGCCCCCACGCTCCACAGCTAGAGAAAAGCCCACACAGGCATGAACACCAAGCACAGCCCAAAATAAATACAGAAAATTGTTTTTTTGAAAAAGTAATAAAGTATACAACTGCAACAAAATGTAATAAAGATGAACAGGGAAAAAACAAAAATGCAGCATCACAATGGAGAGGAGGGACAAAACCAAAAATACTGGTGAGATTTTACAGTTATAAGAGGATGCTATGTATATCTCCCTGCTAAATATCTTTAAAACTTAGAGAAATGGATAATCTTGTGATATTGGCAGATTAACTAAAGGAAATTGGCAAAATTAACTAAAGAAAGAAAATGAGAAACTATGGAAGAAAACACAATTATTGAAGTATGATTACCAAATACGGCTGAGTTCACACTGTCTTATGAGCAAGTTTCTCTAAATCTTCAAGAAGCAAATAATTCCCATGCTATTTAAACAGTTCCAGACCAAAGAAAAATATGGAAATCTTCCCAACTCTTTCTATAAACCCAGCATATTACCGAATCCCAGCTCAACAGAAATGTCACAATACAGCATGCTTGCCTATAGATTTTTAAAATCCCAAATAAAGAAACAGCAAGTAAAATGCAAAAGTATGTTAAAATAATAATATGCCAAGCCAAATAAAGTTTATTTCAAGAAGGCAAGAATGGCTTAATTTAAATCTGTTGATATAATCTATTACACTAATAGGTCAAATGAGAAATACCACATGATTATCTTGAAAATGCAACAAAAGAACACAATGAATCTTTATTCCAAATTTTACATACTCGTAGTAAACTTGGAATAGAAAGATATTTCCTTAACTGAAATGAATATCTATCTTCTACCAAGAGCCAACTTCACACCCAAAGTGAAATGCCTCATTGTGGGCAAGAACAAGATGAGAATGCCTGCGATTACCACCCTAATTTAACTGAGGACAGCTGATTGATTCTTAAACAAAGAGTATGAATAGCACAAAAAAGAATCAAAGATATTATTTGCATTTGATATAATTTTCTAGCTTAAAAATCCAAAGCATCAACTAAATAGCGATCCTAGATTGAATGAGACTATTCAAGAAAGTGGTCAGCTACCTCCTTTAAAAAAAATTCATTTGCAGTAAACACAGGAGAAAATCCAGAGGATAAAAAGAGCCCACTCGCAATAGTAGCAAAAATATGAATGACCTAGAATTTATCATAATAAGAGATGTACAAGACAAAAGAGGTAATATTTTACTGGGAGATGGAAGACAACTTCTTCAACCCCTATTGCCACACAGGCTGAAGACTTCATTACTCCACTATAATATAGCCCCCCTGGTGTTGTGCAGTGTGACAGTCTTTGGCGTGTCCTATTCCTGAGTAGAAGGTTTAGTAATATAAAGGAATCCAATTCCCCCAAATTTGTAAACTTAATAAAATATCAGTTGAAATCCAGTACAATATTTGAGAACTTGGCAAAATGATTTTGAATTTCACAAATGTGCAAGGATAACCAAAAACATTTTGAAAATAAATAGTAGATGAGAAGACTAATATTACCAGCCACTAAAACTTAATATAAACTTGCACTAAGGAAAACATGGAGACACTAGTTAAAAACAAAAACAAGAGCAAGCAACAAAACATTTGGTATATTCAGCTCAATGGAACAGAATGGAGTCCATATATAGATACAAGTTTAGATGCAAATTTAGTATATGATAAAGGTAAATTTTTGAGCATGTATATTGGGTTTTCAGGAAAATGGACTACATTATAAGTTATGTCTGGACTGTTAGCTAACCATTTTGAAAAAAAATTCTTTTTGAGAAAAATAGCATAAACCAAAATGTGTTCATTTGTTGACAAGGTCTAAATGGAAGACATGAAATTACAAGAAAATATGGCTGGATTATGTATATTTTCCTCACATAGTTTAGGACTTTAAGATAATATCTTTATTTTTTTAGAGATGGACAAATCATCATTTTTGCTGCGTGTTAAGAAAAAAATCTATGAAACTCCTAAATATTCCTAATTTATAATTTTTCAAACAAGTGGAGCAAAAGTCCCACTGAAGCTCTCATGAAAGAGCAGTTTATAAGCAAAAACACAACTTTGTTTTAAAGGGTTGTACAGAACTCTTTAAAAAATTGGCTTCATTAAAGAATAATTTGCGTAAATAAAATTTAGTAATTTTACTTCTATAATGAGTTTAACTTTTAAAAATTTATACAATTTTAAAGGTTACTTTCAACTTACCATTACTACCAAATATTGAATGTATTTCCTGTGTTTTACAATACGTCCTTGAGCCTAGTGCCTCCCACTTCCTCAATTTTATGTTGCCCCGCCCACTCCACTGGTAACCACTAGTTTGTTCTCCAGATCTGTGTTTCTGCTTCTTTTTTGTTATATTCACTAGTTTGTTGTATTTTTTAGACTTCATATATGTGATATTATAAAGTATTTGCCTTTCTCTGACTTACTTCACTTAGCATAATGCCCTCCAAGTCCATCCAAGTTCAATGAGTTTTTAACTGAAATTTTATTGAGATAAATATAGATTCACATGTAATTGTAAGAAATACTGCAGAGAGATCCCAGGTACCCTTTCCCCAGTTTCCTCCAATGATAACATTTTTAAATACTACAATTAATATCACAAACTGAATACTGATGTTGATAACATCCTTGGTTCTTATACAAATTTGCCCAGTTTTACTTGTACTCATTTGTATGCATATACTTAATTCTATATAATATTATCCCATGTGTAGATTGGTGTATCCACCACCACAGTCAAGATACTGAGCAGTTCCATCACCACAAAGATCCTTCAAGTTGCTGTTCTATAACTACACCTATCCATCCCCTTCATGCACACACAATATAATAAACTTTGGCAAATATATACAGTCATGTAATCATCTCTACCAGTAGTCACATGTAGTCATGAGAGTTGAACCGTAAAGAAGGCTGAGTGCCAAGGAATTGATGGTTTTGAACTGCAGTGTTGGAGAAGACTGTTGAGAGTCCCTTGGACTGCTAGAAGGTCAAGCCAGTCAATCCTAAAGGAGATCAACCCTAAATATTCATTAGAAGGACCGACGCTGAAGCTCCAATACTTTGGCCATCTGATACAAAGAACTGAGTTGTTGGGAAAGACCTGATGCTGGGAAAGATTGAAGGCCAGAGAAGGGGGTGACAGAGGTCAAGCTGGTTGGATGGCATCACCAACTCAATGGACATGAGTTTGAGCAAGCTCTGGGAGATGGTGAAGGAGAGGGAAGCCTGGCGTGCTGCAGTCCATGGGGTCACAAAAAGTCGGACACGACTGAGCGACTGAACAACAAACCTACAATTATGATAAAAAACATTTCCATCATCCCCCAAAGTTCTCTCATGCCTCTTTGCCGTCCATTCCCTCTTCATTTCTCACCCTAGGCAACCACTGGTCTGTTTTCTATTATAGTTTTACCTTTTCTAGAATATCATACAAATGTAATCAACATCGTGTTTTTAAAATTTATCCATGTTATTTCAGGTAGCTGTAGTTAATTCCTTTTATTGCTGACTATTATATTCCTTTGCATTGAATGGCTATATCTCATTATATTTATTCCTTCATCAGTCAGTTGGGTTGTTTCCAGTTCTTTATTATGAACAAAGCTATGAATATTCAAGTCTTCGTGTGAGTATGTTTTCGTTTCTCTTGGGTGGATGCCTAAGAGCATGATTTCTGGATCATATGGTAAGCATATGTTTCATTTTGGATAGTTTCTAAAGCTACAGCTTCAAATTCACTGATTTCTCCTTCTTCAAAGTCTAACCTGGTATTAATAACATCCTGTGTGTTTTCATTCCAGACATTATATTTCTCATTTCTGGAAATTTCATTTACTATAAAAGCTTCCATTTTTCTCTTCATCTTGGTCACATTTCCCCCTACTTTCTCAAATATATGGATCATAATAGCTATTTTAATGTTCTTTGCTAAATCCGCCATCTCTATCACTTCTTGATTTGTTTATAAAGATTACTTTCCCATCTGGTTATAGAACGTATTTTCCTACTTCTTTGCCTGCTTGGAACTTTTTTTTATTGGATGCTGGACATGACCAGTGTCACATTGTTGGTTGCTGGATTTTGTTGTATTCCTTTAAATACCATTGGATTTTGTTCTGGAGCCCAAATTAGTTGGATCTTTTCAAGGCTCGAAGCACAGCCATTAGTCTAGGGTTAATTTGGCCTCCCTATTAAGAAACAGCCTTCTTAGGACCCTACTTGAAGGTCTTTCTACTCTGGTTGATAGGAACGTAAAGAATTCCTAGTACCACACGAACTCCAGGAACACTTCTGCCTTTCCTTGTCTGAAAGCAGACGTCTTTGCTTAGGATTTCAAATATAACATTAAAGGAAGAAATTGTAAAGGAAAAGAGTGGTGGGTTTGACAACAGAAAAATTTAAAGCCTCTCTCTGTTTTTCTCTTAAATTCACTTCAAATCAGCTGCTGTTTCTCATTGATTTGCATGCCAATTGATGGAGAACATCAAAGGGCCTTGGCTCTGGAGGCAGCTCCACCTATCACTCAGCAACCAGAGGGGGAAATTCTCCTCTCTGGGCCTCAGTCTTCTGATATGGAAAAGAAGGGGCTAGACAAAGCGTTCCCTGAGACACTTTCAGCCTTAACACCCTACACCATGGCCAAGTAGGACCAGTTTCTTGGTCATCTCTTTGCCTCTGTGATCACAGACTCTAGGGATCCCACCTCTACTCCAAAGCAGCCTCCTTATTCCTATTTCCCTTTTTAAATATAATTTAGTTTTTATTTGATTTATGGACTCAGTCCCAGTCACTGAACTTCATTTGGCTTGGACAGCTTATTGATTTTCAATAACAGTGGAGCAGAAGAATAAAGAGATGACAGCAGCACTTGGCTGCAGACCCAGGGCCCGCCGGGAGAGGCAGGAATTAATCATCTCCGGGGTGATCACTCAGGCTGTCCCTGGCAGGACGGCGACCCAAGACGCTCAGCCCGCCTGGGACGGCCCAACAAACCACACAAAGATTGTCTGCCTTGGATAACATGAGCTCACCAGACTGCCCTGCCTGGGTTCTAATTCCAGCATCATCTGATGTAAGTCAGTCACCCAGGCAGCTTCCTCACCTCTAAACAGAGGGCTTTGACAGAGTTCCCAAGGCTAGCTAAAGGGAAGCAGGACCATTTGGATCAACAAGGAGGATGTTATCATGCATAAAGGTGCCAACATTAAATAAATGAATGCAAAGATAGATGATCAAAGGTGAAGAGGATGCAAATGAGCCAAGTACGCACACTGATGTCAGTGTGGCGTTTTCTGGCTGCTTGCAACAGCTGCAAACAGCAAGGCCGATCTATTTTTACTTCCCTAAAGATATGTACCAAGCTTTCTTTTGCCTCTGGATCTTTGCATACGTTGTTGTCTGCACAGCATTCCAGGTTTCTCTTTGCCTGGCCAAATCCTGCTTCTCCTTTAGGGCTACCTCCTCCTCTGGGAAGCCTTTCCTGACTCCCCTCACCCCACCCTTGGCTAGATGCCCCCATGCCATGCTCCCCCAGATTTCTGTGCTGATCTTGGAAGGATATTCATCACACTGTATTACAGCAATTACATCAACAATGTAATAGTTCTTTGTTACAGTAATAACTATGGTCTGTTTTCTTAACTGTATCTCCTACTTAACTCGAACTATGCCTGCTTTGTTCATCTAGCATCCTGGTGTATTAAAGATAATAAATATTTGCTGGATAAATGAAGGATAACTGAAAAGAATGATTTTCAAGGTTACTCAGTGATGCAAAGAATATTTATTGACAATCAATTACATACTAACTTTGTAAGTAGGTGTTAAAACCATTAATTGCTTTAGTTTAATCCTCTCTACATCCTTTCATTGTATGTATGGTAAAATACTCAGAGAGCTGAGGCAACCAGCCCAACATCACACAGCCAGGATCTGACCAGGAATCTGAGTCTCCTAATTCCTAACTCCAGTTCTGCCCCTTTCTTACTAGAAGAGCTCAACTGGTCCCTTCCTTCTCTTTCAAAGACTCCATAGTTGTTTCCTCTGTATGATGAGTGGGTTGGATCAGGCGACTGGTTCTTAATCTTTGAGAATTGATGAAAGCTCTGAACTGTAACCCCAGGGAGAGGCACATATGCACTGAAAAATTACACACAATTTCATGGGTTCAGAGACCCCCATAAAACCTAGCCATAGCCGAGAGCTCACCAATCATGGAGGCCTTGCCAGCTCTCATAATCCCTGTACAATCTATGATTCACCCACTGACATCAGTTTTACAAAGTGGCAAAATTCTTCCATTTGTTTTTCAATGTCTCAACCTCACCTCTCCTCCCCAACTTGGCTGGCAACACTTCCTCCCTGCCGTGAGACCCTATTAGCCCCCAGACCTCAGAGCCCCACCAGGCTGTGGCTATCACGCTGAGTCCTGCTCCTGACTTATTCTCCTTGGTGTCTCTCTGGGTGAGAAGTTGTGCATAACAGCAGGACTCAGCTCCTGGTAGAAGAAATGGCCAGCTTCAATCCTTAACAAATAAAACCACTACCATTCAGTAATTCCCCTGGTTCATGAAAAATGTGATTTCCTTGCTGCAGCAAATGTGGAGGGCGGGAGATGTAAAGACAGCCCCACTTTGGTCTGTGGAAGAAACCGTAACAATATAAATCAGTGAGATAGATAACCTTCTTCTCTATTCATTATCTGGGCAGGCCAGAGCTAATGTTTTTTTTTTTTTTTTTTTTAATCCTCTGTTATCAGCCACCCACCCATCCCCCTTAAGGATGGCTGCACTTTTTGAAATCCACCAGGAACACTGCAGTAAAGAAGCAGAATTTTCGGTTTCTGAAGATATTACAACTCTCTAGGATCTTAAATGTCAAGCCAAGAATTTTACCCCACAGGCAAGTGAGTCTTACCTAGGGGCATCCAGGATGGGGCAGATCCCTGATGAAGGTGCTGGGGAGGGTGATTTAACCAGAGAATCATGCTAGTAAAATCGTTCTGGTTGTGGATGAGGATTCATCGGAGGGACGGAGAAAAATGAGGGTGCAAGTTGGGGGTTGTAGGGAGAAGCCTGATTCAGTCAGGGAGATGTCTCTTCTTGTTCCTTATTCCTGCAATGAGAGCAATAAGTTGGCATGATGCCAACTAAAACTATCTACAGATAGGACACTCCATCGCTCTGGAGTATTCAAGAAAATGATGGAAGCTGTTGGTGGAGTTTCTTGGAAGTCCCTTTGCCCTTCTCCATGTCTTCTTTCTTCCAGTGTAGAATGCAGTTGGGATACTAATGCTACAGCTGCCTTTGTGCAACCACAAGGAAAAGGTCAAGAGAACCACACAGACTTCAATTCTGAAATGCTTGAGTTGCTGAGTCAATGCCAAAAACACTGCTTGCTTCTGGACTCATTATTTGAGAAAAGTCCCTGTGGGGATGCTGTGGAGCATCAAATGGAGAAGTTACGTAGACAGGTGGATGGATAAGTCTGGAGCTCTGGAGATTCACGAGCACATACCTAGGGGTGATGGAAGCTGTGGGGGTGGTTTGATGACTCAGGGAGTAGATAGACGATAGATCGATACACAGACACACAAGAAGATGGTCCTGGAGAACATCAGTCTTCAGTGAATAGGCTGAAAGAAAGGTAACTGCAGATGCAGAGAACTGCCAGAAAGGGGACCCCTGGAAACTGTGGGATCCTGGGGACCAGAGGACAGGGACTCCGGAAGTGGTTAGGAGTATACATGACTGAGGGTCAGTGGTCAATCCCAGAGAAGAGGACTTGGTGATGATCCTGATGGGAGCTGCAGGGACAGGACAGCCTGATGAACCCTCATGAAACGTCAGTGCCAGTCTGCCAGAGGACCCCACTGTGTCCCTAGCACCCCTCTGTAGGACCATGGCCACTTCATAGCCTTGTAGCTCCCAGGAATCCACATAGAGAGGACAATGGAAAGAGAGTGCTTTGTTCTCGGACACCTTGACCAGGAGATATTTTGTACGTGATTACTACACATGTTTTCTCCCTGCTCCCAGCCTGTATTCAGATGTGCATGTTGGTCTTGTTGGATTCAATTCTTTGTTTAAAAGGGACATAACTGGATGCTCAACCCTCACTCTGCCTCATGCTCTGTGGGCCTCAAGCAACTTACTCAACAAGCTGAAGGTAAAGTAGAGGCTAGAGCCCAGGCTTTGTGATTCCAAATCTCACCAGGCCTCGAAACTCACGCCTGAAACATTTCCTAGGTCAGGCTTTTAACAAACACATTGGAGGTTGGCATGCTGCCGATGTTTTGCTGGCTTGGGATGGGTACCAGGTTATTTTTTGCAAATTGGGTACTCCATCATGTAGAAAAACATGTCTTTTTAGGGGGTAAAACATCTGGAGTTACATAGCATGAAAAGAGACTAAACGCCAGGTTACACACTCAACACACAGCTCTCAGGTTTTAATGATGCTCAAAGATTCAGAATGTTCAGCAAATCTGTTTGTTGCTCTGACTTTCAATGTTTCCCTGGGGAGCCGCCATTTATTTTTTTCTGTCTTGTTTAACCCAGGATTCCTAGGGAAGGTATCTCCAAGAGCGTGAACTTGTCCACAGGAAAGCCCCAGATCTCGCAGATTCTAAGTTACAAAAATATGTTTCTAAAAATAGACTTTGCTGGCAAGAACACAGGTCTCGGCCCACCCAACCCAGCCCCACAGGCAGCCTCTGTCTTGATGTCAGGTCTGCAGATCACTGGAAAGAGCAGCCCATATTGAAGAATGTTTGGGGACTTCTGCTTACGGGCATAGCAGCAGTCAGGAAGTCCAGCGATGAGTAGAAAGCTGGAGACAGAACAGGGACATAACAAAGGGGGAGCTTTACAAGGCTCTGAAAGCTTGGGCAGAGTTTGCCCAGAGATTTACAAAGTGCCGGTCTTGGAGTTGGAAACACAAACTCCGGTTCCAGTTCACCACTGATTGTCTGGGCAAAATGAGAGCCTCTTCCCCTCTCTGAGATTCAGTTTCCACATCTATAGGCTAAGGATGATAGATTCCAAAGCCCTATGTGCTTCCAGGGCTGCTGTTGAAAGCTGTACAGATGTGAGAAAGAACTGGTCCTCTGGTGACAGGGCTCTGGCTAAGCACGTCCAAATAGCCTGTGGGGTTCCGTGGGCAGCTACAGACGACTCTTCTGAGCAGAAGCACGTGTTTTCCTATGGAAAGGACTCTTTTTATTGAGGCCGTTCCATTTAAACAAGTGTTCATGAAGATTGTGCTGGGTTATTTCTCAGTGCCTGGGGCTAAGCTGGGAACCAGAGCACCCCCCACCCCGTCTCATCACCACAGGAGTAAGCCTCAGAAACCCAAGTGCGGAAAAGAGACACCTGACTTTCTTTGGTTGTAGGAACTAAAAGGGACTAGAATTGATGGCCTATGTTTGATGTGATTAAATATGCAGAAAAGAGATGTGATGGGGGGAGGGGGCTTATGTCCAAGTAGAGAATTGGCCTCGTCTTCAGTCATCCAGTCAAGTTATCTCTCATGCTTCTATATACAGGGGACAAACCTGTCTTTTGTGTTTAGAAAACACCTTGTGCCTTGAGAATTTCTGAACCTTGTGTGTGTGTGCACCTTTGTGCACAGAGGGTGCATCTCTGGGGTGTGCATTACATGTACGTGTGTATACTACATGGGTATGTATGTGTATGCATTTGCATTTGTGTGTCTGTGTGTTTTTGTATCCATGTACATGTGTGCACTCTCATGTTTGCATGTGTGCACATATATTCACTCTGTCTCATGAGGAAGGAGGTTTGCTCAATTGCACCAGGGCTAGGGGATAATTTAATCAGCCCTGGGTCTCCTTGTCCTACATGCTGAGCTGTGGTAACGGCAACACCTTTCCAAATCTGAAATCCAGAGTAGTTCCTTTTCAGGTTTTGCCGTGATCCAGTGGTTCCTGAAATGGCTAATGGCTAAAGGCTCAGAGAGGCAGCATCTGCCTCCAGCAGGGTCAGCGTGGCCCGGGGGTGATTTAGGATAGCTATTTGAAAACAGCTACCATTTTCCAATAATGCTTGAGAAATTGCCTCTCCTGAGAAATTTCAAGAGGGCCCAGGAACAGTGATGGAGGAGGCTGGGGGGAAATGCAGATTCCTCCTGTCTGAGCAGCATGGCTGTAGGCATCCAGGAAGCCTAGTATTCCAGATACCTCCAGGCAAACCAGCCGCATGGATTGTGCTGATGCCCACCCCAATCTGTGCGCGTGCGCATCTCCCTGCACCTCCCCCAGGTCACCCCCCCCCCATCTATCTGATGAAATTAGTACTTGAAATACAATAAAGTGATTAGTTCACTTGACTGTGACAAACATATTTAATCTCGAACCATCGATAGTGTCAGAAAACCAGCACCATTAGTTAAATTATCCCCTGGACTCAGAGAAGCAAACAGCCTAATTGAAGAAGGCAAACTCCCAAGGCCTCCTTTTCAGCCCAGGCATTAACCACCTTGTGGTTTTGGAGGGCTCTGATTTGAACTTCAGCTGTAACCTGCTTTCTCTCCAGCCACTTCTGCCTTGGCCTCAGTTTCCCTATTCAGCAGCATAGTGCAGAGAAGGAGAGGAAAGACTATGGAACTAGGCTCAGTTCAAATCAGCACCACCCCCTACCTGATTGTGGGCAAGTGACCTACCTTCCCTGTGCCTCCATTTCCTCATCTGCAAAATGGAGGTATTGGTAGTAGTATCTGGTCCTCAGGAGGGGCAGGTGAAAGAGGTTTGGCCTGGATTCTCCTCAAGGCCCCACAGGGCCACAATTTGACTACTTCAGCTCCTTCCCTCTCCCAGCCTCAGTCGCTCTGTCTGTAAATGAAGAGGTGCAATGAGTCGATTGGAAAGGCTCCTGCAGCCCTGCTGTCCCATGAGCCTCAGAGCTTAACATCCTTGCTAATGTGCATGGGAGTTACTAAAAGTGAGCCAGGGCCAGGAAGGCTAAGTGATCTCAAAGCCCAAGGGAGGATGCCTTTAATATAAAATAACTAATGTTTGTGGACTTGGTAGGATGGGGAGTAGGAAACCATACTTTCTCGGTGTGAAAGAAAATCAATTTTGTTTCATTTTGGCCCAAGAACTCTCATATGCCTGATATCCACCGTTGGTCTGCTGGTACAGAAGGAAGTATCTCACTCACTCACTCACTCACTCACTCATTCATCCCATGTTTGCTAAGCATCATCGCTATGGCAGACCTTGTATTGGGAGCGAGAGACACAGGGAAGGCCAGTGAGTTGTGTCTGACTCTTTGCAACTCCATGGACTATGGTCCACCAAGCCCCTCTGTCCAGGAGATTTTCCGTGGACAATGGCAAATTGTCCTCATCTTTTGTCCTTTGTCCTCTGTATCCAGTGACTCACAGACACATGAACAATCACTTCTAGTAGTATGTTATATTAGTTTCCAATGACTGCTATCACAAATCACTACAAACTTTGTGACTTACAGCAATACAAATACATTATCTTACAGTTCTGAGGTCAGAAGCCCAATACGGGTCTCAATGAACTAAAATCAAAGTATTAGGAGGACTGTGGTTCTTCCTGGAGGTAGTGGGGGAGAATTCAATTATTTGCCTTTTCCAGGTTCTAGAGGCTGCCTGCATTCATTGGATGATGGCCCCTCATCACTTGACCTCTGTACCCATTGTCACATCCCTTTTCAGTCTTTCACACTTCTGCCTCCTTCTTACAAAACCTATGAGTAATTGGAGCCACCTAGATAGTGCAGTTAAAAATCCTAGATAATTTTTTTCCAGTAGTCATGCATGGATGTGAGAGTTGGACTATAAAGAAAACTGAGCACCAGAGAATTGATGCTGTTGAACTGCGGTGTTAGAAAAGACTCTTGAGAGTCCCTTGGACTGCAAGGAGATCCAACCAGTCCATCCTAAAGGAGATCAGTCCTGAGTGTTCATTGGAAGGACTGATACTGAAGCTGAAACTCCAATCCTTTGGCCACCTGATGCGAAGAGCTGACTCATTTGAAAAGACCCTGATGCTGGGAAAGATTGAAGGCAGGAGGAGAAGGAGACGGCAGAGGATGAGATGTTTGGCTGGTATCACCAACTCAATGGATATGAGTTTGAATAAACTCCGGAAGTTGGTGATGGACAGGGAGGCCTAGCGTGCTGTGGTTCATGGGGTTGAAAAGAGTCGGACATGACTGAGCGACTGAACTGAACTAAGATAATCCAGGATGCTTTTCTCACTACAATAGCCTTAACTTAATAACATCTACAAAATCCCTTCTGCCATGTAAGATAATGCATGTGCAAATATCAGGGATTGAGACCTGGACATCTTGTGGCAGGTTGGGGGTGGGGTAGGGTGTTGGTTGTCATTATTCTACCCATTACAAACATAAAAGTTCCAAGGCTGGAATAAAAAGAAGATTAGGAGTAACTTTTCTCAGGAAGACTTAACGTTTCCATTTGAAGTGGTCTTTGGGAACCGTCTTATACTGTTAGTGAGAATATGGTCAGTGGGTAAATGATACACCTGCAATGTAGAAGACACAGGACACACAGATTCAGTCTCTGGGTCAGGAAGATGCCCTGGAGAAGGGAATGGCAACCCACTCTAGTGTTCTTGTCTGGAAAATCCCATGCACAGAGGAGTCTGGTGGGCCACAGTCCATGGGGTTGCAAAGAGTCAGACATTACTGAAGCAACTGAGCACATTAATAGAACTACCATATAATCCAGCAATTTCACTCTTGTGTAAAAATCCAGGAAAAAATGAACCCAAATGTTCATAGCAGCACTATTTACAATAGCTAAGGAAGACATTGGCGTGCTGTGATTCATGGGGTCGCAAAGAGTCAGACACGACTGAGCAACTGAACTGAACTGAAGGAAGACATGGAAATAATCCAAGTGCCAATCAACAGATGGCTGACTTAAAAAGACATGGTACATATATAGCACAATGGAATATTCTGTGCATGTGCACTCAGTCATGTCCAACTCTTTGCAACCCCACGACTGTAACCCATCAGGCTCCAGGCTCCTCTGTCCATGGGATTTTCCCAACAAGAATAACGGAGTAGGTTGCCCCTTCTCCAGGGGATCTTCCCAACCCAGGGATCAAACCCGAATCTTCTGTGTCTCCTGCTTTGGCAGGCAGGTACTTTACCACTGAGCCACCTGGGCAATCCCCACAGTGGAAAATACTCAGCCATAAAAAAGAATGAAATATTGCCTTCTGCAGCAACATGGATGGACCAAGAGAATATTATACTTGTGAAATGCGTGAGACAGAGAAAGACAAATACTATATGTTATTACTTTTATCTGTAATCTAAAGAATAATACAAATAAATGTATTTACTAAACAAAAACAGATTCACAGACATAGAAAACAAATTTATGTTTACTAAAGGGGAGAGAGGTGGGGAAGGGACAAATTAGGGGCATGGAATTAACAAACTATCACACATAAAATAGAAAAATAGCAAAGATTTAATTTATAGCACTGGGAATCATGTGCAATATATTGTAAATAATAAGAGTAATATTTAATAATCTATAATGGACTATAATATGCAAGAAAATCCCAAACTGAATCACTGTGTTATGCACCTGAAACTCATACAATGTTGTACATCAACTATACTTCAATTAAAAAAAAAGAAGAAGAAGAAGTGGTCCTTGAAGCATGCATAGGATTCAGGACTCTGAGCAGGGCAAAGAATATTCCAGGTGATTAGAATAATAGCAGTGAAGGTCTGAGGTAGGAGATGGCACAAAATGTCTGGAGAACACCATGCTTGGGAATAAATGGCTGAGACAGGAGTAAGGAATGGAATTCCGCAGAGGCGGGAATAAGGAAGGCCTCATATGGCTTGCTTCAGGGACAGGAAGACACAGAAAGATTTTAGACCAGGGAGCAGTCACATCAGACTTGAATTTCATAAAGATTATTCTGGTTACAGGGTAGGGGACCAAGGGGAAGGGGGGAACCTAGGTCAGACACACCAGCAAGAAAGTTGCTATGGAGATTCAGATGAGATGAGGAGACCCGAATATGATATTGGCAGGGACAGAGTTGATTGGGTGAAGAAAACGAGAAGGCTTGAGTGACTCCCAGGACTCTGGGTTGGGTGACTGGGTGCAGGGCAGAGCTGTGGCCCCTAACTAAGACAGGCATCTTATCTCTAAGTCCTTTCTTCAGGATGGCTACAGTCTGGGTCTCGGGAGCGCTGTCAGCTGCTCTCACGCTGCCGTCCCCACAATGACTGGGGCAGGGCTGGCTGCTCCACTCCAGATCTGGCTAGTCTCCCCAGGTAGAACAGAGCACCCAGGCTCAACAGCCTCTGGCATTGCCACACGCTGCAGGCTAAGCGAGGCCCACTCATCCTGCAAGTAGAGGTAATTCACACACTCTAGGACTGCTATTCACTGGAGGGAAATCCACATGTTCCAATTCTCTGTGGGTCAGGCTGATAGAATGTTGAACTGAAGGTGATTTCCAATGAATCCGCTGTGTTGGGTGTGGTGTGTTATTAAGAGAGGAGAATATTATGAACAATCCCTTCCTCACAGGGGGAGCCTGTGGTGAAAGGGACTCAGTCCCCAACCCTGCTCCGATTCCCCAGGCTGGTGGATTTGAGAGTTACATGAGTTAGATCCCTCCCTTCCAATCAGTTCCATTCAGTAAGAAACAGGACACCAGAGTGGTTAAGACACAAGCTTTGGGTTCTGGCATCCCTGGTTTCTAAGTTCCAGCTCAGCCTCTCACCAGCCGGGGGATCTCAGCAGGTTCTTACAGACTGGCCATCAAACTTACCCTCTTTGCAGTAACAGAGGGAAGTGCTAACACTTTGCCCTTTGCATCCTGGGGTCTCCCCTGGACATCCCATAGCCCTAAAGCTCCCTCTCTAATAGGGATCTATCTAGGGGAGGGGAAAGAGCAATTAACACCTTTCCATTCCCTGGGGGCTGGCCCTGTCCCCTGCCAATTATTGCATCAGGACCCACCTGCTCTTGAAAAGGGTGACCAATTATCAGGAATAAGTGTGAAATCGAGTCTGCTGCCTGGAGCCTCACTACCTACCTCCTCATCAGCCTGCAGGGCAGGGGGGCTCAGTCTTTGCTTCCCCTCCAGTGGAGGGAGGATCCAAAATAAGATGATGGATTTTTCTGAGTGTTTACCCAGCCTCAGGAAGGAAAGGGGCTCACTCTACATTGTCACTGGAATTAGGCAGGGGCTTGTGGTTTTATTTTTTAAAATTATATATGCATGCCTCTGGCAGATAATACATTTAGATATTTGTATATTTCCTCTAACTGTAGTTTCCTCTCGGTTCCAATAAGGACCCAACATTTGTTCTTCCTCAAGCCTGGAGGAGCTGCTTGTGGCATCATTTCTTTCTTAGCCTTTTTTCAAAAAACCTGAGCTGATTGAGGAGTTCCTGCAAGGGAGGAAGGGAGAAAGGAGCTGGCCTGGGAGAAGGGAGATTCCCCAGTAGCCCAGTGAGGAAGCGATGGGTCAGACCCACTTCCCCGCAGTGCCAGGGAAGGTGACAGGCTCCAGAGGGGAATGGCTGAGTACCTCCAAGAGAGCTGAATTCTGCCTAATCAGCCATCAGCATCCAGGCTCAGTGGCCACAGGGCAGCTTGCAGTGACCATGTGTGGGCCAGGAGGGGCAGCTTTGGCAGACTGGGCTAAAAGCTGTTCTTTCCTTCTTGAAGATACAGCTGTGGCAGACAGTATTCTAGGTACTAGGTACAGAGCAATGAAGAAGACAGAAAAATTCTCTGCTCTTATAGTGATTCATTTTTCAAAGACAAATATATGATTTGGTAAGAGCTAGTAATAAGTGCTACCAGCAATAACAAACAAAATAAAAACCACAAAAACCAAACTGGATTCAGACAGAGAGAGTGATGGTGGAGGTCAAGAAAGATTTTTCTGAAGAGAATAGGTTTGAGCTGACATCTGATGGAAAGAGAAATTGCGTCAGTTAAGCTATACGTAAAGAGCATTCCAGACAGAGAGACAGTAAGTGCAAAGGCCCTGGCATAGGGTGCTAGCATGTCCTAGGAGCATTGAGATGGTTAGGTGGATAAGGAGGAGTGACAAAGGTAGGCTTGGTAGGAGATGAGTTTGGACTGGGGGAGACAGAAGCTCCTCTGTTCCAGGTCAGACACATCTGTATGTACACCCTGAGGCCTGTAACTTTCTATTTATAAGCTTGAATTTCCTCACCTTCAGCATGAGGCCAGTGACACCTCTCCTGGTGAGAATGATGACAGTGGCCACTGTAGTCCCCATGTGTATATTACTGTTTAATCTCAGTGCTTCTCCTCACTGTGCTCCAATTCCTGCACTAGAATTGGATGTTGTTGCCACACCCACTTTGAGCCTGTGAGCGGGGCACCAGTGGGGTGGAGGGTTGAGCCTTTACCAGTAATTACTGCTCCCAGGAAGCCCTCTTGGCTCGACTCCACGCTCAGCATGGTGAGGACGACAGCCACTTGTCAGAAGCTTCCCAGAGAGACCACCTGGAAATGAGACCAGCCCTGACTGGGAGCTGCACGGAAGGGGGAAGGGTGTGCAGGCCCCTTTGTCATTAGGCAGCCAGAGCTGGAGGGATCGCTCAGGTTTAAATTAAGGATTTAATGAGATGAGGCCAAATTAGATGCAATTAAAAAGACACTTTAGAGCTGGCAGACGACCAAGAGAGGCAGTAATGACTTTCCTAGAAGGGAATCCCACAGGCTGGGGGTTGGGGGAGACCAGGAGGGCTTGGTTTTCTACTCCTGGAAGCATTCAGGGTCAGGGATGCGAGGATAAAATGGAATTAGTCATTGGCAATGCCAGTGCCCAGCAAGGGCTGGAAGACCCTCGGTTGTCTGCCCAGGTGTTCCCTGCAACACTGCCTATACTTACAGTTTCCAAACTGGAATTTGGGGAGCCCAGTAGGATCCAAAGAAAACCTTTAGTAACTTCCCCAAGCATTGTCTAAATATATTAATTTCAATAATTAATTTATTTATAATAAAATTTAGTTTAATTATTTTAAATATTGAAGTGAAAATGCTATGTAGGTGCCCAAATTTTAGCTCACTGGGACCACCAACATACTGTGCAGTGCAATTCCCTGTTAACCTCAGGATTAAGCTTCTGTGGCCTGGGCCTCCCTGTGGATTCTAAGCAGAAGCTCCATTGCTTAGGAAGGCTGCTCACCTGCCTCACCTGCACTGTCCACCTCCTGTAATACAGGCCTGGACACGAGCTCACACGTCACAATGACCTGCAAGCCCACTCCTAGGTGACTCAGGAGAAGCACTCAATTAAGTATTTTCTCAGTTAAAGGCCTGCTCCTGACACTACAGAAAGGCTTAGTGCTATCAAGGGAATGGGTAAAAGTGCCAGAAATCTTGATACTATCATGTGGGAAAAAAATCCTTTAGTTCTCAGAGTAAGTTTGGCACTTCTTGTTCAACTTTCTTTAATTCCAATGGACTTTGCTTGGCAATGTAGGGTCCCACTGTCATTCTGCTTACAAGTCTAGATAACATGTTTGGCATGGAGTTGCACCCTAAAGTTTGGACTTCACATGCAAAACAAAGTAAATCTGACTGTTCAGAGAGTTTGAATGAAGAGCTGTCAGAGATGGGCACTGACATCTCTGTGCATCAGAGATGTCTGATGTCTCATCAGAGATGAGGCACTGCACTTCATCTCTGCAGGCAGGAGATTTTCTTAAATGACAGCCTAGAACATCCTTCAAGGTATACTTGAAAAGTATTTTTTTTGCCAAACAATGAATATTTAAACTAGGAAACCAATTCATCATCTCCCTCTAAATGTAATATTCACAGTTTAAGGAATGAGAGTTGGGCTTAGGTATTATTAATAATTCAATCCTGAAATAAAATAATTGCCTATTATTCTTCTTACCACTCCTGGATCAGTTTAATTAGAGAATGTTCTGAGATTGAAAAGTAAAGTATTTTGAAAATCTGTTACCATGTGCAACTGTTTTCGGGGCTGAATCAGGATTTTAATAATATAGCAAAACCAAATCTAAATACTGAAATAAATTGGATACTGATACTGGATTGCAACTATTATTTATAATGTCCAACTTCAAATTGTTTAAGTTATTGAAATAGCTTCATTATTCTCATTGCTTGACTTTAGTGCTTGTGCATTTGAACTGAAAGATACATTTATAAGTCACTCCTGTCAGCTTCATGTAATGGACTTCTACTAACAAATGTGTTTGAATATTAGTGCTGAAATGGTAGGAAACCACTGACTTACTCCAAGCCCATCATGAAAAAATCAGGAAACACACCCAGAGAGGCAGGTACAGAGACCATTCATTCAGAACCAGAGTCAGCAGTGGTCTGGCTTAAAAGCAGGATCCCCTGACCTCCAACTGTACAGAAGTCATCAGGACTCAGCTCTGTCTCCAGCCTCCACCCGGTCCAGATCTGCTCCCTCTCCCATCCTCCCCTCTCCACCCAGGGCTAAGCTGTGATTAAGTTCCTTCCTTCAAAACCCTGGGGTGGATCAGAGCAGCAGGTTCCACTTCCTCTCCCTGGAGCCACTTTGTCAGTTCCACTGTGGAGCAATCTGGTGCCCACCACCGCCCCCCAAACAAAGATGCTGAGTGCAGAGCACAGAGGACTCTAACACTGGGGTGGCCGGGTTCAAAGCCCACCTCCCCCTCTTACTAGACCTAAACTAGGTATGGCAATACGGCCGGTCAAGGAGGGATGTTGTGAGGATTTAAGAACCAATCTATGTAAGGCACATAGGAAGTAGTCAATAACTCTTAGCCTTTATTATCCATTTTACAAGAGATTGATGTAAGATGTCCTTTTTTAAGAAAGATTTGGCTGCTAAGGAATGCAGGAGGGAAAAAACCTAGCTTTAGAACATAAATTTAAAACATTTTTGCCCTAGCATTTGAAGTCTTCAGCCTTTTCCACCCCTCTTCATATGCCCACCATGCCCACCACAGTAGTCTCTCATTGCCCCCAAAGTGCCCTGCCCACTCAGGCCTCCATGCACATGTGTGTGATGCTGCCTAGGCCTGAAGGAAGACTCCTGCTCCCCTCTCGGGGCCTGCCCCTTATTTTATCTCCTCCCAGAAGCCTGCTATGATCTCTCCTAGCAGAGACTCCAGAATTCCTATAGGAAAGTTCTACAGGGCAGCACTGTATTTGGTGGGTGGGCTCAGGGCAGGTGGACTGGGCAGGGGGATTAGGAGATGACTAAAAGCTCTGCATAATTTGTTCACTGTCTTTCCTTAGATTGTGTGTTTATTTGGGTTGACTTCGTGGGGATGACGGAGGTAATGGGGAGCTGAAGCATCTCCTCACTCCATTACAACGAAGTTCTGCTTTTCCTGGGTGCTCTGAGCACAGGGCTTTTCCTCCTCTTGTGGTGGAGCTTATGTCTGGGCTCCACATGCTCCTGCTTGCGTCCTTCCCTGCCCTCTACTTTGTACTCTGGACCCGCCAGCCACAAGGCATGACTAGCTCAGAAGCCCCCCGAGAAAAGCCACTAGCACCCGGAACGTTGGAACTCATGCACTCCAACACCTTGGCTCATTTCACAGGTGAAGCAACTGAGGCCAACAAAGGATCGAGGGCTTTGCCTGGACCACATATTAGGTACTCAAAAACACCTTATGTTTGGAGCCAGGTAGAGGGGTGTGCTAGGAAACAGTTGGACCAATAAATCAAGCAGTAGATAGTGAAATAAAACTAACTCCAGAATGCAGTGAACTAATCAATTACACTTGATTGCCAGTTACAAACTGCAAATACCAAATACTAATTGCCAAGCCCTCAAGCCAATAGACAATTGTCATCTAGTGCAGTGGTTTTCAAACTCCACCAAGCACCAGGGTCACCTGGAAGGTCTGTGTGAACCCACAAATCTGGGCTTCATCTCCAGAGTATCTGATTTCATAGGTCTGAGGAGACGCCCAAGAACTTGCATTTCTAATAAGTCCCTCTGCTCTCCATGTCCCTTGCGCTCAGAAGTGGGGAGAGTGCCTGACCTGGGGGTCAGTGAACTGGATTCTAACTCAGGCCCAGCCTCTGCCTCCCTGTGAGACCTTGGCAAAGTACCTTCACTCTGGGCCTCAGTCTCTTCATCTCGGGGATGAGGAGCTAGGCTTTGTCTCTAGGGTAATTTCCAGAGCTTTGTTTGTTTGCCACATACCCCAGTAACTGAATCCCTTCCCCATGACAGGCTCTGTCCTAGGTGCTTCGGGTATAAAAGGCGTCCCTGAGACAAGGATTCATGTACAAGTGATTTATTAAGAAGGTGCTCCAAGGACAAGCAGTAAGGAAATGGGAAGCAGGAAACTGGGAAGAAGTGATTTCTAGCTAAATCTCACGGAACGTGGCTTCGGCCCAATCCCATAGGGTGCTTGAAAGTACAAGCCACATCTCAGAGTTGTCCTGTCCCAAGACTAGAGAGCTGGGCTCATTTCTGCACCTGCAAGTCATTAGCTAAGGAGAGGCTGAATTCCCAGGCACTTCAGTCTGTCTGCCATTGTGGGAAGTTTCCAGTAGCCTGGAGCAGGCTGCTGAGGGAGAGTCACAGGTGTGGCCCACTGAAAGCAGAATGCAGGCGGCGGGGAGGAGGGAGCACAGAACGAACCAAAGGTATCTGGGGAGCACTGCGTGGAGCCCCTGCCCTGTCCACCCTCCACACTAGCGCTGTCCCCGTATTCCAGGAGCTCACGGGGGTGGGGGGAGGGACTTTATTTGCCTAAAGGGCAATTCATATTTACAGGTGATCTGGGGTCATTAATAGTCTCCAGTTTTCTGAAGATCACCTGCAAAATGAGGAGTTATAAACTAGGAACTGAAGCGTGCCGGGAAGGCGAGGAGGCACTGAGCTCGAAGCATTATCAAGCCTCATTTGCATCTCCCACTCCCCACCCCAAACCGCGCTGCTGTCTGCCTTTTGCCCGCAGGATGGTTAAGACAACCCAGGAATCACAAGGCTCTGGCTCCCCACGGACTAATTGCAAGCCTGGGATATCAAATGGACTGATTTCCCCAGGGACATAGACATGTTTTCATAATTCTGACAGTCTCTTTTCATCTTACATCTCTAGCAGAGCTGGGATATTAATCAAGTCTTTTCCATTCTCTCACCTTTGGTTTGGGGGTAGAGGAGCTGGAATGGGAGAAGAACGGGGGAGTTAGGGTGCTAAGAAGTCTGTCTCTAGGTGACATAATTGAGAATCTGCAGACAGGGACTTTGTATTCTCAACTAATCTGGACACCCAATCCTAATACTTGTGGAAAGCTTGCAGGCTATCAGAACTAAGAGGCTTTTAGTTCCCAAGCCATGGCTTCCAAATGGGACTCCTATAAGCCCAGCTTTGCAAGAAAGGACTGCCAAATCCTCAGGAGGGAAGGGGCAAGCAATTCTGTCCACTCTTAGAGTATGGCCTTCCAAACAGAAGCCACCTGAGAAGACATCTGAGACTGGAAAAGAGTTCTAGATGCACCGAACTGGTCAAGCCATTTCTGTTAGGCTGCAGAGCCCGGTGGGGGCAGAGCAGGGTCCAGCAAGCTGGTGCGTAGCCTGGCCTGGACCAGAGCTCCTGGCTCCGGTTTAGCTCCCTTTCCTTTACTATCCTTCCCCTCCACTCCTCTCCTCCAAATCCGAAATTCAAAGCATTAGGCCTGAATAGACCCGGAGGTGATCCAGTGCAAGCCTCTCCCTGCCATCACACGCCTGGGCACTCTCCCATCCTCCTGCCTTACTTGGGACTCACCCAGCCATGGCTGGCTCATGGCCTCTTCTCTCAGGGAAGTCCATCTGGACTTCATAGAACTCTGTTACAAAAGTCTTCCTCCTATCGGTCCCCAAACTGCCTGCCACTCAACTTTCTCACTTTGCCTCTGGGAACCCACAGAACACAGCTCTTCCCCTCTTCTGGAACAGAGCCCTTTAGATGGCAATAATACCGACAACCATAATAGCACCTTACTCCTCAGAAAAGATTTCTATTAGTCTTTCCCATTCAACTGCTACCTTATGGACCCTTAATAACAGCCCCAATTTTTCACTGCCGCGCTATTCACATAGTATTTTTACTTTCCTTTTGCCTCTGGTTCTCATGAGAACACTGTCCAATATGCACAGTAAGGATCCTATCAATCCATTTAGCAGCAGCAGGACTGGGATTCACTTAAGATCCCACAGCACAGCTGGACTCCAAAGTTTTCCATTTCCTTAGAAGAACACTTGGGTGCTGGGTCTCTGTGGCTGTAGGGCCTCATTCCCTCATTTAGCAGGCATCCCTGTTGCTTCCTTCAGGGCCCATCCAACCTTGCAGGCCCCCTAATTGGGGTGACATTGAAATGTGTGTCTGACTCCTGTGGCTGTGATATTTAAATCATCCGAGGCCCACATGGGAAGGTGGGGAGGTGGCTGCACAGCTCTGAGAACCTGGAATCTCAAGTCTGTGACTATCCATTCCTCTCTTCCTCAGTGTGGCTGCCTGCAGTCATGTGGACCCCAGTGGTTAAATTCCACGTGCAGAGCTAGGGCTCTGATGTCTGACCTTCAAATATAGGGCAGCTCTGGCTGGCGGGAGGCAGCTGGGAGCCATTTACTCATAATGCCAGCTGACTCATTTTTTTCATCCTCTCGGCCAGTTGGTGGATGAATTAATTAAGTAATGCAGCCAGAATGAGCAGCCATAGGCTTCACTTTGCCTGCCTAAGCATCCTCCTGTTTTTAACTCTGTTAGATGGATCAAGGGGGTGGTGATTTAGGTGAACTGGGTTTGACTTCTGGTTTAGCGACAGGAGCTTGATTGTATTGCTCTAGACAAGTCCCCTCTCTGACCCGGGGCTCAGTTTGCTGGTTTTTACAATGAAGAGATTGGATGCAAGGAGTTTAAGGAGGCACTTCTCAGGATGTCACTCTTCATAGCCTCACGCATGAATGAGCTTCATAAATGGAAATGACAGATACAGAGATGATAGCTGATGGCCTGAGAGTTGCATCTGTCTCATGATGGGTTTTATTTAACAAATATACTGCTGTATGGGGATATATTTTTATTTTTATGTATTTCAGTGGGAAGTATTAGGTCAGTGTAAAAATAATTGTGGTTTCAGACCATGAATTTTAAATCATTATAACTAGGCTCAAACACATTTTTATTAATCAAAATAGGAACCATTACAGTCAACATTTTTTGCCAGTGAGAAATGTTTGTTTACTCCCGTAGCATAAAAAAATCCCATGTTTCAGGATTCAATGAACCCTTGGAAAGCATTTTCTGCCTCCTGCTAGTTGTGAGAGTGCTTTCCCTGCAAAACGTTGTTGAGATGTTTGAAGAAGTGTTGTTCAGTTGGCTAGAGGTTATGTGAATATGGCAGACGAGGCAAAACTTCGTAGCCCAATTTGTTCAACTTTTGGAGCATTGGTTGTGCGATGTGCACTTGGGCCCTGTCATGGAGAAGAACTGAGTCCTTTTGGTTGACCGGTACTGGCTGCAGGCATCTCAGTGTTCTGTGCATCTCACTGATTTGCTGAGCATACTTCTCAGATGTAATGGTTTCGCCAGGATTCAGAAAGCTGTAATGGATCAGACCGGCAGCAGACCACTGAACAGTGACTATGACTCTTTTCTGGAGAAAGTTTGGCTTTAGAAAGTGCTTTGGAGCTTCATCTCAGCCCAACCACTGAGCTGGTCATTGCCAATTATTCTATAAAATCCACTTTTCATCGAACATCACCATCTGATAGAGAAATAGTTCATTGTTCTTACATAAAATAAGACAACACTTCAACACGAGGATTTTTTATATTTTTGGTCAGCTCATGAGGCAGCCACTTACCGGTTTTTCACCTTCCCACCTTGCTGCAAATGCTGAACAACCGTAGTGAGCAACGTTGAGCTCTTCAGCAACTTCTTTTGTAGCTGGAAGATCAGCTTCGATGATCCTCTCGGTTGGTCCTTGTCAGCTTCTGATGGCCAGCTACTGCGCTCCTCATCTTCAAGGCTCTCATCTCCTTTGCAAAACGTGAACCACCACTACACTGTGCATTCATTAGCAGTTCCAAACTGGGCCAAACTCATTGTTGATGTTGTGAGTTGTCTCCACTGCTTTATGACTCATTTTGAGTTCAAATTTTAAAAATCACTCAAATTTGTTTTTTTGTCTAACATCATTTATGTAGGTTAAATGTTTAAAAAGCAAGTAATATAAGTCATTAGCAAAAAACATAAAGCGATAAAGGTACATTAAAACGATGTATTACATAACCACATTTATTTAAGAATGTATTCCAATATCAAATGACAAAGTTGAATAATACAAAACCACAATTACTTTTGTACCAACCTAATAATACCTGTTTCAGTTTGGCCCAGCCCCCATCATTCCCTGTTTTCTGATGCCTGGTCCTCTTGGGGATCAGTCTGTCCTCTGAAGCCATTTGAGTTTGCAGCCCCTGGTGCCAGTCAAATCATTTGCTAAGGATAGGATAGGAAGAGTGAAGACAATAACAGCCACATTCGTTTTATGCTTCCAGTTTAACCAAACCATTTTCTATCCATTGAAGTATTTGGCTTGATGCTAGAGTCCGTATGCAATTTCATGGTCTCAATTTCCTTATTTTCCCGTTCACAGAGAGTTGTGGTGAGGATCAGCATGGTCATGTATGGTAGAGATTAAATTTATTATTCTAAAAGCCGCTTGCCAGAAACAGTGCCTTTCAGAGATGAAAGCTAAATTCACCTTAGTAGATGATTGCTTTGTTTGGGAAAACACATCATTTGACCTTTTACCTAAAGTAAAGGCCCAGCTAGGACTTGGTTTTGGAGAGTGGGAGATGGTGGTGGAGGTTGTGATGGATGAATGGAAACAAAACCCTAATACATAATATACAGTATACATAATATAGTAAAATTAGGTCATACTTGGGTAAAGAGTTTGTGAAGTTAACTGATTCCAGATTTCTTGAGATCTCAAAAGCAAGATTTTGAGGGGAACTTAAGATGTGGGAGAGAAGACACAAGAAAAGGCTTTTGTCCCCAAGCAGGAGAAACATGAGTAGCATGGACCAAGGGAGACAGAATCAGTTAGTGACTCTCCAAAAAGTTACAGCTTCTTTATGGTAATACTAATTTTTAAAAATTAACAATGTGAAATTGACAAGTAACTAGGAGTCACCAAAGTACAGCCCACAGGTCAAATCCAGCCCACTGCTTATTTTTCTACTGAATGCAAGCTAAATATAGTTTTTATGTTTTTAAATAGTTGGAAAAATAAAAATGTGAAAATGATATAAAAATCAAATTTCAGTGTCTATAAATAAGATTTGTTGAACTATCGGCCACTCATTTGTTTCTGTATTGCCTGCAGCTACTTACGCCATACAGTGGCAGAGATGAGTACTCATGTCAGGCGATATGCGTGGTGCCCTCTAGTTTACAATTACCTGGGTGAATGGGCGCAGAGCCCTTGAAGGAGGAATCATCACTGTGTAAACTCACTGTGGTGTTTGGGGACCATTCTTCCTAAAGAGCAACCTCCCTGTCAGGCAGGAAAAATAGGAGAAGAATTGGGGATTCAATTAGGTGTTGAACAAAGTGATTCATTGTATTAAATTAGATGCAACATGGTTGGCAGGGTGGAGTAGGGTAATGTTCATAGACTCAAGTCAGATAAATAATTTTGGTAATGGTGTAACTTGCACCTGGGGGGCCTGGGTTATGAATCCAGCTCCATTCGAACCACATGGACTCAGAGTCCCTTGATGTCACATGAGAGGTATCATCCAGCGTGATTATGGTTCTAAGTCTCCTGTGCCAGCCACACCTCTGAACAACCAGCAGAGGTTGCCCTCTGAGATGGTAACTAAAGCATGGCTATGAATGAATGACTAGGAACCTCAGCTCACTTAAAATGAGAGTGGTATTTCCGGAGAGGTAACTTCAATTTTCTTGAGCTGAGAAAGCTGTTCCTTTAGTGAAGAGGGGTCTTTTTAACCCCTGAAAGGTATAAATTAAATACAAAAACAACAAAGTTAACAGAACCCATAATATTGATACATTTATGTTTAGTTCAGTAGTGGCCTGTACATATTTGCAGGCTTTGTGATGTATATGAGAATTTGGCATATCTGAGATTTCATCGTAAATGCATAATTGAGCAATTGATTTTAGACTTGTGATTTTAAATTAATGGTTGTAAGAGAATTTGATTAGTTTTGTAAACAGTACTAGAATGTTTATGAGAACTTAAGAATCACCATATTTAGGATTTTGATTTATTAAATTTACAAGAGTAGTTTAAGTGCTTGAAAAGGTTTTGCTTGTTAGGTCAAGCATGTAAAGTGCTCGGAATGAAAACAGGATGCATCAAGCTTATAAATGCACTTCAAAATGCTTAACGGAACCTAATGAAATAAATTGTAAATGAGACTATTTAAGGGAATTTGGATTTACAATTAGGATAGTAAAATTTGAATTTAAACTTAGAGACTTAGGGGAAAATGTGTGTTTTTTTTTAATTTGTTACTTTTTTTTCTGCAACAACAACAAAAATTATCTTTGGTCATGAAGAACTACCTCTGACACTCATGTCTGAAAAGGAATCATTTTTCTCCATTCCAAACATGGGTTCCAGAAGTTGAACAGCACTCAGGTGTCCAGGTGAGGGTCCTGGGGCACATTGCCCTCACTTTTCACCTCTCTACATCTAAATTTCTCAGTTGCTCCAAGTCTTATCCAACCCTTTGTGACCCCACGGACTATAGCCTGCCAGGCTCCTCTGTCCATGGAATTTTCCAGGCAAGAATATTGGGTCTAGGTTCCTCTGCTCATGGAATTCTCCAGGCAAGAATATTGAAGTGGTTGCTGTTTCCTACTCCAAGGGATCTTCCTGACCCAGGCATTGAACCTATGTCTCTTGTGTCTCTGCATTGGCTGGTGAATTTTTACCACTTCACCACCTGGGAAGCCCCTACATCTAAATAGCTCCCAGCAATCTAGACCCCATCCATATCATGGGACCTGCCCCCTGACTCCCTCTGCCTCTCAGACTAGCCCTCCACTCACCCAGGTCCATCTCATGGGGTCTCCCTTCCTCTGGTCTTCTCTCTTTTTTCTTTTCTTCCTTCATGACAATCAAGAAGACACTAAGAGAAGAGGGGATCTCTTGCCTGCCTGACTCTGGCTGCCTTTGGTCATCTGCTGATCCCTACTAGTCCCAGAAGTCTGTTGAGAGACATTCTCTGGGTCCTTCCTGGTCAGAGTTGTAGCTTCCTGCCTAAGACAGCAATGTCATCTCCATGAGCCCAGTTGCTGGAGACTTACTGTTGGTGGTCACTGTGTATTAGGAAAGATGAAGTCTCCTCTCTCTGCCCATCTGCTTCTCCTGCTGTACCTCTGATTTGGTGTGAAGACCCTGGAGAGGTTGAGGGTGACAGTAACTGCCTTCTCTGGATCTTCCCCCTGCTGATGACTTTCCTCCAAGGATCTTGTCACCCAACCTAACTCTGAACTCTTAGAAGGCAGAGCCCTAACTCAACCATTTCTGTCTCCTTTAAGGCAGAGATGAGCATTGACTGGAGGCTAAGAAAGTAAGAACAGGATTCTATCTTTTGTTGCAAAATCATAGGAGGAAGAGCACAGATTCAGCTCCATCACGGGCTTCCTGTGTGAGCCTGAGTAAATCATCACCCTCTCTAGGCCTGGTTTCCACTTGCCCCTTAAAGAGCTTCTAGGCAGCTTTGTGCTGCTAAGTCCCTTCAGTTGTGTCTGACTCTGTGCGACCCCATAGATGGCAGCCTACCAGGATCCCCCGTCCCTAGGATTCTCCAGGCAAGAACACTGGAGTGGGTTGCCATTTCCTTCTCCAGTGCATGAAAGTGAAAAGTGAAAGTGAAGTTGCTCAGCCGTGTCCGACTCTTAGCAACCCCATGGACTGCAGCCTACCAGACTCCTCCGTCCATGTGATTTTCCAGGCAAGAGTACTGGAGTGGGGTGCCATTGCCTTCTCCGAGGCAGCTTTGTGCACCAAGACACAATTTAGAATGCTAGCCTTACTAGCAACAGCAAACAATGTCAAAGTATCTATGAACAGAAGAATCTGTGAAATCCACAAACAATAAATGCTGGAGAGGGTGTGGAGAGAAGGGAACTCCTATACTGTTGGTGGGAATGTAAATTGGTACAGCCATTATGGAGAACAATATAGAGAGTCCCTAAAAAACTAAAAATAGAGCTACAATATGACCCTGCAATCTCACTCCTGAGCATATATCCAGAAAAAACATGGTCTGAAAGGAGATACGCACCCCCAAAGTTCATTGCACCACTGTTTACAATAGCCAAGACATGGAAGCAAACTAAATGTCCATCAACAGAGGAATAGATAAAGAGGTGGTACATATACACAATGGAATATTACCCAGCCATCAAAAAGAATGAAATAATGCCATTTGGAGCAATATGGATGGACCTAGAGATGGTCGTACTGAATGAAGTCAGAGAAGTAGAAACATTTTATGACATCCCTTATGTGCAGAATATAAAAAGAAATGATACAAATAAACCTGCTTACAAAACAGAAATGGATTCACAGACTCAGAGAACAATGTTTGGTTGCCGAGGGGAAGGGATAGTAGAGAGTTCAGGTGGACAGGTACACACTGCTATATTTAAAATGGAAACCAACAATGACTTATTGTATAGCGCAGGGAACTCTGCTCAATGAGGCAGCCTGGATGGGAGGGGAGTTTGGGGGAGAATGCATACATGTATACACATATGTGGCTGAGTCCCTTTGCTGTCCACCTGAAACTATCACATTGTTAATCAGCTACATCCCAATACAAAATAAAAAGTTAAAAAAGAATCTGTGAATAAATTATAGTACATACATAGACTGTGTCAGTCAGGGTCCAGTCAAGAGATAAAATATGCAGGAGCTATTTTCTCCTACATCATTCTGTTATGAAAAATTTCAAACATATGGGAAAATTGAACAATCTGTAAAGTGAATACTCATATACCCAAACTTGGCCTTACTTGCTTTATCATATATCTATCCATCTTATTTTTGGATGCATTTCAAAATAAGGTGCAGACAGAAATATGCTTTACCTAGAAACACTTTAACATGTATATCATTAACTAGAATTCCATATTTGTTTACAGTTCTTTTTTAAGGTAAATTTTCATATAACCAAATCTAAATTTTGTCTACAATTTAATAAGCTTTGCCAAATTCATCCACCTGTGTAATCTAAAAACTGTCATCAAATATAGACTACACTTCCATCATTGCCTTTCTCTGTTACTACCTCCACCTGCAAACACTGCGTTCTGAAATTTTCCTATCAGAACTTAGCCTGTTCTAGAACATCATCTAAATTGCAGCATACTGTGTAAGGCCTCTTTCAGTCAACCCAGTGTTTTTAAGATCTACTCAAATTATTGCATATGTCAGTAGTTTGTTTCTTATTTTTTGTTGTATCATATTCTTTTGTATGGATATACCACCATTTGCTTTTCCATTCTCCCACTGATGGACTATTTGGGGATATTTCCAGTTTTTGTCTATTTCTGAATAAAGCTGCTAAGAATTATTTTTAGACAATTATTTCTGAGATCATATGTTTTCATATGTCTTAGGTAAATCCTTAAGATTGGATTAGCTGGTCCATAGGGTAGGTTAATGTTTAGATTTCTAAGAAAACCCTAGTGTTGCCCATACCCAGACCCTACCAGGACCTGGTCCAAGTCCCCTCCTATTCTCTGCCCCAGTGAGAAGCCAACCTGCAGGTGCCATCACTCTCCCTTCAGGAGCAAATTCTCTCTCAGGGTCCTCTTCCCCATTCAGTCTTGTCATCTGATCTTGGTCAGGTCACCAGGCTACCAAGTACACTTCATTAACTACAACAGTCATGGGGAAGGCCTGAGAGTCTCCATTCTTTTCATTCCAGGAGGCCCTGTACTTTGTGTACACTGTGTCGCTTCAGTCGTGTCCAACTCTCTGACCCTACGGACAGTAGCCCACCAGGGATTCTCTAGGCAAAAATACTGGAGAGGGTTGCCATGCCCTCCTCCAGAGGATCTTCCCAATCCTGCATCAAACCTGGGATCAAACCAGCATCTCTTAAGTCTCCTGCACTGGCAGGTGGGTTCTTTACCATTAGCGCTACCTGGGAAGCCCCTAGAGCATATAGATGTTCCATAAAAATTAACTATCACGATGAGGTCTCTCCCCATAGTCTAAGGGGCAGGGCTCACATCCCTGTGCCCAATTCCTCTCTGTAACCCACATATTCTGCCCCCACAGTGGATCCAAGGTTGCAAAGTACTCAGGACTGTTTGCTGAATGCAAAAATTCATGAATGCATGGAGGTCATTGGAAGTCTTGTCTTCCATGAGCACAGGACTTGAGAGGAGGAGAGTCTGTGACACACTGGAGCTTCCTCTGCCTCCAGCCACGTGCACCACTCAAGCCCCTTCCTTTTTGCCCTGACCCTTGGCCGGGGGAGCTGTAGGCAGGCCACTGTGGAGCTGAGTTTTCCCACAGCCCTCAGTGTCTCGCCTGCCAGCCCAGAACTCTTCTTTGTTAAGACTGTTTCTAAAGTCAACCCTTCTCAGTCAGGACACTCTTCAGCTAATGATGTCCGTGGAGAGAGCGGAGGCTGCAGTGCATGGCCTTGCCCTAGGAGTCAGCCCCGGGGAGAGCAGTTTGCCAGGGGCACTGCGACCCTGGAGTGGAATGAAGTTGACAAGCATGTCCCAAGTCTTGAGAGTCAGGGCTGGAGGAGTCTTTGCTGATATGTGCCAACCCACCTCCTCCTTGTAGGGGAGAGGGCACAGCCAGGCCTGGAATCTAGGGCTGCTGACCACCCTACCCCCACTCCCCACCCCCTCGGACACACACAGAATCTTACACTTGTGCAGGCATCAGAATCAACTGGAAGGCTCATCCTTAACAACTGATGGCCCCGTCCCCGGCTCCATTTCAGTAGGTCTGGAGTGGGGCCTAAGAGTTTGCATTTTAACAAGTTCCCAGATGATGCTGTTGCTGCTAGTTGGGGACCACACTTGGAAATTGTTGTTTTAGGAGGCTGCCTTGTGCCAATATTCATGGGCTTCCCTGGTGGCTCAGCTGGTAAAGAATCCTCCTGCAATGTGGGAGACCTGGGTTCAGTCCCTGGGTTGGGTAGATCCCCTGGTGAAGGGAAAGGCTACCCACTCCAGTATTCTAACCTAGAGAATTCCATGGACTGTGTAGTCACGGGGGCGCAAAGAGTCAGACACGACTAAGCAACTTTCACTTTCACTTGTGCCTAGAACCCATGTTCGGAACCCAAGAACATGGTGCCAAGGAGGCAGGGTTATAACTGCCATTTGGAAAGAAGCAGAAAGGATCCAGTTGAAAACACTCGAAGGTTCAGACTAGGTGAGGCAAGGTGCCTAGGCAACAAAACTTAAGGAGACGTCCCTCTCAGGCTCTGCAATGTGTCCTAGTGACTGCTTGCTTCCACCAGGCCCGGTTCTTCCCCTGGGAGACTGACAATACCCACTACCCTCCCCAGTCTGGTAGGTTGGCAGTGCAGTCAGTGTTTTCATGA
The DNA here is from genome assembly GCF_014754425.2 of Oryx dammah. Classification (NCBI taxonomy): domain Eukaryota; kingdom Metazoa; phylum Chordata; class Mammalia; order Artiodactyla; family Bovidae; genus Oryx; species Oryx dammah. The sequence goes on along the minus strand of NW_024070185.1, from coordinate 61,158,723 downwards.
GCAGCTGCCTTCTGTGGGGTTCAGTGTCCATGCGGAACTCCTTTTGGTTTAAAGCAGGGCATTTAATACCCTGGGCCAGGAAAAAGTGACATATTGCATGAGTGTGTGTGTGTGTGTGTGTGTGTGTGTGTGTGTGTGAGTCTGTCTATGTGCCTTTATGTGTCTGAAGGACAGACAAAACAGAAATGGTGTCAGAGAAAGAGTCCTGCAAGGGCATACAACGATGTGTAAACTTCCTGGTAATTTAAGTGGGCCTCCTGGACCAGCAGCATCAGCATCACCTGAAGAGCTTTAAAAAATACTGAAGGCCAAAGATTCTCAACATTGATAATTATTAGAGAAATACAAATCAAAACTTCAATGAACTACCATCTCACACTGGTCAGATGGCCATCATTAAAAAGTCTACAAATAACAAATGCTGGAGAGGGTGTGGAGAAAAGGGAACCTTCCTACTCTGTCGGTGGGAAATGTAGACTGGTGCTGCCACTATGGAAAACAGTATGGAGGTTCCTTAAAAAGCTAAAAATAGGGCTGTCATACGACTCAGCGATCCTACTTTTTGGTATGTATCTGGACAAAACTACCATTCAAAAAGATACATGCTCCCCTATGTTCATGGCAGCTCTATTCATGATAGCCAGGACATGGAAACAGTCTAAATGTCCACAGATGAGTAAACGGATAAAGATGTGGTACATATATGCCATGGAATACTACTCAGCCATAAAAAGAAAAATAATGCCATTTGCAGCAACATGGATGGACTTAGAGATTATCACACTAAGTAAAGTAAGTCAGAGAGAGAATGAAAAGAACTACATGATAACACTTACATGTGGAAGGCAACAGATGACACAAATGAGCCTATCTGTGAAACAGAAACTGACTCACGACATAGTGAACAAATTTGTGGCTGCCAAAGGGGAGCGGGATGGGAGAGGGATGGGTTGGGAGTTTAGGGTTAGCAGACAAACAATTATACAGACAGTAGGTAAAGAATAAGGTCCTACTGTATAGCACAGGGATGATATTCAATATCCTGTGATAAACCACAGTAAAAAAAAGAATATGAAAAATTATGTGTGTGTGTGTAACTGAGTCATTTTGCTGTACAGCAGAAAATATTGATACAATAGTGTAAATCAAGTACACTTAAAAAAAAAAAAAAGTTCTGAAGCCCAGGTTACCCTCTAGAATCTGCATTTGAACAAGATCCTCAAGTGAAATAGGCACAGGAACATTGGGATCATCTGTAGGGTTTTTTTTTTTTTTTTTTAATAACACTGATGCCTGTGTCCCACCCCCAGAGGCTTTGATAGTCTAGATGCTGCATGAGCATGGGTTTTGAAAACCTCCTATGTGGTTCTAATGAGCTACAAAATCCCAGGACCATCAGTGTAGACAGCCTCAAAGGTCTTCAGAATTAGTGTGGAGACATCATGACACAGTAGGACTCATATGGCATTTTAGAATCTAGGATATGACTGCTAATCCTGACTCTGCCCCTAACAAATTATGTGGGCGTCATTCACTTTCTTGCCTCAATTTCCTCAAAGTAAGATGGAAATCTTAACAATCTCTCTAGAACAAGATACTTGTGATTATTAGAGCCTTAAGGGCTCTCAGTTAACATTTAGGTCACATAGCTTCCATTTTACCCTTGAGAAAGCTTAAGACTTTTCTACGCCTTGGTTTCTCTACTTATAAAATTGGAACTTAGACCACAAAGGGCCTTCCTCCAGTGCACTGCTCATATTCCTGCCTTTGTAGAATGACTCTCCATCCAGTGCTTCTGCCTCTCCACCCAGGCATGGCTCAGGGTTGTCATTCCTCTCTGCACCCCCAACTCCCATCTCCTTAAACTTTAGGTTTCAGGTCAGAGTTTACATCCTGAAAGGAGTCTTCCCTGACCACCCCCTTCGAGCCCAGGTTAGGGGCCCTATGGTCACCTGAATGTCCCTGCCCTCTCCTGCCCTTTATCACAGAATATTATAATTGTCCAGATGGTTGTCTGATGCCCAGCTAGCTTGTGACAGCCCTGCCAGCACTCTCCTCTCCATCTCTACCTTGGATCCCTGGTAGGTGTTCACCAAATATTTGCCTGAAAGTTGATTGAGAGACCATCAGTTGAGGTTGTCATCTACTAATTTCACAACTAACTCTTTTTCCAAACATGACCTTTACCAGTTTGATTCAACTCAACGTTTAAAAGGACACATGTACACCCGTGGCTGATTCATGTCAATTTATGGCGAAAACCATACGATATTGTAAAGTAACTAGCCTCCAATTAAATAAGTTTAAAATAAATAAATAAAAATAGATACCACACTTCAAAGAAAAAAAAAAAGCTAACTAAAGTATAAGGAAGACTTCCTGACACTAACCCCAGTTATCTAACTGTTGCAGGAACACAGTTTTCTGAATGGAAAAAATCAGCTGAATTATAAGCCCAACTAGATCTTGACCACAGCCTTTCACAGGCACACCACAGTTTGCAAAGCACTCTCATGTCTGCTGTCTCCTTGCTGGGAGGATGGCAGGGCAGGAATTATGACCATCACACTAGAGTACAATTGCTTGAGAGCAGGCATATTGTCTGTTTTGTTTACTGAGGCTTGCTCAGCACATGGTAGGTACACAATAAATATTTGTACAATAAAGGAATCTCTATCGGATAAAGCTTAGGGAGACTCAGGAGGCCAAAGGGTTGCTAGTTCTTTGAATGTTTCCAAAGAACTCGAAATCCATTTCTCATGTTAAATCTTCTGGTTTTTAAAGATTGGTCACTAACTCGAAATGTTAAAAATTAAAACAAAAACTCATCAGAGGCCTCAGTCTGATGGAGCAACAGTTTATAACCTCTGAGCAAGGCCAACATCACAGGTGTTTAGGGCTTACGGTCAGACTGAATCACCAGTCCAACCTCATCTCCCACAGCTTGCCTTCTTACACAGCAAACCCCATTCTTCAGCTCCCACTTCTACACCTCCACTCCACTCCTGCAGCTCCCACACCTGAAGCTGTGCCAAGCTCCACCCTTGCCTCCAGCATCATCCAAATCCCACTAGTCTTCAGGATTTTATGGGGACTCCACCTTGGAAACCTGCCATGCTCTCTCTGTTCCGAGCTATTTGTGACCCATCTCCAGTCTCTTGCTGCACCGGAAACTCCTGGGGACAGCAATCTTTGATTCATCTCTATGCCCTTCTATGCAGGGTCCCCAAAGAGCCAGTCCAGAGCGAGTGTTCAGGAAACAATAGCATGGCTGACAGATCTGGCAGCATTCATCCCAAGTGAATTCCTCACTTGGAGCAGAAGGATGGATAATTACAGCCTGGCTTTAGCAATCTGCTATGCATTCACCCCTCAGGGTGTGTGAATTGCTGTGAAATTCTTATCAAGAGGAAAGCAGAAAGTGACTCTTAAAGGGAAAGTTAAAGGAAGGAAGAAAAGCCTTTGTAAGCTCTCATATCTCTGCTGACCTTTGGGCCATGGAAAGCAAGCTGGTGCCATCAGGAGGCAAAGGTGGGACCCCTGACTTGCTCTGATGTGACTTTGGGCAGGTGCCTTCCCCTGTCTGAACAGTAAGGGGCAGAATCAGATCACCACCCAGGGTCTTTTCTTTCTAAGATAATAAGATGCTGTGTGGCAATCAACGGGATTTACAGGATCCCTGGTTAATGTGATCTGGGGGCCACAATGACTGACTTCTGCCTGTTTCTTTCTCACTGGGGCCTCCAGTAGGGAAAGGGCAAAGCCAAGAGCTACCACCTGAAGCTCATTAGCCCGCCTGCCCCTGCGTTCCCTGGAGGTGATCACTCGGTGAGGTCCTGAAGGCCCCAAATGCTTCTAGGCTGATGGAGATCTGGACACTGGGCAGACCCCAAGATGACTCCCAGAGCAGCACAAAGCAGGGCTGAGATAGTTAGTACCTGCTGGACCTTAACTCTGGACTGCTAGACTAACCTGCTGGACCAACACTCTTTGAGCCTCAGTATCTCCATCAGCAAGATATAAAAATATATGCAATTCGGGGTAGTTAAGATTATGACACTTAAAAGTCCAGCACAGAGCCTGGCACATGGCAACTGGCTAATAAATGTTAGGTCTCTGTCTCATGAGACTTAATTTGATATGAACAGGTCAGCCTTTCAACAAAGCCCAGAGAGTTCTGTAGACTCCAGGAACTTGGTTTTAAACCTTCAACAGGAAAGATCCCAGCCGCACAGTCTATAGTCTCAGGGAAACTCATTTCAGAATATAAGCAGGTATAGGACAGTGAGTGTAGGAAGGAGAATTGAAGAAAATTTGTATCAGGGGATAGAAGACCCAAAATCCCTCAAGACTGTGAGTCCCAGTGGGCTCCAGTCCAGGGGATATCTCAATTGTCTGCAAGCATCCCTGAGCAGGTAAGACCTAAGTTCTAGAGGTCAAGGACCAGTGGGCAGAGCCCCAGATTCTAAGCAGGGCCCAGCTGGCACTTCCTCATGGCAATGACTGGTGGCCCCATGAGAAGGGGCCCTGGGCAGAGTAGAGCTACAAATGGGGAAACTGCAGGGCCACATCTGGGAGAAAAGCATCCAGAGGCAGGGTCAGAATCCGTTTCCTGAGTCCTTCCCGGGCCTCTAAGGAGAGGGAAGCAGGAGGAAGGATTGGGTAACAGCTTTGGGCACACAGACCCAAGAACTGAGAAAGAAGAAACCATCACGAACATCACCCCCACCAGACATGCTGCTCCCCAGTGCCAGGTGTTGCCCCTTCTCCAAACAGGCCCTCAGTTTAGCATCACTGGCTTCAGTCTTAAAAATTAATTACTAGAGTCCTGCCAACTTTTTAAAAAGTCCAAGTTTATACACTGATATATTCTACATGCTTGTTTCCTCTCAGCCCTTCCTTCTCATTCTTCTAGTGCAATGCTTGTTCTTCAGCTGTACCCTCAGATTCTAATATAGTACGTGGAACACAGTAAAGTGTCAACCCATGTTAATAGATAAACAGATTCTTTTATTTTAGAGCATGTTCCCTGGCCAGGCCCTGTGCCAGCAGCTGGGGGAGCAGAGATGCAGCTGGGGGAGCAGAGAAACAGCTGTGTGATTCCTTTGTCCTGGATCACTACCCCTATGGCTTAGCATCCTCAGCCTCCATGCTTGGCTCCCTTGACTGGGGATCTTGCAGGGCAGAATCCCTACACTATTCAGCCCCACTCCCCATGACCCAGGATCCACCCAAGCAAGGGCTCTGAAATCTTGGAATTAGGTGAGTAGAGAAGCAGATATTTTGACTCTGATGAAAAGTCAAAAGCAGAGTGGCCAATAAGCTAGAACTGCTACCATCTCTTGCTGTCTGTCTCCATCTCTCTGTTTCTCCCCCATCCGGATACCCTCCCTTCTGGGTCCACCCCCACTTCCATTCCTCCTCCCTCTCCCCTAACATCTGGCTCTGGTTCATGAACTTGCTCACATTTTTTCCCCATGGGTTAGCTTAGACATAAAGATTAACTCTCAGTTATTTACCCAATGTACAGCCAGGATGACTGGTGGCAATAATCAGCATAAAATACAATTGACAAAGGCTAAAATCTGCTTGGTGGAAATTTCATTGACTAAAAATTGACCAAAGCATCAAATCTTCTTGATGTTGATTTGCTAAATATAACTCAGGAAACTTGGACTTGGTCGAAACAGTGACCAAGAAAAGAAAAGCTACAGTGGCATATGGCACCATGAGTCAATTGGAGAAAAAAGAAAAAGAATGAAAACTGATTGATAAACCAAGTCTTCATGGTGAAACAATGGCCTTGGCTGAAATATTTTCAATAAGATTTGAGAAAAGATAAAGAGGAAAATGGACCAAAGAATTCCATTAACTTTAAGGTGCTGGTTTTGAAAAATAATTTGTCCATAAAATTAATTAGTGCTGATATGATTCTTATTGAAATACTAATAAGAGCAGAGTCAAATGCCCAGACTGGGGGTGCAGTGGGGGAGACATGGATGAGTGGGCTTGGCGTGCTGTCTCTGCACTCGCCCCACTGCCTATGATGAGTTGGCCCAGTTCCTCCTGATTTGTAATCATCACTGTCTTACCAGTGGTTTTGGACTTCTAAAGCAGTTAAGTTTTTACACTAATCGCTGCCTCCTTAATCAATTAATGAGACTTAAAGGTCATTTATCATTGGAAATTGCAACTGGAATCACCAGAGCACTACACTGGCCCACAGATACTAAGGAATTGCATCCTACATTGATAATTGTGCCCTGGCTTTAATGAGATTCTTATTAACATATACATTATTAATTAGACCATTAATGCAGATGTCATTTTGAGTCACACCAGGATTCCCGATGGCTCACATGGTTATTAAACCTTGCTAATTTGCACAAGGAATTAATAGTATATTAAAGGTTCTCTCCACCGTGCACCCACCACATTCACCTATACTTGTTAAAGAGAGGCATAAGAGGAGAGCATTTTCATCCTAAGACTTGAGAGCTTCCTATTTTGCAAGTACCTTAGGTATCTGTAAGTAGACAGGGAAGGAAAGGCTTAGGGAGTTGGAGGGGAGAGAAACCCCTCACATCTCAGGAAGAACCTCCTGGTATTTAATTGCCAAGGTTTCCTAACGTGTCTAAAATAGAATATTAAAATTTGTCTTGTTATAAAGTATCATTGTAAATAATTTAGGAAATATACATAAGCAAAAAGGTTGAAATTTTCATCACCCAATCTCTCAGCACTCAGTAATTACCACCCGAAACATTCTCATGTGCCATTTTAGCCTACTTTCTTTATGCTTAAATAGATATGCTTTCACGCAAATAGAATATACTATATGTTGTTTTATAACTCGCCTTTTTAACTCCATATTTCATGAACACTTTCCGGTATCATTAAATGTTCTAGAGCTAATGAATTGTCATGCTACATAATCTCTTTCATTTTGTGGGATGGTCAGCTGGATAAACTGGTTAGGCTACAGTCCCCACTTATTCAGTCAAACTCTAAACTAGGTATTGCTGTGAAGGTATTATTTTGTAGCTGTGATTAAAGTCCCTAATTAACTGTAAGGGAGACTATCCTAGATAATCTGGGAGGGCCAGAGTCAGCCAGCAGGAAACCTAAAGAGCACAACTAAAGCTTCACTGAGGAAAAAACTATGCCCATGGACAGCGGCGTTAGCTTGCGCCCTTCCCAGGGGCCTGCCCTACAGACTCACCTGACCAGAGCCCCAAATTACACAAGCCAATAAATCTCTGCATACATATACCCTCTACTGGTTCTGTCTCTGGTTGAACCCTGACTGACACAGGTTGTGCAGATTTTATTACATGATTATATCATAATTTAGTTAACCAGTTTCCTGTTGTTGGATATTGTACTGAGTTGTCTTGTTGTCAATTTGGCACCATCAATCCACTTACAGCCTGGAGCTACACCTCCCAGTATGCTGTTTCCTGAATGGTTCCAGGATAGAGACTGCCAGTGAGAGCAACCTGTGCAAAATTTGCAAGTGAGATGCCAACAGGAAGCCGTTGTTATTGGGACACCATGGTAGTCAGATATAATGGCAGAGTCACCAGACATGGCAGGTTCAATAGATGCAGTGGCTTTGTAGACCTCTTCATGAGCTCCCATCCCACAGACCCATTTTGTGGGCTATATGAATACAGCTTCTCGGACTTTCCCACAGGTGCTATCTGCACCACCTGAACCGCCTATAATTCAGGTGGAAGTGGTTAGCAACTGCTTCTCAGACCCTTCAACTTCCTCCTTCTAGAACCTCACTCCTCACTCTCAGATTTGTATAAGCCCTGGGCTTCCCAGGTGGCGCTAGTGGTAAAGAACCTGCCTGCCAATGAAGGAGACTTAAGAGACACAGGTTTGATTCCTTGGTCAAGAAGATCCCCTGGAGCAGGAAATGGCAACCAATTCCAGTACTTTTTGCCTGGAAAGTTCCATGAACAGAGGTGCTGGGCAGGCCACAGCCCATGGGATTGCAAACAGTCCAACACAACTGAGCACACCAATTCCTATGTTAAACCTCTTATTCTTGTACTACTTGCTATGGCTCTGTTTTCCTGACTGAAATCACTAGAGGTTTGAAAAACAGACTCTTAAAGAGGAGCGTATGGAAATCTCTCATTAATATTAGAATTAAGGGTATTAACAACACTGTTGCTTCCTCATTGTGATCCGTGGCATAAAGTGACAGAAAATTTGCTTAGATTATTACCTGCCATCATCTGAAGTCAGGTTTCTGTAGAAAGAAAGTCAAAGGACCAACTAGCTCTGCAATAGAACGTTATAGTGGAAATAAAGCTTATAAGGACTGTGGGGTTAGTTGGCTATTTCTAATTGTGCTGAAGAATTTGAAAATAGAAAATGATGACTTCAGGCTTTAAGTTCCCAACTCAAGGATACATATTTGCTTCGATCCCCATGACTTTGGCTCTTTGGCATAGACATCTTGTTTTCCAAAGGAGGATGACTTCGTTCAAAGAATACAACAGTGGTCCATTGTGTATTACTGGAATGATTAGTCCTGATTACCAAGGGGAAGTTAAGTTGCGACCTCACAATGGTTCAGTTCAGTTGAATTCAGTCGCTCAGTCGTATTCACCTCTTTGCAACCCAATGGACCGCAGCATGCCAGGCTTCCCTGTCCATCACCAATTCCCAGAGTCTACCCAAGCCCTTCTCCACTGAGTTGGTGATGCCATCCAACCATCTCATCCTCTGTCGCCCCCTTCTCCTTCTGCCTTCAATCTTTCCCAGCATCAGGGTCTTTTCAAATGAATCAGCTCTTCACATCAGGTGGTCAGAGTATTGGAGTTTCAGCTTCAACATCAGTCCTTCCAATGAATTCTCAGGACTGATCTCCTTTAGGATGGACTGGTTGGATCTCCTTGCATGCAAGGGACTCTCAAGAGTCTTCTCCAACATCGCAGTTCAAAAGCATCAATTCTTTGGCACTCAGCTTTCTTTATAGTCCAACTCTCACATCCATACATGACTACTGAAAAAACCATAGATGGACTTTTGTTGGCAAAGTAATGTCTCTGCTTTTTAATATGCTGTCTAAGTTGGTCATAACTTTCCTTTCAAGGAGTAAGCATCTTTTAATTTCATGGCTACAGTCACTATCTGCAGTGATTTTGGACAATGGGTCCTGCTATAAATTAAATGTTTGTGTTTCCCCCAAGATTCATAGTTGAAATTTATCACCCAAGGGGCTGGTTTCTGGGGGTAGGACCTTTGGAAGGTAATTAGATCACGAGGGTGAAGCCTTTATGAATGGAACCTCAAAGAGCTCCCTGGACTCTTCCACCATGTGAGATTACAATGAAAATACAGCCATTAATGAGGAAGCAAGTCCTTACCAGACACTGAATCTGCCTGTACTACGATCTTTGACTTCCCAGCCTCCAGAACTGTGAGAAATAGATGTTTGTTGTTTACATACAACAGTCATGGGCATTTTGTTACAATCGCCCAAATAGGCTAAGACAAGGGATTAAGAGGAGTCTTTCTGAGGTTAAAGCATCTGCCTGGAATATGGGAGACCCGGGTTGGATCCCTGGGTGGGGAAGATCCCCTGGAGAAGGAAATGGCAACCCACTCCAGTACTCTTGCCTGGAGAATCCCATGGAGGGAGACGCCTGGTAGGCTACAGTCCATGGGGTCGCAAAGAGTCGGACACGACTGAGCGACTTTCCTTCCTTCCTTCCTTCTGGGACCCAGGAGGCTTTCTGGGTGTCTTCTAATACTCTCATATCCTGTGGGAACATCAGCGTAGTCTAATGACATAGACTCCTCAGGAAGGACGGTCTGAATGATTCCACCAGACAAGGAACCATAACCAGTCAAAATGCTTGCTAAGAGCAAAAGGGATTAAGGGGCGGGTAGTTTAAAAAAAGAAGTCAAATTCCTGCTACAACCACATGACCCGTTGCCAAAATGGGAATTAGTTGCTTTCTTTGCTTTGATATGAGTGTATTTATATGTGTTAATCATAAAATGGGAACTACTTGCTTTCTTCTTTCTTTGCTTTTTCTGTTCTCCCCTCTCCCTTTCTTGTTTAGCTAATATGCAGTGCATTAATAGTGTTTAATCCTGTATCTCCATATTAAGTTACAGCAGGTGACCCAGCTAGATGAGCAAACATCATCCAGAGATGGATACAATTTCCTCTGGGACTCTGTGTTTCCTCTTTTGGTGGGAGGAATGAGCAGTGCCCTTGTCCTCAGTTGTACCTAGGAGAGATGCATCGTTTCAGGTGGGAGTGTGCTGTCCTTACCACTTCTACTCAGAATCAGCCTTAGTGAAAGCAATGTCTATGCATGCCAAGCTGACACTCTTCTGGATCTTCCAGCAACCACTGCTCCCATTATCATCAGACTGGGAACTACACTTCCGAGAATCTCCTTCCCTGTACGGTTTGTGGGATTAGAGTTTGCCTAAGAGAGGAACTCTTGGAAGGCAGAAGTGAAGCAGAAGCCATTTCTCTCAAGCAGCAGCCAAAAAGTCATGATCAGATGCGGCGGCTTCAGTCTCTCACACCATAGTCCCTCTTGTGTGGATGTATGCTGGGCTGGGTTCCTCAGGCCTCTCTCTCTACCCACTCCCCGCACACCTGCCATTTCTTCAGTGTAATCTGCTTAGTCACTGACTCTCCTGACTCCCCTTCCAGATCTTCACTGCCCAGCTCCAACATTCAGAAATTGGGCATGCTCAGATACTGGCCTGGCTACATTATCTTGAAGGCCCCTGAGTTGTGATTTTCACTAAATTCTCCAACAGGGGAAATAGTATTATATATATATATATATATATATACACACACATATGCATATATATATATACATATGCATATATATATATATTTTAAGGCAAGTATAGCAAATGGGAACTTATGGGAAGAAGTACTAAAAATAATTAGCTGCACAAACAGACCCTTCACCAGTTTTCATTTGGTGACGTTTTCATTTCATCCCTGGGGGCTACCTTGACCCCAGGGATATTTGGCGATGTCTGGAGGCAGGTTTGGTTGCCACACAGGGTGAAGGGGCAGGTGGATTGCTCCTAGCATCTGGTGGGTAGAGGCCAGGAATGCCGCTGAATATCTTGGATTGTACAGGACAGCCTTCCCCTACCCACCCCAACAAAGGATTTCTGGCCCAAACATCAGTCATCCCTCTGTTGAGAAGCCCTGCTCCGGTACCTGCTTTGGTTTTACTCTTGACCCTGTGATTCTACGTGTTCTCTAGTAGGAACACCTTCAAGAAGGTCCAGGAGGGAGGGAGGGAAGGAATTTCAATGTTCCAAAAGCTAAGCATACATACTCCCTGATTTAAAAATGTCCCTTTATTGCTGTAAGGACCCTTAAAATGTCAAATTCTCCAAGATGAGTCTTCAAAAGCATTCAATTACAAAAAGTCAGTTTGGCTCCAATTATCCAAGTCTCACCCACTGGGTGAAGCAGTGTTCCTCCCTACCTAAGACACACAGCACTGTCTCTCAGAGGCCCCACAGAAGTTCATAGGCACCTTAATGCAAATTAGAACAAACCGCCCCTCGCCCAAGTACAGTTTTAAATAGGTACACTAATTCGGGTAGAAATTTGAAATAGAGGATTTATTTAGCAAAAACAGAACTATGTTCAGCAGCATGGAACTGACCATTATTTTTCATACAAGGTTAAAAGCACATTGTATTTCCTTCCTGATCACTTGCCCAGTTCCCATCTTGTCAAGAGAGGTAAACTTTATCTAAATTATTTCATCTGATTGATGATTGTCATTTATAACCTTATTGCTACTTCTGCTACTTTTATATTTTATATTTATAACCCTATTGTTACTTTCCTTTGGAAAAGGTATATAGATTCAACATATTCTAATGTATTGTCTGTAGATTATAAGACAAAGTCAAGCTTGTATCTGCCGATACTTTTTAAGTTGACCTGTCTTTATACTTAGAAAAGTCTCTTAATAGTAGGCTTCCCTTGCGGCTCAGATGATAAAGAATCTGCCTGCAATGAGACCCGTGTTTGATCTCTGGGTTGGGAAGATCCCCTGGAGAAGGAAATGGCAACCCTCTCCAGTATTCTTGCTGGAGAATTTCATGGACAAAGGAGCCTGGCAGGCTCAGTCCATGGGGTTGCAGAGTTGAACACAACTGAGCGACTATCTCTCACTTATTTACTTCTTAAAAATAACAATTACAACAAAGTCATTTTTTAAATAAACAAATCAGTTTTAGAATATAGAAGAATACTTAAGCTGTACACCTAAGATTTGTGTACCATGTGTTCATTAAACCAAAATTAAAAGGTCTAAGTAAATAGAAAATTTGAGCTTTTATTCACAATAATTAGAGCTACACTAAAATTATTTGTTCTTAAGTTGTTATACATTGTATCAGATATATCTCCTATCCCACTTCACCTCTTCTTAGTCACTTGTTTACTCCAGCTGTTTCTGAGGCAACAAGCTGTGTTGAAACGTCACCAGAGAACTACCCTGTGTCTCCTGTTTTCTGCTCTAGGACTTTTCTGATGTGGCCACAGAGATCTGTAAGACAAATGTGCAAACTCTGAAGTACAAGAGGGTTAATTCAAGAGTAATTCAAGAGTAACAACTCTTGATCCAAGGGGCACGGACACCAGTGGAGAAATACTCCCTTCTTCTGCCCCATGGCGTGCATTCCTCATGGTTCCTCAGGGTCCTAGCCAGATGGAGTCCAGGTGCTCACAGCAGATGCCACTACATAACAGGGACCTCCCTTCCTGTTTCGCTTTTTCCAGTTCCCTGGCACCAGTTTCCCCAAATGAACCAACCTCTGCTGTTCATGGAAATACAGGCTAAGACATGGGCTTCCCTGGTAGCTCAGCTGGTAAAGAATCCGCCTGCAGTGCAGGAGACCCCGGTTCAGCTCCTGGGTTGGGAAGTTCCCCTGGAGAAGGGATAGGCTACCCACTCCAGTATTTTTGCCTGGAGAATCCCCATGGACAGAGGAACCTGGTGGGCTACACAGCTGAGCAACTAAGCACAGCACAGCACAAGCCAAGACAGACATCTTTCTTTCACAGAAAAAAGTACTTATGATCATTTTAATGCTTCAGTTCAGTTCAGTTCAGTCGCTCAGTCATGACCGACTCCTTGTGACCCCATGAATCGCAGCACACCAGCCCTCCCTGTCCATCACCAACTCCTGGAGTTCACCCAGAATCACGTCTATCGAGTCAGTGATGCCATCCAGCCATCTCATCCTTGGTCGTCCCCTTCTCCTCCTGCCCCCAATCCCTCCCAGCATTAGAGTCTTTTCCAATGAGTCAACTCTTCGCATGAGGTGGCCAAAGTACTGGAGTTTCAGCTTTAGCATCATTCCTTCCAAAGAACACCCAGGGCTGATCTCCTTCAGAATGGACTGGTTGGATCTCCTTGCAGTCCAAGGGACTCTCAAGAGTCTTCTCCAATACCTCTTGCCCACATATCTTGTTTTCTCTAGAAATGATCATTAGATTTGACCCACTGTATATCTTGAGTAATTTAAAATCCATATTTATTTGACCAATTGTTTTTTATAAAATTTACCAAGGGATGAGGCAAGCACCCATCTCCCTTTTCTTATGTGGCATCTTTCCTGTTATTTTTTGTCTTTGTGTTTTAATATCTTCTTAACAAACCCAATGGGCATACTCTAGTCTTGATTCTGGATAGAATACATTTTAATCTCAAGAAGCTATGTTCTCCACTGGCAACCAATGTTGCCAAAGTTAAATATATTCTGAGAGCTGCAAAAAATATTCAGGAAATCATTCAGTAAATTATTGATTCAAGTGTATTGCTAAGTGGCAAAAGGAGACTTTAAAAGCAGTTTAAGGTTACAGTTCCCCACAGATCGATGCTTCATCAATAGTATAGCGATCAATTTGTTGTAAATTTTCACACAGTTACAGTTGTTCAAGCTCATCACAACTCTTCAAATTACATATGTCATTTGGAAGAATGAAAGGCCATGATATTTTTCAGCATTACAAAACTTTGTTCTTTTTAAAAAGAAAATGACTTTGAAATGTTATACAGGTCGCAAATGGGTTAATCATGGATTCATGTTCAAATGAGTCTTTTTCTGATTGTTTTTCTTCATGTTCCCCTCTTTAGAGAAGTTGGCATCATTGGTCTCTAATTTGTTTAGCATCAAGAACATATTCTTCTTAAACATCATCATTTAATTTTTCTTCAAGGAATGTTTTATTTCCTTTGATGCTTTAAAGCATTTTGCATACTGATTTTGGTTCCTGCACCCTTTTACTTATATTAGTAATTTTACAGAAAACATCGTGTCAAATTGGTAATAAGAAAATGAAAAGTATTTTTAGAGTATGTCTGAGTTTGCATTCTGCAGTCTAATTGTTACAAACTAGGCTTTTTTATTATAAAACACATTTCTTCTTCAAAAGTAGAATTGGAACAATAGGTATCAATCTGGTTAGAACAAGATATTTTACTTCCATCTGCCAGAAAATTGTCATGAAAATATTTATGCTACTCATATTTAGAGTGAAAAAGTTTATAATATTTTCTAATTTCAGAGCAATGAAGCTGCTTGCAAGACAAGTGGCACCCTAAGACATGACAGCTTTGTACAGTACACATCTGAATAACCACATGTGGGAGCCCCGTGGACAATGTATTTTCTTAGCATTGATGGCCCTTCCTGCTATAAGCTGGCCCCGGTCTACCTTTGAAGCCTCGTGCTTCACATGGTTCCCCTACAGCCAAATAACCATTCCCCATACCATTGCTCAAGCTGCTCCTTCTGCTTTGGATGCCTTCCCTGCCCTGACCCTGCCTAACGACATCCTCCGCTGTGGGGACCTCCCTCCATCAAACCTCCAGAGCTCTGTTGACAAGTCATTTGAGCCTAACTCCTGACCAGAATGTGAACTCTCCAGAGCAAGAAATAGATCTGCTCTATTTCAGCTTCCTAGGAGTCAAGCCCAACACACAGCAGGCTTGTGAAAATGAGATTAATTGAAAAAGGCCTAGGCTCCAGGAAACTCTCTGAGGACAGAGGCATTTCTTGGTGGTGGCACTGGCCGCTGTATACTTAGTAGTGTTGAAGTGATGACGTGCTGATTCTCTGAGGACTCTCCATGGGATAGAGGGTCCTCACCTGGGAGCAGGGAGGCAGGGACTATGAGGAATAACCTTTCTGAATAATAACTCCTCTGAATAATAGTCCCTCCAGTTGAGCTCTCCTGTGGACACTGGGGCCTTTGCTAACTGCTTCAGCAATTTAGTACTTGTTGAGCACATATTGTGTCCTAGGTCCTCAGATAAACCAGACACAGACTCTGCCCCAAGGAATTCACAACCTATCAAGGAAGACACTTGTGGGTCAGTGATGACAGTGCAGTGTGTCTATGTTTATTAGATGGAAGGGCTAGATCTGATGCAGGCACAACTCAGGCAGCACCTGGAGGAAGTGACATGAAAGCTAAAATGAAGGTTAGGGAGAAATTTCTCAGGGGAGAAAGCCTAGGGTGAAATTCCAGGAAGAGTGAACAGCATGTCCAAAGATAAAGTCTTGTGAAACAATCTAGTTTTTCTGGGACCTGGGGATCATTTGTTGTGACTGGGCAGCCAGATAAGTGTATCTGTAAATAGTGGATGGATCGAGTTGTGCTTAGCACAGTGACTGGGTCTGTTGAATTAAATTCACAAATGTTGATGGCACAGAGCAGCAGAATGTTGGTGCTGATGAAATTTATAAACCATCTGTCCCAGCCTCTCACCACTCACCCTTCCTTCCCTGTTCCTGTTGTTGTTTAGTTGTTAAGTCATGTCTGACTCTGAGACCCCATAGACTGTATGCAGCCCACCAGGCTCCTCTGTCCATGGGCTTTCCCAGGCAAGAATACTGGAGAGGGTTGCCGTTTCCTTCTCCAGGGGACCCTTCCAACTTAGGGATACTGAGTCTCCTGCATTGGCAGGTGGATTCTTTACCTCTGAGCCACCTGGGAAGCCCGTTCCTTCCTTACCCCACCCCTATTTTCTGTTAACAGACAAAGGGGCTGAGGATGCCTGATCTCGTTTATCTCAGAAAACAATGTCTCTGAACCATCTCACCTGTGCTAAAAGTTTTAACTTTTTGCTTTCAAACCAGTCCTCTCTCCTAAGCTCTAGACCTGCTCGGTCTTTGCCTACCAATATGCCTATGGTGATTCCACGTGCACCACAAAATCAATATGTCCCATGTCCCCCAAATCTGTCCCTCTACTGAGTTCCTACTTCATCCCAGGTCCCTTACTTAGGAAACCTGGGGTTATTGTGGACCTTCCTGACTTTTCAGAAACTGAGCTGACTCCTGAGAGTAGAAAGTAAAGAAATGAATGATTCCTGAGCTTATTATTTTTACATCAGTAATAAATTCAATTTTGCAAGCTTACAATAATAACTTGAAAGAGACGCACGCAGAATTGATCTGAAAGTGCAGCTTTCAGCAAAGTACACAAATATTTGCTGAAATAGCCAGATTATAAATTCCGTACTCATCACAGTGTTATTCCAGAAGCAGCATCCCCTCCCCATCAGGTTGGACTTGCTGACAGTCCACCTGGATCATGCTTTCCTGCATAGGAGGGGTGGGATCTATTTCAAGGGCTGCAGAGGAGCTAGTGAGTACCTGAGGGTCACAAGACTCAGCTTCTTCTTTCCTCATCTGTGATGGTGTTGAGGTGTTGGATTAGAACATCAGAATGAAGATCCTCAGGCTTCACTGGTTCGGTAGATGGGATGCTAGAACATGCATTTTCAGCAGACTTCTCAAGTGATCCTGATACAGTTGGTTTACCAGCACCATATTGAAGATTACCTGACCCATCTTCAAAAGCATATCATCTCAAGGGGGCCTCTGGGACTGACACCCGTAAAGCTGTGACAGGTGCCCCCCCATCCAATGCCCAGAATGGGAGCTGGGTTTTTTGTGTGACTGGATCCACTTCAAACCACATCTATGTTCCACCCCAACATGCCTTCCTCCTGAGAATGGGGCCAGCCATGCTCTGAACCAGAATAAGGAATAAACCAGCTCTCTGGGCGGTAATTTATAAGGGGCACTAAAAAATTCCTGGAAGTATAAGTAAACTTATTCCCCAGATTGTTCCTCAAGATAGAGCCATGCATGCCTGGGAAGTATTCCCCTGACAACTTGCTTGGTCTGGGGCTAGATGCTGCGCTGCCTTCTCTGGAGGTGATCTAAGTACCAGGACTCCTACCGGCAAGCAGAAGAAACAGTCTCTAGCTGGGATGACACAGTTGTGCTGCCCTCCATTCTCCACGTCCCTGGTTGACTCCCAACTGTTCACAACCAATCATTTCTCAGGCAAAACTACTGAGACCCAGAGAGAGTCATAGATAGTGAAAACTAGAGACTGCAGGAACCCAGGCAGGAGCAGGCGGCATCCCTTTTCCAAGATGGTGTTTGGGACCAACTTGCATTTGAAAGGGGCTAAATCAGTCAACTTTTGCCAACAGCTCTGAAATGTCATTGACTCACCACAAATATTTATTTCCGGCTCACATACGTATCCACTGTGGGTCAGCTCTGGCTCTTTTCCATCCCATCTTCATTTTAAGACCCAGACTAGATGAGAACACCTTACTTTAGTCCCATGGAAGAAGGGAAAGAACAATAACAGAAGTATCTGACAGCTCTTAAAGCTGCTATTAGAACTGGCATATGGTATTTCCCCTCAGTTTCAGTGGCCAAAGCAAGTCACATGGCCAAATCAGATGTCAGTGAGGTGCAGCAATCGTGATCTCACAAGGAGGGCAGTAAACAAGGGAAACAGTTACACAATTCGCCACAGAGCCATCCCATCAGAAGCCACAGCAGCAGTGCCCAAGCCGGGTCTCCTGCTCCTCTGACCTACACATCCTCCAGGTTTGTCCCATTTCTCTTGTTCCTTATAAACTTTCCCCAGGGTTTGGCCCAGCAGTCCTAGTTCCATTTTACAGATGTGGAGACTGAGGCCCACAAAGGAGCCTCAGATTATCAACTCCTCCCTAATGCCTTTCCTAGACAAGGGGCTCCCTGCCTACCCCATCCTCACTCTTGCCTACCCTGAGTCTCCAGAAATACCTGCTCTCTTTGGAACACTGGTGTATACCTGCTATCAATCCATGTGATGCTCGCTTTGTCTCCCTATGAGGTCAGTAACTTATAAGGCAGAGCTGGAACGGGAGCTCTCCAAACTCCAGTGTTGAACAGCAAACAACTTTTGCCTGGCTCCGAAGCTTCTGTCCTGCCACTGCCCTCATCTGACCTCAATCCCTTCCTCCTCAGCCCCAGCCCACATTCATGCCACCTGTGGTGTTGTCCCAGGTCAGGATGTCACAACCATGGGACTGTTCCCGTCTCACCAGCCGGAACTAATCTTTAATTCAGACCCATAAAGCCGGCCCTTCGGCTCCCATTGCCAGGCGTAGAAATGAGGATAAATGCGGCTGTCAGCGGCTTCCTGCCTCTTTGTTTTTTAATTTACTTAGAGTTGGGCAGGAGAGATGGCAGGAGAGGAAGCAGATGGCTCAGTGTGACAGATGGGATCCTATCCAGTGACACAAGGACAAGGTGAGAGAAAGCATGATCAAGAGAAAACACAGGCTCCGCATGAAAGCATGTGTGCACAGGCTCCCGTGCCAGGACGTCGGTACTCCGGCCAGCTCGCCAGGCTCAGAGTGCTGGGCTGGGGCTCCAGTTGGCCTGGCCCCACAGTGTCACCTGACGGTGAGGACACTGAGGCCCAGAGACGGTCACCAGGTCATGTGCTCAAAGGGCACCTGACTCCACACCGTGAATGTGTACGTTCACCCGTCACGTACACATGATGGGTGACGCCTGTGGACTGGCTCCCAGGGCTTTCCCCTCTGCCCCAATCTCACCACACGTTCTTACAGAAGTCTACCTTCAGCCCTGGCTTGCCTATGCTAACGATTCTGCAGGCAGGCTTTCAAAAGAGTGTTTCATGCCTAGAACATCCCAAGGTCCCCAGCACATGAATGACCGTGGCTCCAGTCCAGGACTGGGGGTTTGGGAAGGGCAGCTCCCCTCCATCTCTGTCCCTGCACCCTGAGGAGGTGCACAGGTAGAAGAAAGAGACAACAGGGTGTCTTTCTGGTGGCAGAGGTTTTAGATCTCGCAGCATCCCACCCTGCTTAAGTCACGGATGGAAAACAGTACTGTGTACATGGGCAGCTACTCAAAGGGGAGGGGAGCATATGATAAAATACCCTTCTGTTCTCCTGGGTAAACTGGAGAGATTCAGGCAGGACAGGTGGCTACAGCAGAACCGGGGAGCAGGGGCTACCCCAGATTGTGGAGCTCAGCACAACAATGAGAATTTGGAGCTCCCAGGACAGTCAGGAGGAAGGGGAGAGGAAAGGACATGGACTGAGGAGTTGAAGCCCAGAGCCTGCACTAGCAAAGTGCAAGCTTTTTTTTCTTTTCTAGGGAAGTCTGATTTTGCAACACTTGTGGAAAGGGTTGCATCTCAATAACAGCACAGGAAAGAAACAACATAGGAGAGAGAAAAGGATGATCCAGAAATCAGATTAACTCAGAGCTAAAGGTGACCATGGTTAAAGAAGTCCCCTCAGAATTTAGAGAAATCTCAGGGACGGTTGGCTCCTCCTCAGAATTAGCGGTTGGGGGTTTGAATCGATCGTAACGTAAAAGGCTGTATTGGTGGCACAGAATTATGAAGTTCATTTTGTAGGAGAGAGAGTGAAAGGTGGAGATAGGGAAACTGCTTTCTCCAGGAGCGCTGGAGTCGAGTGGGGAGGATCTGAGGATGAGCACATATGGGTCATAGGACCAACCCACACCCCAACCCTTCCCATCTATACCATGTGCAATCCTCATGGGAACCTTGGAGCCTGGTGGCTATTCTCACTCTCATTTTACATATGAGGAAAGGGACTCAGCAACGAAGTGACTTGCCCACAGCCACCTAGTGTGTAAAAGACAAGAATCCAGGATTCAAACTTAGGTCTAGCCAATCCTAAAAGTCAGCTGTTTCTTCTCCTGGAAACCAGGTTCCTCCTGGACATGATATTCTTAAAGGTTCAGTTCAGTTCAGTTCATTTGCTCAGTTGTGTCCGACTCTTTGCGACCCCATGAATCGCAGCATGCCAGGCCTCTCTGTCCATCACCAACTCCCGGAATTCACTCAGACTCACATCCATCAAGTCAGTGATGCCATCCAGCCATCTCATCCTCTGTCATCCCCTTTTCCTCTTGCCCCCAATCCCTCCCAGCATCAGAGTCTTTTCCAATGAGTCAACTCTTCACATGAGGTGGCCAAAGTACTGAAGTTTCAGCTTTAGCATCATTTCTTCCAAAGAAATCCCAGGGCTCATCTCCTTCAGAATGGACTGGTTGGATTTCCTTGCAGTCCAAGGGACTCTCAAGAGTCTTCTCCAACACCACAGTTCAAAAGCATCAATTCTTCGGTGCTCAGCCTTCTTCACAGTCCAACTCTCACATCCATACATGACCACTGGAAAAACCATAGCCTTGACTAGATGGACCTTTGTTGGCAAAGTAATGTTTCTTCTTTTGAATATGCTATCTAGGTTGGTCATAACTTTCCTTCCAAGGAGTAAGCATCTTTTAATTTCATGGCTGCAGTCACCATCTGCAGTGATTTTGGAGCCCCCCAAAATAAAGTCTGACACTGTTTCCACTGCTTCCCCATCTATTCTTAAAGGTAGGATGAGGAATTTCTCCTCACTGACCCCGTAGTTTTCCTCACCTGCCCCACGTGAGCCACGTGATGTACCTGTCATTTCTGGAGCCCCTACGGCAGGGCTTCAGGGGGTGAAACATAGAGGCACTGAACACTTGGACCAGCAGCCAAGACCTTAAGCCGAGGGCCCTGGAGGTGTGAGCATTTCCCATCCTGACATGCCCAGGCTCCCTGTTACAAAGCAGCCCAGAAGAAGGGCCATCTTCACAGTCTGAGAGATGAGGGAGAAGGTGGGGGACAGGGATTCTCTCAAACCATATAGCTTCCTGAAGAATAAAGACTTCTGAATCTATTTCCTGAGGGTGCTAAGACCAGGCTCTGCAATCAGACCAGAGGAGTCCAGAGGTGAACAAGGCAGGAACCCTGACCTCCAGCCTGAAACCTCCTCTCAGTCAGGATCTTGGCAGCAAGATCCCTAAACCCCTTCCCTGAAGAGACTCTGCAAAGAGACCACAGAGATGTGAGCAGGATGGTGAAGGACCCGAGACTCATGACAGTAGGAGTCATTCCACCCCAGGGCCTGGAGGGGTGGAGGGAGAAATGGTGTTCGCAGAGTCTCATAAGAGCTGAAGCTGAAGTTACCTGCTTGAAGCAGTCGTGGAGGGACCCAGACCCTGCCACGGAGATGATGCCAGAGCAGGACAGGAGTGGGCAAGAAATACCTAACCTCTCCTGTCTTCTACCCTCACATCTCCTGTTCTGCCTCCCTAGACTGAATCTAACCAGATGCTGAAGGCAAAGGAGACAGTATATTCCATGGAGGTCAGAGGCTGGAAATGAAAGGGAATTGCAACGGAGAAGAAACATCAGATTTCTCCCACAAAACCCTCCTGATCAGAGCTTGACAAACCCATTCTTATTTATAGTTTAGAGGTGGAAATGAAAACCTGAAAGTCAGGAGCAAGCACATTGCTTCACTGCCTCATGCTTCTAGAAAGTTGTTGACTCTCACATTGACCCAGAGCCCCTTGGGCCCCCTTATCTCAGACAAATGTGAAGATCATTGTTCAGGTTGGAGACTACTTCTCCATCCCCTCCAGGTCAATGAGCTTATCCTGGGTGGCACCAGGGTCTGCCCTGACACTAGACATTCCTTCCCTTCATAAGTGTTCTGAGGACTTGAAACAGAGTCAACAGAAAGAGCTGTCTTCATGGATTTTCATTACACTGAAAATAACACGAGTCTCCAATTAAACACAGACTTTTTCCCTTCCTGTTGAATTTTCTCCCCTCCCCTAAGTTCTGCTCTAGTCTGGGACCAGCCACTGGAATTCAAAATCATCCCTAGAGAGAACTACTAACTTGGAAGCTCTAAGTCACTGGAAGAGGCACAGGTGATCCTTGAAGCAATGCTCTCAGTGACTTTGAAAGAAGAGGATACACACTAACCAGAGACCTGCCTGTCACCCTCCATGAGACAATGCTGCAAAGATTTGTTGATTTCAATAGATTAGCAAAACCATATTATATCAGCCAGTTTGTCTGTACTCAGCACAGATTCATCAAACCCAATATTATTGTAATTTTTATATCCTACAATTTGTATGTTCCATTCCCCTGATCAATAACTTCACATCACACTTGTTCACCTCCAAATCCCTCAAATTCTTTACATCCCTCTCAAGAGGCATCACCATCATTCATTCATTCATTCATTCAAAACATAATTTTGAAACCTACTTTGTGAGTATATTTATGACCAGACACTGGAGCTACAGCGGTAATAAAGACAGACTTGACCCCTGTCCCTGGGGATGGTTTCTTCATTATGCAGTCTCTTGCATCCTTGACCTCTCCCTGAGCACTGGCTCTGATGATTATATCACATTTGACCTTCAGTAATGATCTCCCCAGTCTGTGTCTAGTCCTTCCCTCCAAATCATGAGCTTCTAAAGAGACTGCACCTTCCTCTGTATTAACCAGCGTAGCACAAAACATATGTGAGATTGGAATGCAATCACGATCTTTCAAGCAGCTGAAGTTAGTCGCTTAACCTTGGTCTCATCTGTATAATGGGAGACAGTACCTCAGGGTTTCCTGAGTTGATGAATGTGAAAGCACTTTTCAAACCGCAAAACTCTAAGTACAGTAGCCCGACCACTCAAAACAGTTAACAGAAAAGGAATTCGGTCCAGCCCTTTTGCAGATCAGGGTTGCAGTGTGCTCCCGGGTGCATCTTAGCCATTGGAGAGACAAAGCAAGTGCTGTTGAATCTGCCACCCCACCCCCTCTCCCTGCAGTTAAAAGGCGGGTCAATTACCATTGGCTTATTTGTAATCATTATAGTTGTCTCGAGTTTTCTCTGCTGATTGCTTGTGTTAAGAAGCCCGTAATCAGAGGAAGAGGTGTGGGGGCTTGAGAGCGCCTTTTGTCTCCGGTCCCCATCCAGTCTTGCCTGGAAGCTGTGGGGAAGGGGGATGACAGGAAAGGGGTGCCCGTGGCACCCTTTCTGTCCTTGGTATGATATCCAGAGACTTTGTGGAGCCTCGGAGGTTTTTCTGGGCTGACCTCTGAAGGAAGAGCTAGGGAGGTAATCCCATTACAGAAAGGGACCCTGGAAATTTTGATTAATGTTGATACATACCGTCAGTATTTCACCTTCATCAAGGCAGGTTTTTCTCACTTTTTTGACATGAAAACAGACAGGTGGAGTCATTTTGATTTGGGCTGCCTCGTTTCTTCCCCAGGGAAGCTGCTTCCTCTGGTTTGCATGATAATTGAATTTCACGGATGGAATCTTCCACATACTTCTCAATTAGGGATGTGTACAGGCAGTGAGATTTTTCAGGTGTTGATCTATGATTGCCACCCCCCTTTTTTTTACCTTTAAATTAATCTTCTTAATTTCTGCCAGCTGTAAATCCAGTTTTGGTAAATAGCATTATTCTGACTTAAATGGTCTAATCTTTGTCGTAAACTGGGTACAGCTGAAAATCGTGTATGTGGGAGGCTTCCTCATTAATCACAGCTGACAAGAAGTCAGAAATTAAGAAACAAAATTGTCTCTGAAGGCAAAATGGGGAAGGATTGGGAAAAGCAGCCAACTTGGGGTGATGGCTGAGTTGGGAGGGCGGGGGTGAGTCCTCGTTCCAATTGCATGGCCCTGGTTAAGTCTTTGTTCTCTTGGGGCTTCAGTTTCTACCTCTGAGGGGAAAGAAATGCAGGTGGGGATGAGACAGGGGCATCAGATCAGCTCAGTCCTCTTGGACCTTTTCAGCCGTGACGTTCTCCGAATCTATACATGGGAAATGTCACCAGCGTGACATCTCGGTATTTAAATGCACAGCTATTGTTGACTCTCAAAACTATCTAGAGGGTCAACAGTCTCACTGCTTCACCACAGCATTCTTCAAAGTGAGGTAGGCAAGATGATTCTAGGTAGAAAAGGGACGCAGACGAGTGCCCCAGCAGTGCTGAGTCCCTCTGGAGTCTTCCATCCCCCTGAGCAGACATATCTGTCTGGCACAACACATCTTAAATGCCTCCCTAATGCTGGTACCCCTCCCAGGTTATCTGAGAAGGAGCATTCTCGGACCCAGATCCTCTGTCAGGCAGCAGATCCAGATAGAATCCAACACTTGTTCGGTGGCAGTGTGTGTGGTTTGTTTTTAATCCATGTAGGGTAGAAATTGTTTCCTTTTAAGACATGTTTACTAGGGAGCTGATTTTGAAGAATATTAAGTTAATGCAGAAGTTGTGTGGCTATGGCAAAAATTAAAAGTAGCATGTGAATGTCTGCTTTTGCAGTCTCTGGAGAAGTATTTCGAGTCTGAACCAGGCACTATTCAGGCCCTGGGAAGACCTCCCTCCCAACCCCCCACGCCATATCCTGAGTGTCCAGGTTATGTTTCTGTCCCTTGCACAGCCCTCCATCTAGGCACTAATCCCGGAAACCAGCAACTTCATAGCCCCTGGATACCCGTGCTGTCACCACTCTGCCTGCCTGGTTGGGTGACCAGCCACCCTGGGAGAGTTTCTGGAATGTAGGGCTTTCAGTTTTAAAACCAGGACAGTCCCAAGTAAGCAGAGACAAGCTGGCCCTCTGACCAGTGTTCTAGCCCAGTCCTAAAGCAACGCTTCCCTCCACCTTCTCTGTCCTCCACCCAGTGGCTGCAGCTGCAGGTGAATCAGCCTCCCTTCCCCAGTCCCTGTAGACTGGCAGTCATCCAAATTCTGGTCTCTGCTTAGCACTGCCTGTCAGTCTTGTGTAACCCTCCCCCACACTCTCAGCTGTTTCACACTTCTCCTGCCCTCCCCAACACGCCTCCCCTCCACTGCTGCCTCCCCTCCACCGCCAAGTTCCCTCCACCGGGATGAGACCATGCAGGCAGGAGCACCAGCAACCACTCCTAACCTCCCAGGGTACACACATGCTGTCTCCTCCTTGCTCTGTCCTTCTGTCCTCCTTGTATCTGCAGTCACTTCCCTCCTGCTGGAACCTTCTCCTCAACTTGGTAGCACTCCTCTCGGCACCCTTGCACACCCTCTTCCGCTCCCTCTTCTCCTCCTGTTCCTATCAAATAGCTCTCAGGAGCTCTCTCCACTTCCCTGTCTCGCCCTTTCAGTCCACTCACTCTCCCACTTCCGCACTTGGGCTTCTACCTTCTCTAAAACAACTCTCTCCGCACCTCCGATGCCCTGCTAATGGCCAATTCCAGTGCCTTTGTTTTGAGTGTTTTATAGATATCAGCTCATTTGAGCAAAACTACATATGGTTGTTACAGTATAATGATACATCAACCTAGTAAGATAGGTAATCTTTCATTCCCATTTTACAGCTGAGGAAATAAGAACAGAGAGGTTAACAAACTTGTCTGAGGTCACACAGCTACATGTAACAGAGCGGATGATTCAGAAGTCTGTGCCCCTCACACTCTCCTCTGGCACTTCCCGTTTGCCTTCACTTCTGCTGTCCATTCTCTTCCTCCTAATCTCTGTCCCCAGCACCTGGGATAGGGTCTGACACCCGGAGGGTGCTCAACAAATCCTTGTGGGCTGAACTAAGTGAACACCTGTAACACACTCAGGGAAGTCACCATCCAGAGGTGGAAGATCAAGCAGCAGTCACCAAGCTGTTGGGAAGTAAGCAGCACAGGCTCCAAGGACTCTGGCACCAGTGATGAGAAACAACAGTAATGGTCATGACGACAGCACGCACTATTTGTTGAAGTCTGAGCTGAAACTCCAGTACTTTGGCCACCTCATGCGAAAAGCTGACTCGTTGGAAAAGACTCTGATGCTGGGAGAGATTGGGGGCAGGAGGAGAAGGGGACGAGAGAGGATGAGATGGCTGGATGGCATCACCGACTCGATGGATGTGTTTGAGTGAACTCCGTGAGATGGTGATGGACAGGGAGGCCTGGTGTGCTGCGATTCATGAGGTGGCAAAGAGTCGGACACGACTGAGCGACTGAACTGAATATACACCAAGAGGTATACAAAATAGTTTTTCTGTTAGCTCATCGAGTTAGAAACAACTCTTCAAGATAAGTATTATTCTTAAGCCTGTCTTACAGATCAAGAAAAGAAAGTTCAGAGAGGTCCCCAGGGGAAAATGCATATGTGGGGGACTCTCAGACAGACAGTGCAGTGGCTAGGAAGGCTTCCCAGAGGAGGTGCCTCCTGAGTCGGGTTTTGAAACACAAGTAGGAATTAGTCTGCTGAAGAAGAGCACAAGGGTATTCCAGGTAGGAAAGTGTCTGCAAGAGCTCAAGGTCATAAATGCATGTACCCATTAGGAAACCTCAGATAGCTGGGTTGGCTGGAGGTCAGAGAATGAGACGGGGAGTAGGAGAGGTGAGGCTCTCACAGGAGGCAGTGAGAAGAAGAGGGGAACCTCGCAGGCCACAGGAATTACTTTCAGCCCAATGGGGCCTCAGTAATATACACAGAACTGCAAAACTGTGATCATAGGCCTCCTGCCCACATTATCAGTGGACCTAGGGCAGGACCCAGGGATTTTGTGTGTGTGAGTGTATGCATATCTTACTAAGGTCAAATGTACTTAAACAGTTTTATTAAATATAATTGGCATATAATAAACTACATATTTTAAGTATACATTTGATAAGGTCTAAGATATACAACACACATGAAACTACCACAGTCGAGAGAGAGAGTACATTCATTGTTTACAAAGGTTTCCTCACATTCTTCAAAATCCCTCCTTCGCAACCCCATCCTCACTGATTTGCTATCTGTCATTATAGACTAGCTTGCATTTCTTTAAGATTCTATAAATGGCATATAATAAGTATACTTTTTTTTTGTTTGGCTTCTTTCACTCAGCATAATTATTCTCAGATTCATTTTGAGATAGATACATGTGTTTGTAGAAATAATTCATTCCTTTTTATTTTAGAATAGTGTTCCATTGTGTGAAGGTACCATATTTTATTTAACCATTTGCCAGTTGATGGATAAATACCATTGCTGTGAATATTTGTGTTCAAGTCTTAATAGGCGTATGCTTTCATTTGTGTTGGGTAACTACCTAGCAGTAGGATGGCTGGATCATACGGTAGGTATAAGTTTAACTTTTTAAGAAATGCCAAATTGGGCTTCCCGGATGACTGAGTAGGAAAGAATCTACCTGCCAATGCGGGAGACATGGGTTGGATTCCTGATCTGGGAAGATCCCACGAGCTTCAGAGCAGCTAAGCCAGTAAACACAACTATTGGGCCTGTGCTCTAGAGCCTGGGAGCCACAGCTACTGAGGCTGACATGCCCTAGAGGCGGTGCTCCACAAGAGAAGCCACTCCAGTGAGAAGCCCCACACAGCAATTAAAGAGTAGCACCCCCTCGCCACAATTAGACAAAAGCCTGAGCAGCAATGAAAACCCAGCACAGCCAAAAATAAATAGGTTTTAAAAAATGAGAAGAAATGCCAAATTATTTTCCGAAATAGTAGTACCATTTTATATTCAAGCCAGAGGGTATTATATTATATTCAACACCAATGAGCAATAATCTCATTGTAGCTTTTAATTCGCATCCCCTTGATAAGCATTGATGATGAGCATCTCTTTATGGTTTTATTTGCCATCCCTGTATCTTCTTTGAGCATTTGTTCAACTCTTTTGTCCATTTTAAAGTTGGATTCCTAATTTTCATATTACTGAGATTTGAGGGTTCTCCATTCTGGATATAGGTTCTTTGTCAGATATGAAGTACAATATGTTTTCTAGTCTGTTTACCTTTTTGTTCTCATAACAGTAACTTGATCAAGTCCTATTTATCAAATTTGCTTCTGTGAATTGTGCTTTTGGTGACATATTAAGAAATATTTGCCTAATCCAAGGTCATAAAGACTTTGTCTTATGTCTCCTTCTAAAAATTATAGTTTTAGATTTTACACTTAGTTCTATGATCCACCAAATTAATTTTTGTATAGTATAAAATATAAATCCGTCTTTGGGGTTTTGGCCTTGTTTTTTGTTTTAAAAAAAAGGATATCCAGTTTTTCTAGCCTTTGTTAAATTTATCATTTCTCCACAGCATTTTCTTTGTACCTTTGTCAAAAATCAGCTGTCAGTATACTTATATTTCTGGACTCTCTTCTGACTCTTTATTCTGTCTCATTTATTTATTTACTTTGATGTCAAAATCACGATTTTTAGTACTATATAAGTCTTGCTTTCATGTAGAGTGAGCCCTCCAGTTTTGTCCTTCTTTTTCAAAAATTATTTTAGCTATTATGGACTCTGCATTTTAGTACGAATATTAGAATCAACATATCAATTTCTGCCAAAGAGTCCTGTTGGGAATTTGATTGGGGGTATGTTGCATTTATAGACCACAATTTGGAGAGAACTGATTTCTGAACAAAATTGGTTCTTCCAACTTCTTTTCTTTTTTAGGTTTTCTTTAATTTCTCTCAGCGATATTTTATAGTTTCCAGGGTACAGGTCTTTCACAACTTTCCTCAGACTTATTCCTAAGTATTTTATATCTTTTGATACTATGGTTAAGTGGTAAGTTTTAAATTTTCTTTTTCCAACTGTTTGTTGCTCATGTGTATTATAAAACACATTGTTGCTGCTCAGCGGCTAAGCTATGTTCAACTCTTTGCCACCCCATGGACTGCAGCAATCCAAGCTTCCTTGCTTTTCACTATCTCCCTTGGTTTGCTCAGACTCATGTCCATTGAGTCGGTGATGCCATCCAACCCTCTCATCCTCCATTGCCTCCTACTCCTCCTACCCTGAATTTTTCCCAGCATCGGGATCTTTTCCAATAAGTCAACTCTTCCGGTGGACAAAGTATTGGAACTTCAGCTTCAGCATCCATCCTTCCAGTGAACATTCAGGACTGATTTTCTTTAGGATTGACTGGTTTGATCTCCTTGCTGTCCAAGGGACTCTCAAGAGACTTCTCTAGCACCACAGTTTAAAAGCCTAAATTTTGGGGGGCTCAGCCTTCTTTATGGTCCAACTCTCACATTTGAACAATTTGGAAAACTCAGCAGTGGCCACAGGACTGGAAAAGGTCAGTTTTCATTCCAATCCCGAAGAAAGGCAATGCCAAAGAATGCTCAAACTACCGCACAATTGCACTCATCTCACATGCTAGTAAAGTAATGCTCAAAATTCTCCAAGCCAGGCTTCAGCAATACGTGAACCATGAACTCCCTGATGTTCAAGCTGGTTTTAGAAAAGGCAGAGGAACCAGAGATCAAATTGCCAACATCCGCTGGATCATGGAAAAGGCAAGAGAGTTCCAGAAAAACATCTATTTCTGCTTTATTGACTATGTCAAAGCCTTTGACTGTGTGGATCACAAAAAACTGTGGAAAATTCTTCAAGAGATGGGAATACCAGACCACCCAACCTGCCTCTTGAGAAATCTGTATGCAGGTCAGGAAGCAACAGTTAGAACTGGACATGGAACAACAGACTGGTTCCAAATAGGAAAAGGAGTACGTCAAGGCTATATATTGTCATCCTGCTTATTTAACTTATATGCAGAGTACATCATGAGAAGCGCTGGGCTTGAGGAAACACAAGCTGGAATCAAGATTGCCGGGAGAAATATCAATAACCTCAGAGATGCAGATGACACCACCCTTATGGCAGAAAGTGAAGAGGAACTAAAGAGCCGCTTGATGAAAGTGAAAGAGGAGAGTGAAAACGTTGGCTTAAAGCTCAACATTCAGAAAACGAAGATCATGGCATCTGGTCCCATCACTTCATGGGAAATAGATGGGGAAACAGTGGAAACAGTGTCAGACTTTATTTTGGGGGGCTCCAAAATCACTGCAGATCGTTATTGCAGCCATGAAATTAAAAGACGCTTACTCCTTGGAAGAAAAGTTATGGCCAATGTAGATAGCATATTCAAAAGCAGAGACATTACTTTGCCGACTAAGGTCCATCTAGTCAAGGCTATGGTTTTTCCAGTGGTCATGTATGGATGTGAGAGTTGGACTGTGAAGAAGGCTGAGCACTGAATAATTGATGCTTTTGAACTGTGGTGTTGGAGAAGACTCTTGAGAGTCCCTTGGACTGCAAGGAGATCCAACCAGTCCATTCTGAAGGAGATCAGCCCTGGGTGTTCTTTGGAAGGAATGATGCTAAAGCTGAAACTCCAGTACTTTGGCCACCTCATGTGAAGAGTTGACTCATTGGAAAAGACTCTGATGCTGGGAGGGATTGGGGGCAGGAGGAGAAGGGGACGACAGAGGATGAGATGGCTGGATGACATCACTGACTCAATGGACGTGAATCTGAGTGAACTTCGGGAGTTGGTGATGGATAGGGAGGCTTGGGGTGCTGCGATTCATGGGGTCGCAAAGAGTCGGACATGACTGAGCGACTGAACTGAACTGAACTGAACTGGAAAAAGCTACTATATAGCTTTGACTATATAGACTTTTGTGATGTTTCTGCTTTTAATATGCTGTCTAGGTTTGTCATAGTTTTTCTTCCAAGGAGGAAGCATCTTTTAATTTTATAAGTTGATCCAGTATCCTGCAACTTTGCTAAACTTATTTATTACTACTAGTAGCTTTTTTGTAGATTCCAGTAGATTTTCTGTATAGATGATTATATTGTGTGTGAACAGTTTTACATTCCCAGTCTGGATGTTTCATTTCTTTTCTTTGCCTAATTGCACTGGCTTTACTCCAGTACAATGTTTAACAGAAGTGGCAAGAAAGGATATTTCTGCTTTATTCCTGATCTTAGTGAGAAAGCATTGTCTTTCATGATTAAAAATCTATTGAGATTTTATAAATGTCCTTAATCAGGGTAAGCAAGTCCTTTCATTACTTGTTTGCTGACAGTTTTTTTTTTCTAATCAAGAATGGATGTTAGACTTAGTCAAATGCATTTTCAGTATTTATGAGATAATCATGTTTTTCTTTTTCAGTTTGTTAACATGGTGAATCACATTGATTAACTTTTAAAAATTAAACCAACCATGCATTTCTGGGGGAAAGCTTGCTTGCTCCTAACAGATTATCCTTTTACTCTATTGTTGGATTCAATCTGTGTTCATAGGGAATTATTGAACTGTTGTTCTCTTTTTTTATAATGCCTTTATCAGTTTTTGGCATCAGAGCAAAGCTGGTTTCATGGAATGAACTGGAAAATTTTTTGTCCCCTTTTATCCCTACTTTTAAAACTTTTTGGAAGAATTTGTGTTAAATTGTTATTTTGCCTTTCATGAATGTTTTGTAGAATTCACCAGCATGAGAAAGTTTTTATAACTTGTAAATTCAATTTCTTCAATAGACAGATGGTTTTTCAGGTTAAATATTTCTCCTTGAGTAAGCTTTGGCAATTTGTGTCCTACAGGGAATTTGTCCAGTTCATCTAAGTTGTTGGATGTATCAGCATAAAGTTGTTCAAAATGTTCTCTTATCCTTTTATTATCTGGAGAATCTATAGTGATACCACCTATTATTCGTGATGTTAGAAGTATGTATCTTTGCTCTATTTTCCCTGGCCAGTGTAACTAGAGGCTTATCATTCTTATCTTCTCAAAGAGACAGCTTTCATTTCATTGATTCTCTGCTGCTTTTCTACATTTTGTATTCTGGCCTGGAGAATTCCATGGACTGTATAGTCTACAGGGTTGCAAAGAGTTGGACACAACTGAGCCACTTTCACTTTTTGCTTTCTTTAGTTTATTTGGGTTTCATTTGCTCTCTCTTTTCTATTGCTGTTATTAGGAGGAGTAGTCAATAAATGTCATTTGGATTAAGTTGCTTAATAGTGTTGCTCAAGTTTGTCTATATTCCCACTGATTTTCTGTCTACCCATTCTATCAGGTTTTGAGATTGCTTATTTAAATCTCCAATAATTTTTTATTTTTCTATTTCTCCTTTTAGTTCTATTACTTTTGCTTTATGTATTTTCAAGCTTTATTATTACACATCTAACATTCAGGATTCGGAGAAGGCAATGGCAACCCACTCCAGTACTCTTGCCTGGAAAGTCCCATGGACGGAGGAGCCTGGAAGGCTGCAGTCCATGGGGTCGCTAGGAGTCGGACACAACTGAGTGACTTCACTTTCACTTTTCACTTTCATGCACTGAAGAAGGAAATGGCAACCCACTCCAGTGTTCTTGCCTAGAGAATCCCAGGGACAGGGGAGCCTGGTGGGCTGCCGTCTGTGGGGTTGCACAGAGTTGGACATGACTGAAGCGACTTAGCAGCAGCAGCAGCAGCAACAACATTCAGGATTATATTATCTTGATTAATTGATTCTCTCTTATAGTCATAAAATGACCTTCTTTATCGCTGGCAATAATTTTTGCTCTGAAATATACTTTGATATTAGCATAGTCTCTCTAGCTTTCTTTTGACTAGCATTAGCATAGACTTTTCCCCCAATCAATCTACTTTTAACCTATTTGTGTCTTTATATTAAAAATTTTTTTTTTCTTTTTGACCACACCATGTGGCTTGTGGGGTCCTCTAGTTCCCTGACCAGGGATCAGACCTGGGCCCTCACAGCAAGAGTGCAGGTTCCTAACCACTGGTGTTAGTTGCTCAGTCGTGTCCAGCTATTTGCAATCCCAGGGGCTATAGCCCAGCAGTCTCCTCTGTCCATGGGATTCTCCAGGCAAGAAAACTGGAGTGGGTTGCTATTTCCTTCTCTGGGGGATCTTCCCAACCGAGGGATCAAACCTGGGTCTCCTGCATTGAGTCATGTGAGATCTAGTTGCCTGACCAGGGATTGAACTTGGGATCCCTGCATTGGGAACATGGAGTCTTAGCCACTGGAAAGTCCCTAAACAGGGTTTCTAAATTGTCATGCTTATGTTTAAGCTATAGTGTCTCAGCCTCAGCACTGTTGATGTTTGGAGCCAGATCACTTCTTTGCGGTGGAGGCCATCCTGCACATTGAGGGATGTTGAGCAGCATCTCTGCCCTTCATTCACCAGGTCCAGTAGCATTCCTCCAACTAAAGACGTGTCTGAACATTGCGCAGTGACCCTGAGGGTTGAAATTGCTCTGTGTGATCAGCCCTATGATGGGGGCAGGCCCATTGCCTGTGCCCGCCCCCAACCTTACCCCACCAGCCACACCATCTTTCTCTGCTTCATTCATTGATCTCATTCATTCATTGCAAAACAAAAGACTAGAAGGCAGCTCTGTGGGACTGCTGCTCCTCAACCATGACTGAGCTGAGAATTAGCACAAATATTGCAAAAAAAATCCAAACTAGGGTTGGCAAACTACAGTGAAAGTAAAAGTGTTAGTCGCTCAGTCAGTCAGTCTGTTCAGTCACTCAGTCGTGTCCGACTCTTTGCAGCCCCATGAACCGCAGCACGTCAGGACTCCCTGTCCATCACCAACTCCCGGAGTTCACCTAAACTCATTTCCATTGAGTTGGTGATGCTATCCAGCCATCTCATCCTCTGTCACCCCCTTCTCCTCCTGCCCTCAATCTTTCCCAGCATCAGGGTCTTTTCAAATGAGTGAGCCCTTTGCATCAGGTGGCCAAAGTATTAGAGTTTCAGCTTCAACATCAGTCTTTCCAATGAACACTCAGGACTGATCTCCTTTAGGATGGACAGGGTGGAACTCCTTGCAGTCCAAGGGACTCACAAGAGTCTTCTCCAACACCACAGTTCAAAAGCAGCAATTCTTCGGCGCTCAGCTTTCTTTATAGTCCAACTCTCAGATCCATACATGACCACTGGAAAAACCATAGCCTTGACTAGATGGACCTTTGTTGGAAAAGTAATGTCTCTGCTTTTGAATATACTATCTAGGTTGGTCATAACTTTTCTTCCAAGGAGTAAGTGTCTTTTAATTTCATGGCTGCAATCACCATCTGCAGTGATTTGGGAGCCCCCCAAAATAGTCAGCCACTGTTTCCACTGTTTCCTCATCTATTTGCCATGAAGTAATGGAACCGGATGCCATGATCTTTGTTTTCTGAATGTTGAGCTTTAAGCCAACTTTTTCCCTCTTCTCCTTCACTTTCATCAAGAGGCTCTTTATTTCCTCTTCACTTTCTGCCATAAGGGTGGTGTCATCTGCATCTCATTAGTCGCTCAGTCGTGTCCAACTCTTTGCTACCTCATGGACTGTAGCCCACCAGGATCCTCTGTCCATGGGATTCTCCAGGCAAGAATACTGGAGTGGGTTGCCATGGAATTCCCTAAAATGTTTTCCTCAAAGGCAACATATAGTTGGGGCTTGCTTTTTTATGGAACTTAGTAATCTCTTCCCTTTAGTTTAGGCATTTAGACCTATTATATTAATGTGCTTATTGATGTGGTCAGGTTTAA
This sequence comes from Oryx dammah, assembly GCF_014754425.2. Lineage (NCBI taxonomy): Eukaryota > Metazoa > Chordata > Mammalia > Artiodactyla > Bovidae > Oryx > Oryx dammah. The sequence continues at coordinate 61,124,153 of NW_024070185.1, read as the reverse complement.
ATCTATCATCTAGATATTTTTCTACTTTACTCAGCTGTTCTTTATTCCCTTTTCTTCCTTTCCTGCCTCTTCTTCATTAACGAAATATTTTATGATTCCATTTGTCCCCTCTGTTGATTTATTAGCTGTCACACTTGTTTGTCTTTTATCGTTTTAGTAGTTACTTTAGGGTTTACAGCATACATCTTTAATTTATCACAGTTCCCTTCAAGTAATATATAATTTAATTTATAAAATTCTTATAATAGTATACATCCATTTCTCTACTGCCAACATTTGAGCTACTGTTTTATGCATTTTACGTTTACATATATTAAAAATCTCACATTACATTGTAGTTATTTTCATATTAACAGCAAAATATCATTAAGAGAATTTTAAATAATACAAATATATATTGCATATACTTACCATATAATTACTATTTTGAACACTATTCATTACTCTCTGTGGATTCAAAATTCCATCTGGTGTCATTTTTCTTCTGTCTAATCAACTTCTTTTAGGAATTTTTTTTAGTGTGGGTGTACTAATGATTAATTCCCTCAGCATTTATATGTCTTAAAAAGTCTTTATTTTGCCAATGGTTTTAAATAATATTTTTGCTGAATATGAAATTTTGGGTTGACAGATTTTTTTTAAATCATACAGAATGCAAAGGCGCTGTTGCTTATACTGTTTCTGATAAGAAATCTGCTATTGTCCTCATCTTAGTTCTCTGTACATGTCTTTTTTCTCTTGTTGCTCTTTAAAGTTTCTCCTTAGCAATGCTTTTGAGCAATTATATCATGCTATGCTTTGATGTCATTTTCTTCATTTTTCTTATTCTTGGAGCTCATTGAGCTTCTTAATCTACACCTTTATATTCATCACTATTTGTAATCTAAGAACATACTCTACATGTTTTTGATTTTTTAAAATTTATCAACACTTGCTGATATTTTCTGATCCAGCATATGGTCTATCCTGATGAATGTTCCATGGGCACTTGACAAAAATAAGTATTCTACCTTGTTGAACGTCAAAGTGCTTGATAGTGTTGTTGAGATCTTTTATATCCTATTATTGTTCTAGTAACTGTACCAATTACCAGGAGAGTTAAAACTATGATTGTAGATTTATCTTTTTCTCCATCAATTTTTGCTTCATGTATTTTGAAAGTCTGTTTTTGCCCATATTCATAATTAAATTTTTTTGTCTTCCTGATGAACTGACCAACTTTTCTTTAGAAAGTTTACTTCTTTATCTCTGATAAAACCTCTTGCTTCGACATCTGTATTGTCTGATTTTAATATAGCTACTCCAGCCTTCTTGTAATTAGTGCTTTTGTATAGTACATCTTTTTTTATCCTTTTACTTTCAATCTTTCTCTCACTTGTAGACAGCAATGTCCACAGAAAGCAAATACTTGTAAACAGCAGTTAATTAACTATTTTTCTTTTAACCAGTTTGAAAACTTGTGACTTTAAATGAAATATTTAGTTCTACATATAGTATTATTTTTTATATGGCCACCTTTAGAATAGTCACTTTATTGTTTACTTTCTATTTGTACTATTTTCTTTTTCTGTGTTTTCTTTTATCTTCTTTGGAGTTAAAATATCTTTAGTATTTCATTTTAATTACTCTGTTGAGTTTTTTTCTCTTTCCAACATTTTATTAAGAAAAATGTCAAACATACCAAAAAGTCAAAAAAGTTTTTTAGGGAATACCGTATGTCTACCATCAACGGTTTCTATTCCTATAGAAAGGAATAAAAAGACTTCATTTGGCCAACCCACCTTCCATATCAGATGCCTTGTCTCTTGATTTAAATAGGGTAGAGGTAAACACATTGAAAAGGTTGCAGTAATAAAAATGTAATTCTCAGAATTTAGGAAATGAGACTCCCATCTTTACATACATCTCATTACTGTGAGAGGGAGCAGGACAATCTGGACTGTGTCCAGACTGGATGACCCGGACAAGGCTGTGACTGGCTGCTGAGTAATATGAGGGAGGAAATGGCTGTGCTATACCCAGGGAAGATTAGAGGGGGTTAAGAACAGACATTTATAGGTCATAGCCTTCCAGCCTCAGGGAGGAAGGGGAAGCTGTCTTTGGGAGAGTCCAGGAGCCAGGACTAGATAGATAGATGCTCCAGGGAACATATGTAGCTTCCATAAAAGGAACAACTAAACAGGAAAAGGTGCCAAAGATGCACAAGACTATCAAGAGATAGTGAGCTCCCTGACACTTGAGGTATGCAAGGTTTCACTCATCCAACAATATTTATTGACCTTCTATATGACAGATGTTGGCCTACGCATGGCGGATCAAGTGGTGAATAAAGAAGACTGGCATCTTGTTCTCACGAGGTGGTAAATATTAAATGATCCCTCAAATCTACAATTATCAATAGTGATTCATACAGGACATGTACTCTGGCAAAACCTGGAGAACAGGATTAAATGTCTTCTAACTCTGAGACTAATGGCATAAAAACTGGAAACTGTGAAAGTGATAGTTGCTCAGTCGTGTCCAACTCTTGGCGACCCGATGGACTATAGCCAACCAGGCTCCTCTGTCCATGGGACTCACTAGGCAAGAATACTGGAGTGGGTAGCCATTCCCTTGTCCAGGGGATCTTCCTGACCCAGGGATCGAATCCAGGTTTCCTGTATTACAGGTGGATTCTTTACTGTCTGAGCCATCAGGGAAGCACCATGGAAACTGGAAGCCCTGTATAAATGATGGTTTCTATTATTATGTTATTGTTAACATTATTATTATTATTTGTTCTATTCATTCATTTCTCATTTCCTGAGCACCCACTGGGAGCTATGCATGGATGCAGAGCTGCATGAGATGGGTCTTTGTCCTCTAAGTGGAAGAGCTGCCCTATTAACCGACCATCCGATACAAAGGGGAGTGCTGTGATTAGAAACCAGGATCCCAGGGAGGCACTGGCCACCCAGGAAGCAGCTGGGGGCAAGGGAAACAGTGACGGGTCGGGGAACTTGTTGGAGTAAGTGGGACTGAGTTGGTCTTGAAGGACAAGGAGAAAACTGCTGTGTGTTGATTCCCCTTATTCCCCTCTGCAGACCTCAAGGCAACTTGACAAATGTGAGGCATCCCCTTCTGTCTAAGTCCCCTCCCCATCTCCCAGCCTCATTCTCCCTACCCACTTGGTGGCAGAGGGTTTCCGCTCAGCTGGGCCCCTCAGCCAATTAACACTCTTTGCATCTGAAAAGCTCAAATCAGCTTCTCAGAGGTGTTAGAGATCAGAGTAATTAAGGTCTCTTTCTAATGCAAATCCAAAGCAGAAATTGAATGTTTGTCTCCTTCAAAAATTAGGGTCCCAAGTTCTATGAGGTAGTGAAATTCAGCAAGGGGAGGTGATGGCTTCAAGAACTAGAAGCCAATTTGTTGGGATGCTCTCCAGAAACAATTGATTAAACAAAAATTTACTCCACACGGCAGCAGAAGTGATATTCTTTAAACATGAGTCAGATCCTATCTCTCCCTTTCTCTCTGATGCACTTGTATTAAAATCCAAAGCCCTCACCACAGTTTCAAGGCTCCACATAATCTGGCCTTTGCCTCCCCTGAAACTGCATCTCAGGCTCCTTTATAAAGTGCTTGTCACACTTTGTAATTATTTTATTTACTGGTTGGCCTCCCCCACATCATTAAGTAAATACATCGCTGTTACTACTCACCCTGGAGCACAATATATAAAGTTGTCCAAGTGAAAAACAGCCCGATTGCAAATCAGCACTTGCAATTTGGAATGTGCCCTAGAGCCATTCAGAAGAGGGGCTCATATTCGCGGCCTCCCCCTCACACCATCTCTGTTCATAGTGCACCCTGGCCATTGAAGTAGCATCAGCCGTCGCTGACCTCTAGCTGTATCTCAGAGCTCACTTTTCTGGAGAGCAACTAACTGCTCTCTCTTTGAGATGCCCTTCAGCATCCCAAGCACTATTCACAAATGGCTAATTTTTTAAATTGGACACTACTCACCAATAACCTCCAAATGCAAAGAAAATTCCTACAGCCACGGGAACATATTTAACGAAATCATTTACTCTTTTTCCTGTCTCCCCAACTGAGATGCCTGGAGGTGGGAAAGCTGTGTCTGTCTTGGTCATCCCCTAACAGCAGCTCACAGAGCAGTGTCTGGCACTTGATGGATATTCCAGGAATATAAATATTTTGAATAAATGGATTTTCTGAAACTTCTCGTGTATAGGCTCATTGCCTACAGAATGGACACAGAGGTAGACAAACCCAGATTCATCCTTGGAGGAGCTCATAGCCTAGTGGGGAGGGACCCCACAGAACCAAGGACTCATTTGTTCACTAAGCACTTGAGCACCCCCTATAGTGGAGTCAGAACCTCAGTGCAGAGACACAATATAGGTAAATTCCACCATGTGAGAGTGGGGGTAGGTGGGAAGGAAGCAAGAAATAACCGTCTTCCCATTGTGGGCAATTCCCCCAGCTAGGAGGGATCCTAACACCTCCTTTAGTCATCAAGCATTGTTGGAACCAGACAGTACTTTAAGCACCGAGATACAATGATGAATGAGGGTCACCCTAGTCCTCAAGTGAATCAGTCTAATAGATGGCAAAAATGTGCAAAGACAAAATAAAAAGACCATATCATAATACTATGTCACATGGTAGCAAATTTGAGTCCAAACCTCTTGCAGAAGTGAAGATGATTTACCACAGAGGAGAATACAGTGAGATTTGTTAGAAAAGACAATTCCTGAGCTGGGTTTTGACAGCTGAATAGAAGTTTTCCCAGCAGACAAAGGAGAGGAGAAGAGCATTCCAGGCACGGGCAAATGAGGCGCAAAGGCATGGAAACCAGCATGATGAATTTGAAGAACTGCAAGCCATTTGGGGGTCACTACTAAAGTGTAAAGTGAAAAGGGAGATATGGAGGCATGAGAAGTAACTGGGCCCAGATATTGCAAGGTTTCAGCTAGACCGTATGCTTCAAGCTACAGGAGACGAATGTTGGGGTTTAACCACGAGAATGATGAATCAGCTTTTGCCACATAATAAACCACCCCAAATTGCAGTGACTTAACAATTAGTAGACTCAGACATCCTGGAATGTGAAGTCAAGTGGTCCTTAGAAAGCATCACTATGAACAAAGCTAATGGAGGTGATGGAATTCCAGTTGAGCTATTTCAAATCCTGAAAGATGATGCTGTGAAAGTGCTGCACTCAATATGCCAGCAAATTTGGAAAATTCAGCAGTGACCACAGGACTGGAAAAGGTCAGTTTTCATTCCAATCCCAAAGAAAGGCAATGCCAAAGAATGCTCAAACTACTGCACAATTGCACTCATCTCACATGCTAGTAAAGTAATGCTCAAAATTCTCCAAGCCAGACTTCAGCAATATGTGAACCGTGAACTTCCAGATGTTCAAGCTGGTTTTAGAAAAGGCAGAGGAACCAGATGTCAAATTGCCAACATCCGCTGGATCATGGAAAAAGCAAGAGAGTTCCAGAAAAACATCTATTTCTGCTTTATTGACTATGTCAAAGCCTTTGACTGTGTGGATCACAATAAACTGTGGAAAATTCTTCAAGAGATGGGAATACCAGACCACCTGACCTGCCTCTTGAGAAACCTATATGCAGGTCAGGAAGCAACAGTTAGAACTGGACATGGAACAACAGACTGGTTCCAGATAGGAAAAGAAGTATGTCAAGGCTGTATATTGTCACCCTGCTTATTTAACTTATATGCAGAGTACATCATGAGAAATGCTGGAAGAAGCACAAGCTGGAATCAAGATTGCCGGGAGAAATATCAATAACCTCAGAGATGCAGATGACACCACCCTTATGGCAGAAAGTGAAGAGGAACTAAAGAGCCTCTTGATGAAAGTGAAGGTGGAGAGGGAAAAAGTTGGCTTAAAGCTCAACATTCAGAAACGAAGATGATGGCATCTGGTCCCATCACTTCATGGGAAATAGATGGGGGAACAGTGGAAACATTGTCAGACTTCATTTTGGGGGGCTCCAAAATCACTGCAGATGGTGTTTGCAGCCATGAAATTAAAAGACGTTTACTCCTTGGAAGGAAAGTTATGACCAACCTAGATAGCATATTGAAAAGCAGAGATATTACTTTGCCAACAAAGGTCCATCTGGTCAAGGCTATGGTTTTTCCAGTGGTCATGTATGGATGTGAGAGTTGGACTGTGAAGAAAGCTGAGCACCGAAGAATTAATGCTTTTGAACTGTGGTGTTGGAGAAGACTTTGAGAGTCCCTTGGAGTGTAAGGAGATCCAACCAGTCCATCCTAAAGGATATCACCCCTGGGTGTTCATTGGAAGGACTGATGCTAAAGCTGAAACTCCAGTACTTTGGCCACCTCATGGGAAGAGTTGACTCATTAGAAAAGACTCTGATGCTGGGAGGGATTGGGGGCACAAGGAGAAGGGGACGACAGAGGATGAGATGGTTGGATGGCAACACCGACTCGATGGACATGAATCTGAGTGAACTCCGGGAGTTGGTGATGGACAGGGAGGCCTGGCGTGCTGCGATTCATGGGGTCACAAAGAGTAGGACACGACTGAGCGACTGAACTGAACTGAATAATTAGTAATCATGACTTACCCATCTGGAGTCAACTGGGGGTGGCTGGTTCTGGCTGGGCCTTGATGAACTGGTTCAGTTCTTCGTGAGCCTCTTATCTTCCTCCTGGGACCATCAGGCCAGCGTTGGCATGTCTTGCTCATGGCAATGGCAGGGGCAGAAGAATGCAAAAGGAGATACGCAAGGCATCTTGAGGCCTAGGCTCAGACTGGCACTTCTCACCTCCATCTCACTCTGTGCCCAGAGGACATCACATGGCCTAGTTTGGATTCAAAGGCATGAACACCCTTCACACTGTGGCCAGGAGATCTAACACAGAGATCCGATCGTATTGCTTGTGCTAGGGCGTGTTGATGGATGCCATTCCTCAGGGCTCCCTACGGTCATGACTTGCCTCATACAGTTTTGCAGGTGCATACCTTTGAATCCAAACTAGGCCATGTGATGTCCTTTGGGCAACAGAGTGAGGTGGAGGTGACAAGTGCCAGTCTGAGCCTAGGCCTCAAGATGCCTTGCGTATCTCCTTTTGCATTCTTCTGCCCCTGCCATTGCCATGAGCAAGACATGCCAACGCTGGCCTGATGGTCCCAGGAGGAAGATAAGAGGCTCACGAAGAACTGAACCAGTTCATCAAGGCCCAGCCAGAACCAGCCACCCAACGTTGACTCCAGAGGGTAAGTCATGAATACTAATTGTTAAGTCACTGCAATTTGGGGTGGTTTATTATGTGACAAAAGCTGATTCATCATTCTCACGGTTAAACCCCAACACTGGTCTCCTGTAGCTTGAAGCATAAAGTCTAGGTGAAACCTTGCAACATCCGGGTCCAGTTACTTCTCCTGCCTCCATATCTCCCTTTTCGCCTGGGGATACAGCAGTTTCAGAGATTCAGGCCTGAGCTAAACGAATGCCCCAGGATCCCATGATTCGCTCTCTCCTCTATTCCATGTACCAGGATTTAGCCAGATCAGGCAAAGGGGAGGCTTATCTTTAGTCTTTTGTTCAATTCTAAGAGCTCAGCCTGAGCACTTTGGTACTTTCAGCAGTGAATAAGGAGCCTTTGAAATAAGCAGATAAAGGCTAATATTCAATAAACTAGTGAACAAGAGTTTTCTTTAACCCTCTTGGAAAGGCATCTCTGAGACAAAAACAGAGCTGAGCTGCAATATTGGATAAGCCCCACTGATCACAAGAAACCCTAACATAATTGACTATTGGCAAATGCAACAGAACCAAATAAAGCAAGTAATTAACAATTATTGTGCTTGGAGCTAATGGAACTACAAATCCCAGCTGCCTAGGTGTTTCTCCCAAGCATTGATAACAACTGAGTGTTTGTTGTTGGGTGAGTAACCCAGGTGTGAAATTCATTTTATTAGGCTAGATCTAAAAATAGGCTTGAATCAGACAGTGGAAAAGAACAGAAATCATTCCCACTTGCTCACTTGAGCACATGGGGAATAAACTCAAGGCTCTGGTTTTTGTTTAAAAAGGGGGGAGTTATGGTAGATTGTTTGCAAAAGTGACCTCCATATTATTTTCCTTTTTGTATCTGTGCTGCTTTGGAGATGTGACTCTGTGGCTCTTCCCATCAGGAAGTCATGGAGCCTGTTTCCCCACCAAATGAGACTGATTAGCTCTGACCAATGGACTGTGGCAGAGATGACATTGTACTAATTTGAAGCCTTAGCCTCAAGAGGCCTTTATCTTTGCCACTCTCTTGAGACTCATTCCTGCCATGTGAACAAGTCCACGCGAGGCTTCTATAGATTAATGAGTCAGCTCAGTTGTCCCAGCAGAGGTCCCCAAACATGTGAAGAGCTCAGTCAAAGTCAGCAAAGCCAGCACAAATGACCCCAGAAGCAGGAGGAATGCCAGCTGAGTCCAGGAAACCTGCTGTCTGAGCCCAACCTAAACCGCCAACCTACAGAATCTTGAGGTTAATAAATGGCTATTAATTTAAACCACAAATTTGTAAAGTGATTTGTTACACAGAAATAGATAACAGATATAGGAGTATTCTGCATCAAAGCAGCTGGAAATAAGCTTCCATAAAAACATGATCACCACTACCAATCACTGGGTACCTATTGCCTATTGGGAAATTTGTGTATCTGAAACTTTGCTGGCTACTTTATGGATTCCGTGCAGTGTTATCTTACCATCGAAACTCAGCAAGGCAGAGTTATTTTCATCATTTTGCAAGTGGAGCAGATGAGGAATCTGAGGCTATGAAGATAGTTTATGCAACTTGCCCAAAGTCACACAGCTATTGTTTTCTCATCTTTTTAATTATTATTAATTTCTTATTATTTTTTTACATTTTTAGTTTTTGTTTATTTTTAAACCCTTATGTCGAGGACTGACTTTCAGTAGATCACAGTAAACCCCAACCCAGAAGCAGGTTGTCTACGAATGGTTTAGCACCAGGTTCCCCATGAAAGTGTGGTACGTGACGGATGAGGGGCGGCCACCTTTTCAGCTGCGCCCCGTGTCCCAGGATGAAGGTCTCTCTGCAGCTTTTGTTTTCTTAACCTAAGACAAGTGGGGTTTCTTAGAGGCTAAAAGTGTCCTGGGCCACTTCCTGTTTTTGAGGTGCTTTATATACTAGTAAATGAAGATATCAAGAAACAATTACACAAATGGTGACATATTTTAAATTTTTACATATATTAAGTTATCACTTTTAATATCAAAGAAAAAGGCAATGCAGTATAATTGCTGATCACAAGATAATCACACATTTATTTTAAAAGCATATTAATTTATAGTAAACCACAAGTGGTGTGGTTTGATAATGAGATGCAAATATTTCTTTGTTGGCTGAGAATTTTCTGCTTTCATCAGGTCAGGTTACCTCTGTGATGGGATATATAACCCACATAACCTGCCTTGGAAATAGCATCAAAAGATGAAATATGAAACCTTTCATGACATCAACCCAGCCATAGGGCCCCCCTGCCATCCCCCAACATAGCCTAGCCCTCAGGAGAGGTCTGTGCAAGGGCCAAAGGAATCCATCCTACACCCTCAAGCAGCCCTCGGCTGAGGGGTGAACTTCCAGGGAGAACTCTTACAGAAACTGAATTTCCTGCTGTTATCGGAGAATTAAGCCATCTTTATTTTCTATCACAAAATGATTTCATTAGATGTTTCATGCCATTATGTCCAGGCTTACCCAGAACCAAACAAAGTAGGGATTTGCCAAGAAACCAGACAACATTGCCAGTCTAAACACAGAGACGGGGATGGGGATGCAGGGGCTCTACATGGTCCAGAAGGCTGAGAGGCATCTCAGAGAGAATGTTAAGGCTGAATGTTAACTCCCATTAACATTAGGAGTCTGCTGGGTGGAGGAAAACATGCCAGGTGCCAGAAACAGCGCTGGCAAAAGTATGGAGTTAAGAAAAGACATTAAAAGTGGGAATGGTGCAGAGGACAGTGTAACTGGAGCCCAGGGTTGGGGGGTGGGGTGGGCGTTGGAGAGAGAGGAGGTAGATGAGGCCAGAGAGGATATTGGGGGAAAATAGTGGAGGGTATTTTACCCAAGAAGGTAGCCAGGTCTCAATCTCTTGCAGGTTATGGCCACTTGTTACCAAGGAGAAGTCTCAGTCTGGGAACACAGCTGTGCACCCAGAATAAATGTCCACAGACCCTATTCCATCCACTCCTTGCAGTAGCCCATCTACTGTCCTCTTTCCCAAAGACTTCAACTGCCCCCCCCTCCCACTGCAGATGGCTCTCCTGCAAGCTGCTGTAAACTGAGTGTTCCTTGGGAATCTAATTCCTGCATTTCTCCACAAATCTGCATCATTCACAAACTAATTCTGAGGTCTTCCACAGACTAGTCTATTTAGAACAAAAAATGTAAAAAGTTTTGCAGCAGTAGACACTCAACTTTCTCATAATTTTACAAACTCAAGAGTAGGGAAGGGTCAAGAAGTTTGGCTTAAAGGCAGAGAAATGATGGAAGGTGACTTAGAACCATTAAGTCTTGGCATCTGAAGCCATCAGGGCCTTCTGGGATCACCTATTTCAGGGGTGGAAAATATATTACACACAGTCTGCCCCCCTCCCATCTGGTGCCCAGGGCAGACATTGCTAATCTATTACCGCACACTCTTTGGCTAAGCTGAGAAACAACTGAATCCTCTGGTACACAGCACTGTGGGCAGCCTCTACCCATTAGTCAGAGTCAGCCATAAGTGAAAAGCAGCTGGTCAGTCCTGATGGTTTCCATTCCTCCCAATTCATAGAGAAGATGGAGGCACAGGGAGGGTAAGGGACTTGTCCAAAGAGGGTTTTCCTGTCCCTTTGGGCAGAGCTTTTCCCCACACCACATAGCTTCCTCATTTCCACATGGTTGCAGATGACAAAGACTTTCATGCCTCAACTGTAATTCAGAGAATGACTCCAGCATAAGAGATGGAGTTTTACAAGCAATGTCATTTTTCTTTTGTTTCCAGCTCAAGTTGTTATTTGGCCATGCTTTAAAGTATAGATTTGTATTATCATAATTAAAGAACACATAAACAGTCAGTAGATTCTGCCCATACACTTACTAAAACCCTAAGGAATTCATTCATTCACCCATGGGCCAGGCAAGGTGCTGGGCATTGAGTTTATGAGGACCCAGAAGACACCCCAGGTGCCCAAGGAGCTAAAATGCTCAAGCCTGACATTCTGCTTAGCTTGGGGGAAGGTGAGAGCTGGACTCACAAGCAGGCTCAAGTCAACTCTCCCATCCCAGGGCAGAGAGGACCCAGAGATTCCACACATGCCACCCCTCACGCCGTGCAACCTTCCCTAGAACCCCGCATCAAGTCCTCTTCACACACCTCCAGCAATGGGGAGAGCACCCCCTCCCAAGGCGGCCAAGTGGACCTTCAGATGGTTCTGCCTGCTACAAATTCTTCCATTACAGATGGGCCTCCCCATGATCTCCATGTACTGGTCCTGCCTTTGTCCCATGGGGAACTAACCTTCTGGGGACCTAGAAGAGAACATTGAGGAGGAGGGTTGTCCAGTGAAAGAGACACAAGAAAAGGGGAGAGGGAAGGCACCCAATTTATGGTATGGTGAGACCATTTCATATCCATGCTCATAATTTTTGCTCATATCTGTAGAATATCATTGTGCCCACTCTGCTTTGGTATATGCTGAGATCCTTATAAACCCAGCTCCTTCAGAAGGCCCAAAATGCATTTTCTATGGGATCCTGTGCAAGAGAGCTGGTTGCTATGGTAACAATTGAATGTAAATTTCCCAGAACCCCCAACTAAACTATTAATCAGACAGATGAAAGGGCCAGAGAGGTAAATAAATCAGTTAAGAAATCAGCTCCTACCAGAAAGGACAGGGAGCAGGGCCACCCCAACATGCTGAGGCAATAACTCATCCCTCCATTTGATCCTTTAAAGGCAGAAGGAGAGGTGGTTAGAGACCAAGGGGGATGCTGTCTCACTCCCCTATCCAACTGTTTTGTCCATCATTCTTGTGGAGTCACAGAGGCTTGATGGTGGAGGTCATGCCTGGTACTCCATCAGTAGAGATTAAGTACCCCATCCTTACTGCTACCAGGATCATCAAGGTAAAAATGTCTGACTCTGCCTGAAAAAAACGTTCTGGCCAGCTTGAAAGGAGCATTCTACTGAATTGCGGTGATGACAGTGGGATGAGGTTCAGCACTGACAGATTGTTGTTGTTCAGTCGCTCAGTTGTGTCCGACTCTTTGCGACCCCATGAACTGCATGCCGCACACCAGGCTCCCCTGTCTTTCACCATCTCCCAGAGCTTACTCAAACTTATGTCTTTTGAGCCAGTGATAGCATCCAACCATCTCGTCTTCTGTCATCCCCTTCTCCTCCTACCTTCGATCTTTCCCAGCATCAGGGTCTTTTCTAATGAGCTAGCTCTTCACATCCGGTAGCCAAAGTATTGGAGCTTCAACCAGGGTCTCCTGCATTGCAGATGGATTCTTTACCGTCTGAGCTACCAGGGAAGCCCACTGATGGGTAGTAGAATTAGAGTGACGGAGCCCAAATTTTCACTAGAAGTTTGTGGGATTTACTTGTATTTGGCTCTTAATAAGGATAGTTATGAAAAAGCTTACTAAGCTTCCTTGAAGTAAAGTAGACCCACCTAGAACCTGGTGGGTCCCAGTGGGGTGGAATGGGGGTGGGAGTGCTTACTCTAATTGTAGGAAATGCTTCTGGGAGGAAAGGAATAAACTGTACTCTCCCGGTGCACACGAAGCCTGCAAAGGGGACATCCATGTGACCAAGAAAGGATCTCAGGCCTCAGGACTGAGAGAAAGATATTCTAGGTAAGCACGGTGGGCTCCACCGTGACTATGTCCTCTGCCAACCAGGCCCAGTGGGGGCCCCACCCCTGGGTTAGGTGGGCAGGTCTATGGGGAAGGGGAGGAAAGAATGCACCGGAGAGGACCAGCCCTGCTCCACAGCAAATGCAAACTCACCCTGGGATCTTGGGTAAAGCCGTCCCCTTGTCTGGGCCTCAGTTTCCCGAACCATAAAAGGATGGACCTGGGCCACTCAAGTCAAGGTCACCATGAGGCTGGCAGTAATGGGCCTTGATGCAAAGTCTAACAGGGGACCATCTCCCCCTACCTTTTGTTTTTCCTTTGAGAAGGGAAATGAGCTTAATCAAGGGTTTCATCATTAGGCAAGAGCAGCGGGGCCAGGGAAGGGGGATCCCACCTCAAAAGCCACCCTGGGGGCGATCTTAACAGAGAATAGAAAGGGGTGACTCCGGGACTCTGACAGAGGGGCCCTGAAGCCTTCTTTGGTGCTCTCTGGCTCTAAAATTTAAGTCTCCTAATTGAGAAAAGAGGAGGGGGAGGTGATGAGAGGATGGAAACAGCTTTCTACCCTGTAGGCTGAGGTTGAATTCAAGTCACAAAGAGAAAACCCAAGGGCACCCAGAGCAAATCTTCAGCCCAGAAAAACCACTTGGCTGCACAAGCCACTTTGCCTGCTGCCTCCTGTAAGCACCCTCAGAGAACTGTTTCAAGCTCATAAAAGCAAGGAGGCCTTGAAGGGAGCACTGAGGCCCAGAAAGGGGAATGACAGACCCACAGCCACATAGTAAGCAGGTGGGAGAGACAGGACCGCACCCAGGTCTCCTGATCCCAGACCTATGCATTTTCCATTGCCAGCTGGCCTTACACTGTCTTCCCTGAACTCTTTCTATAATTCATGTACATTGTGCAGTGGAAATGGCAGGGAGAGATCCTGCAGGGATGGGTAATTTTTCACCATGGGTGGCACTGAGGCTTCCCCCATCCCTGGAGGAGGGAAATGAAGGGTTGATTAAGTACTCGAAACATGCCCGCCTGTGGACCATTTAATAAGTGCCTCGTCCATCTCTCAGGCATTAGAACAGACATTTGGTCTGCTAATCCAATTTGACCAGCCTCTCCAAGGCTGCTATCGCTGGCTGCTGGGCGCCATTTTGTTTGATGTGTTCGGAGTCAGTGCAAGCTCCCTGCACTTGCTATCGCTATTGCTTGATTAATTACAAATGTGACCTCTCCCCTTGCATTAATATTCCAATACAGACAGAGCAATCTGCAACAGTCCTCAAAGATGCTTTGAGGGTCTGGTGATGACCCAGCCATTCCTCTGATTCTCTCAGCCTGGATCTGGATTAAGGATCAGAAAGTAGGTGTGGGGTCTGCAAATCTTCACACTTTGATCTGTGATCTGTGTTATCCTGCCCACTTAGCAGGAAGAAATTTAGAAGGAGGAGCCACAGGAGAACATTTCAGCATTTTGCTGCTGGTGAAGGGAAAGTCACTCAGTCATGTCTGACTCTGCGACACCATGGACTGTAGCCTGCCAGGCTCCTCTGTCCATGCAACTCTCCAGGCAAGAATAGTGGAGTGGGTAGCTATTCCCTTCATTAGAGGACCTTTCCAAACAGGGATCGAACCCAAGTCTCCAGCATTGCAGGCAGATTCTTTCCCAGCTGAGCTACCAGTGAAGCCCCTTGCTGCTCATATCCCTCCCGCAAACTCCCCATGCTTCCACCCAAAACTTCCCCTAAAATGCTGTCCTCACCTTGCAGTTTCCAAGCTCATAATCCTCAAGGAGTCCCCAGACTCCTCTCCTACATGATTTGAATCTTGATCTTCCACATTGTAGGAGATTCTTTACTCTCTGAGCCATAGGGAATCTCTGGGAAATCAAGTCATTTCCTAAGTACATATGAAAGTACATATGAGGTGGCTCATGAAAGCAACCTCACCATCAAAACCGCAGAACCAGAATAATCCCAGGTGGCATCTCAGGAACTTTGGAGGTGGGGAGACACCTGGGGTTCTTCCCTTTGCTTGCTCTTTCTTATGCTCTAATTTCATACCCTAACGAATTACTCCAGGTTTCCCTGGTGGCTCAGTGGTAAGGAATTAGCCTGCCAAGCAGGAGACACAGGTTCAATCCCTGTGATGGGAATATCCCCTGGAAGGAAATGGCAACCCACTCCAGTATTCTTCCCTGGGAAATCTCATGGACAAAGGAGCCTGGTAGGTTACAGTCCATGGTATCGCAAAAGAGTTGACACGACTTAGCCACTAACACACACAACCAATTACTCCACTCTCTTCTCTCCTCAGCAGGATCACTACCACCCCTCCTGGGCCCCACCCAGCTGCTTTGGTCCCAGGCAATAAGATGTGAGAGGTGGGGAAGGGCAGTGCCTCCTTCCTTCTAGTTGTTCCCAGAGTCTTAATAAGCCACTTTAGTGTATATATATATATACACATATATCTTCTTGCCTGGAGTCACTGAGCCTCAGGATTGAGAGTTCTCTGTTACAATTCTTTCACTTTAAAGATGGGGAAACTGAGGCCCAGAGAGGGGTGGGTGACTTGCCTTAAGTCCTACAACAAGTTAGGATGGAGCCTAGGCTAAGACACAGGTCTCCCCATTGCCAATGCAGCTCTGCCCACTGCTCCACACTGCCTCTTGGCTAAATCCACCCCTTGTCAACCTTGGGTGTATAAGGGACCTTCCTTACTTAACATCTGAATGAGTTTCAGCAAGCCACTTCACCTAACTGAGCCAGTTTCCTTCCTGCTCTAAGGGGAGGAGCAAGGCCCATCCCCAGAGTCGTGAGGAGGACTAGGGAGGCCAGCACAGGGCCTGGAAGTGTGAAGTAACAAGATTAAGTAAAGAAACAGTCTTTGTATTAGCTCTTTGCAACTGCTGTGACAAATTACCACAAACTGAGTGGCCTCCTGAGAAATCTGTATGCAGTTCAAGAAGCAACAGTTAGAACTGGACTTGGAACAACAGACTGGTTCCAAATCGGGAAAGGAGTTTGTCAAGGCTGTATATTGTCACCTGGCTTGTTTAACTTATAGGCAGAGTACATCATGCAAAATGCTGAGCTGGCATTAAAAAGAATACATTTGAATCAGTTCTGATGAGATGGATGAAACTGGAGCCGATTATACAGAGTGAAGTGAGCCAGAAAGAAAAACACCAATACAGTATACTAACACATATATATGGAATTTAGGAAGATGGCAATGATGACCCTGTATGCAGGACAGCAAAAAAGACACAGATGTGTATAGCGGACTTTTGGACTCAGAGGGAGAGGGAGAGGGTGTGATGATTTGGGAGAATGGCATTGAAACATGTATAATATCATGTAAGAATCGAAATGCCAGTCTATGTCTGATGCAGGATATGACACGCTTGGGGCTGACGCACGGGGATGACCCAGAGAGATGTTGTGGGGGGGGGGGTGGGAGGGGGGTTCATGTTTGGGAACGCATGTACACCTGTGGTGGATTCATGTCAATCTATGCCAAAACCAATACAGAATTGTAAAGTAAAAATTAAAAATAAATAAATAAATAAATTTTTTTAAAAAAATTAAAAAAACAAACAAACCAAAATGCTGAGCTGGATGAAGCACAAGCTGGAATCAAGATTGCCGGGAGAAATATCAATAACCTCAGATAACCAGATGACACCAACATTATGGCAGAAAGTGAAGAACTAGAGAGACTCGATAATAATGAAAGAGAACAGTGAAAAAGTTGGCTTAAAGCTCAACAATCAGAAAACTAAGATCATGGCATCCGGTCCCATACTTCACGGCAAATTGATGGGGAAACAATGGAAACAGTGACAGACTTTATTTTCTTGGACTCCAAAATCACTGCAGATGATGACTGCAGCCATGAAATTAAAAGACACTTGCTCCTTGGAAGAAAAGCTATGACCAACCTAGACACTATATTAAAAAGCAGAGACATTTCTTTGCCAACAAAGGTCTGTCTAGTCAAAGGTATGGTTTTTCCAGTAGTCATGGATGGATGTGAGTTGGACTATAAAGAAAGCTGAGCACCGAAGAATTGATGCTTTTGAACTGTGGTGTTGGAGAAGCCTCTTGAGAGTCCCTTGGACTGCAAGAAGTTCTACCCAGTCCATCCTAAAGGAGATCAGTCCTGAGTGTTCATTGGAAGGACTGATGTTGAAGCTGAAACTCCAATACTTTGACCACCTGATGCGAAGGGCTGACTCATTTGAAAAGATCCTGATGCTGGGAAAGATTGAGGACAGGAGGAGAAGGGGGCAACAGAAGATGAGATGGTTGGATGGCATCACTGACTTGATGAACATGAGTCTGAGCAAGCTCTGGAGTTGGTGAAGGACAGGGAAGCCTGGTGTGCTGCATTCAATGGGGTCACAAAGAGTCGGACACAGCCGAGCGACTGGACTGAACTGAACTGCTGCTGCTGCTGTTGCTGCTAAGTCCCCTCAGTTGTGTCTGACACGACTCTGTGCTGAGTGGCTTAAAACAACACTAATTTCTTGTAGCTCTGAGGTCAGAACTCTGAAATGAGTCTCACTGGACTAAAATCAAGGTGTGGGCAGGCTGCCTTCCTTTCTGGAGGCTCTAGGGGAGAATCTGTTTTCTGGCCTTTTTAGTTTCTAGGGGCCGTTTACATTCCTCAGATCATGGTCCCCTTCCTTCTTCAAAGCCAATGATGGTTGGTTGGGTCTTTTTCATATGTTGCTACTCTCGCATGCCTCTTCTGCTTCTGTCTTTCACTTAGAAGGACTCTTGTGACTATATTTGGCACACCTGGATGTCCAGATGCTCTCTCTATCTCAAAGTCAACTGATTAGCACCTTTAATTCCATCTGCAACCTTAATTCTCCTTTGCCACATAACATAGCATATTCACAGGTTCTGGAGATTAGGATGTTGGAGGTCATTATTCTGCCTATCACAGTCCTACATCATCTGGGAAGCTGGAGAACCTAAGGGAAATCAGGGCTTTGTTTGAAGAAACACACACACAAAAAAAAAACACATTTTTGCATGTAACTTCAGGGGATTCACAAGCATGGACACTGGTATGAACTCTCAAGCTAAAAGCATAATATGGGCCCCCTACTCTTTATGACAACGAAGATCATGGCATCTGGTCCAATCACTTCATGGCAATTAGATGGGGAAACAGTAGAAACAGTGTCAGACTTTATTTTGGGGGGCTCCAAAATCACTGCAGATGGTGACTGCAGCCATGAAATTAAAAGACGCTTACTCCTTGGAAGGAAAGTTATGACCAACCTAGATGACATATTCAAAAGAAGAGACATTACTTTGCCAACAAAGGTCCGTCTAGTCAAGGCTATGGTTTTTTCAGTGGTCATGTATGGATGTGAGAGTTAGACTGTGAAGAAAGCTGAGCGCCAAAGAATTGATGGTTTTGAACTGTGGTGTTGGAGAAGACTCTTGAGAGTCCCTTGGACTGCAAGGAGATCCAACCAGTCCATTCTGAAGGAGATCAGTCCTGGGTGTTCTTTGGAAGGGATGATGCTGAAGCTGAAACTCCAGTACTTTGGCCACCTCATGCGAAGAGTTGACTCACTGGAAAAGACTCTGATGCTGGGAGGGATTGGGGCCAGGAGGAGAAAGGGACGACCGAGGATGAGATGGCTGGATGGCATCACTGACTCAATGGATGTGAGTCTGAGTGAACTCCGGGAGTTGGTGATGGACAGGGCCTGGTGTGCTGCAATTCATGGGGTCGCAAAGAGTGGGACACGACTGAACGACTGAACTGAACTGACCCTTTATGACAACTGTCGTATTTTAGAGTGCATCTACATGCACATGTGTGTACACATATACTCATGCACACAAACAAACTCATGCACTCCTGTGTGCACATACATGCATGTGCCTATACTTGCACACATACTCTGTGTGCACATGTGCATACTTACACTGATACCACATGTACTTAAACCTATACACACAATTTTCCTACAGAAATAACAAGACCTTTATTGGCTCCTCTGCAGAAGATGTAGCCAGGAAGTCACAAGAAAAGTCTCCCTGTTTTATTTGTCCAACCAGCTCATTTTACCTCTTCCCTAGCCCCTCAAGGTCTGTGGCCACTCTGTGCTTCACTAATATTCATCAGTGACACCGGGCAGGTCTCACCAGTGCAAAGTGAAAACCAGCCACTGACTGGCACGAGCTCTTTGGCTTATTTTTCTGCAGGGTGTTCAGCTTGCAAAGCTGCGTCCCTGAGGCTTTGGCTTGAGTTGCTGCTCTGTACATTTATTTTTTTGAGTGGCGGCAGTTTAGGGACCTCAGCTCTTCCACCTGTGCATTCAGAGCAAAAGATGAAATTGATAGAGGGAAGTCACAAGGAAGGCAAGAGGGTCTGACTGCACCCGGGCACCCACAGGTACTTGCACACTCACTCTTGGACATACCCATCAACACAGGTTTACACACATTTACATAGACACACACGCCCATCTATTAATACTTCTGAAAAGGCTGCCAATCAAGGCACCCAGGAAATTCACTGCCCTGCCCACATGTGCATCTCAAGGATGGCAGGTCCCCCAAAAAGAGGAAGTTACAAGGGAAGAAGTGGCCTGGCCACTGCCTCAGCAGGCAAATACACGTGCGTTATCCGCAGACAACCTCCCACACATGCCCACTCTCTCCCCCACAGTTCCTGGTTCCTCTGAGCTCCACTTCTTCCGCCAGAGTTTCTGCTTCATTCTAAATCCAAGCCTCCAGATCCAGCTGTCAGTCGTCACTTACTTTGCCTGAGTTCTGCCATTCGGTGGAGTGACGGGTGCTCCACGTCTCAGGGGTAAAGGGGAGCAAGGTGAGTTCACTGTGATCTAGCCTCAGGTAAAATACCTAAAGTCTGGCATACTTCTGCACCCACAAAATGTGATTCTTGTTGGCATACCTCCAGTAACAAATTATGTAAAAAGATATCTCTTTCCTTCCCAGACTTGAGTCATGCTCCCCCAAATCTCCTTCTCTTTATTACATTAACATTGAAAGGGACAGGGTTCCAGAGGGGAGGAGAACTAACCGAGGCCCCCACCCTCACCCACCAGCTGGAGCTGGATCCCTGTGGTTGGCCTGAGTGGGGCCCTCATCTTCCTGCAGAGACACAGCTCACTGATCTACAGGAATGCAGCAAAACCCTCTGGCAGCTCTTCAGAGGACAATAGCCCATAACCAGTTGGTGATAAGGTCCTTCCACACCTGGGCAAAGAGGTAGCAGGGAGGCAGGTGGCACCTGGCCCCTGCACTGCTCATGCCAGCTGGCTCTGTGACAACTCACAGACAATGACGCGCTTCTGGAGGCGCTGCTTGGGGGGGAACTGAGGAGCCCCCTGAGGTTTCCCACTGTCAGTTTCTTTGTCCAGAGCATTTCAGTCCTGGCTGGGAGTGAAGCTCCCTCAGGCAGAGAGCTTGAGCTGAGTGACAGAGACAGAGGTACTCCAGGGAAGACCTGTGTATGGGGGCAGGGAAAAGATGTTGGAGGAGAAGGTCAAGGCCAGATAGAAAGAGCAGAGAGGAGAGGGCAGTGTAGCGGAGACTACTCACAGGCAACATTATAGTTTTTCCCCTTCTCCCTGGTTTTCCAGCTTACAATGTGCCCAGGCTTCACTGCAGCCATCAATGGACAAAGCATATAGTTACGGCCAATAAAATGTAAGCAGAAGTCATTTGGGTGGATTTCCAAGAAAGCTTTTTTAGTATTGTCTGTCCTCAGACCCCACTCTGGGCCCCATGACTTAGTGGGCCTTGCATATTACGCGCACATGCACAGGCATGTCTGCTGCTGCTAAGTCGCTTCAGTCGTGTCCGACTCTGTGCGACCCCATAGACGGCAGCTCACCAGGCTCCCTCATCCCTGGGATTCTCCAGGCAAGAACACTGGAGTGGGTTGCCATTTCCTTCTCCTATGCATGAAAGTGGAAAGTGAAAGTGAAGTCGCTCAGTTGTGTCCGACTGTTGGCGACCCCATGGACTGCAGCCTTCCAGGCTCCTCCATCCATGGGACTTTCCAGGCAAGAGTACTGGAGTGGGTTGCCATTGCCTTCTCCACAGGCATGTATAAGCACACACTTTTCTTAATGAACACAAAGACATTCTCTATCATTTGAGATCGCATGCTTAACACTGACACAAGCAATCCATGCCCTGGACATCTGTTCCCGTTACAAACACCACTCAGGCCCCAGGGAAATACACTTCCACATCCCCTGCCGTTTCCCTGAAGTGATCCTGAGTCTGGAAATTTTGTGCCTGTGCCTGATGACCCTGGAGATGAATGCTGCTTCCGAAATCAGGAAGGATCAAACGGCAGAAGAGCTTAGGTAACAGGAAAAATGGTTAATTCCTTCCCAGGACATAGCATGAATATAATATCCTAACAGACCAAAATATCCCATTTCCCTGTAGTGCCATGCATCCATTTTCTTGCTCCTTTCCCAGTTTCAGTCCCCTTCCTGGGGGTCCTCACTATTAGCAGTTCACTATTACTATTACTGCTCACTGTTCACAGCAGTTGTATATGGCAGTTTAAGAACATTTTGCCATACTCAACAACTCATATTACTCTCAAATTTGTATATGTGTAGGTCTAGACACATACATGAGGTGTTAACCTCAGCAATCATGTGGATATTGAATGACAGAGTGCCAAGTTTTATCTTTATAGAAATATAGAGATGTTTAATAAGATTTGTTTAGCTAAATTTTAAAAAATAAAATAAATGCATTTAAATAATACCGCTCTTATACATGAATTGTAATTTATATTTTACCTTTTAATTTTAAATAATTATGACTTCTTTAGAAAAAACTTCTCTAGAACATGTATGTGAAAAATGATCTTAGTTCTTTGGTTTTTATGGTCACTTGATTTTAATTGCCGTCATCTTTTTCTTTTTTCTTTTGCCACACCTTGCAACTTGCAGGATCTTTGTTCCTCTACCAGGGGTTGAATCTGGGCCCTCGGCAGTGAAAGCACAGAATCCTAACTACTGGACTGCCAGGGAATTCCCTATGTTCACTTATTTTTGACACTTTTTGATAAAAAATGTGTTCAAATTCTGTATATTTTCACTACAATTACATTTTGTGTTTTAGTCCTTTAGATCAAGAGTTGGCAAACTTTTCCTTAAAGGACTAGAGAGTAAATATCTCAGGCTTATGGGCTATATGGCCTCTGTCACAGCTACCCAGGTCTGACATTCTAACATGGAAACAGCCAGGGACAGCACGTGAGAAAATGAGCCTGGCTGAGTGCCAATAAAACTTTATTTACAAAAACAGGCAACAGACCTGCAGATCATATCTTGCCAACCTCTGCTTCAGATCATTAGATCATTACTGTTAGTAGAATACAAATTTGTGAAAACCTTGATGATAATTATTTAATTTTGTTGAGATGAAAGCAAAAAAATATGGAATGAATATATATAACTTATGAATTATGTGTACCTTGATTTTATTATTCATTCAGAGTTTGCCAGCTCATCAAAAGAATATACAGATATATTCAGTCATAATTAAATTCATCTTTGGTGTTTCGTTGATTTTCAGTCATATAAAAACTATAGCTTGACATATATTCTAGATTTTGTCATTTTGAAGGTATTTTTGTCAAAGCAATAAGATTAAGATACGCTATTTAATAGTCTGCTGACTCGAATTAACAACTTTTAAATAGACAAACATATAGTAGCTGGGTCTCCCTTCATACTCTTGCCTTGGTCCCTGCAAATATCTGGAGCAGCATGAGCCCTTTAGGAGGGGACAGGCTTGGCTGGCTTTCCCTTTCACCATATGATAGTCCTGCTTTTCTGGAAAATAGATGTGATGGTTGGACTTTGGCTACAATGTTGGCACCATGAGGAAGAGGCAAAGTGATTGGCAGAAACTCAGGCCTGATAGCACTAGACCCAGTTTAGAAATCATCCACTCCCAAACCCTCACCATGGGAAGAAAATGAATGACTATGCTGTAGGTCACTGTTATTTGGGTTTTCTGTTATAAGCAGCCAAACAGAAATTTCCCAGACACACATTTCAAATGAGAGGTGGCTCTTCCTCCACAGTTCTTTTGATGCAGCTGTCACGACTTCCGTCACAAGCTGGTATATGTCACAGAACATTCATTCATTCAATAAACATTCGCAAGGGCCTTTTCTGTGCCAGGACGCAGAGCAGTTCTGGGGCTACAGTGAGGAACTGGAAATATGGGGAGAGATCTTCATAAGGAGTTCACAACCTGGTAATGGAGACAAGCATGGAAACAATTACAATGGATCCTTGACTTACTACAGTGTTAGTTAAGAAATAGGTCAGAAATCGTAAATCTGAGAAGGATGGCAGTCCTGGCTGTGAAGCTGTCAGGAGCCAGGCTTCCTCTCTCTTGTTGCTCTATCATTCTGCGGTTTCCTCATTCACCTGGTTCAGAATGACCCACCATGTGTCCATATTCCAGCCAGCTAGAAGGGCCAGGGGAGAACATGCCTCTTCCCTTCAAGGGCACAACCTCCAAGTTGCACACATGACTTACATCCCATAGAGAGAACTTTGTTACAAAGCCTTATTAACTCTTTTAACTATCTATGGAGAAGTCTGGGAAATGTAGTCTTTCTTCTGGGAAGCCATGGGCTCAGCAAAAACGCAGCTATCTCCTATATGGGCTTCCCAGGAGGCTTTGTGGTAAAGAATCCACCTGCCAATTCAGGAGACACAGGTTTGATTCACTGGGTCAGGAAGATCCCCTGGAGAAGGAAATGGCAGCCTTCTTTCCTGGGAAATCCCATGGACAGAGGAGCCTGGCGGGCTACAGTGCCTGGGGTTGCAAAAGAGTCAGAAACAACTTAGCAACTAAACAACAGTCTATCATATACAAGAAAGAAAAATCAGTCATCATCCCACACTTTCAAAAATACTTCTGAATCACCAAAATAATGAACTCAGATATGTAGGCTCATGATTTCTGGAATCACATTTCCAACATAACACTAGTATTTACTGTTCTTATTTGTTCCGTATCACCATTACTAATCAGCTGCCTTTTGCAGATTTCATTAAAGTTTTGTTTATCTCCGTTTACTACATACATGGGCACACATACACATATAACAAACCCCAAACAAAACAAAGTGTGTATCACTTAAGTAGAGTCATTCCCTAAGTGATAAATTGAGGACATCAAAACTTCCCACTGAGGACTTCAGTGGGAATTAAGTGCCCAGGAGTCATCTAGGTTCACTCACTAGCTCAGGATCTTGGTTCAGCACATTGGTCTCAAAACCCAGGATTCCAATCACAGCTTTTAGGGTTTTCAGTAAAAGCCAAAACAGTGTGTGTTATGCTTGTGAATCTTCTGAGCTGAGGTGAGGGTTTTGATGGGCATATAAATGAAGCAGTCCATTTTAATGTTGCTATTTTCATTCAAAAGACATTTCAACATGGTACTTTTACTGGGTCATTTTGAGCTGTATCAAAATGTAAAAACTATTTTCTGTGTAAACCCACCTTTAATCCCATCCTATTTCTCAACCTCAATCCACTTCTTGCTCTACTCCTTCTTCACTCATTGTCACTCAACCACAAAATTTATGGCCAAAGCAAATGGCCCATGATAAATGGGCCCTAGTAAAATATCTGTAAATCCAGCATTCTTCTCCCATGGGAGATTCAATAAAAATGAACTCAGATAAAAATACTCATTAAGCACTGAGACAGAGACTGATAGTGCTTAATTTATAATTAATACATGAGAAAATTATGGTCCCTTTCACAAGGATATTTGAAAATATTTTTAGTGTCATAATTTTTTACCAACATCAAAATTGCTCCATCAGTTCTCATATTTTAATAATGTCTGTGATAGGGTTTCTCTTTGTACATAGAGACAGTAGTCTAGGTCTCTTTGGGGTTGGTCCCTGCATTGGCAAGTTTCCAGAAGGCATTGGCTACGTTGACATTTTTAGTCTTTACCTTTCATTTTCCTTTTATGACCTGACCTACCATTAGTAAAGTAATAAGGTTTAGTGGGGTTTATTTTTGACAACTGTGGTGGCTTTGAATAAGTATCTTTGACCCAATTTTTAACTGGCTGCAGATTTGAAGGAGTATTATCTACTAAAGCATCAAATGGGACCTCTGGGTCATTAGTTGCCAAAAACACAATTATTTGAGATACAAGGGGGAAATTCAAACCACTTCTGTTTAGTGCTCTTAATTCTTCTTTATATGTCTTTTACAGTTTTGGGGGTCAATAATTGGAAAGTTTATTTTAGTCAAGAAGACTGAATAGGTGGTTTTGCACGAAGTCGCTTCAGTCATGTCTGACTCTTTGTGACACTAGGGGTGGTAGCCCGCCAGGCTCCTCCGTCCACGGGATTCTCCAGGCGAGAATACTGGAGTGGGTGCCATGCCCTTTTCCAGGGGATCTGCCTGACCCAGGGACTGAACTCTCGTCTGTTGAGTCTCCTGCATTGGCGGGTGGGTTCTTTACCACTAGCACCATCTGGAAAGCCCCAGGTGGCACGCAGTGTGTCCCAAATCATTACCACACATACTCAGTTTCCTCGTCTGTGAAAGAGAATAAAAATGGTACCTAATTCACAGTGTTTGAGGATTAAATTACTATATGAAACATGCTTAGCATGGTGCCTGGCACATAATAAATGCTCGCTGGATGATAGCTATTATTCTATTGTTATTTTTTAGGGCAAAGTTAAAACATATGGTCCCATCATTTCATGGAAAATAGATGGGGAAACAGTGGAAACAGTGTCAGACTTTATTTTGGGGCTCCAAAATCACTGCAGATGGTGACTGCAGCCATGAAATTAAAAGATGCTTACTCCTTGGAAGAAAAGTTATGACCAACCTAGATAGCATATTGAAAAGCAGAGACATTACTTTGCCAACAAAGGTCCATCTAGTCAAGGCTATGGTTTTTCCAGTGGTCATGTATGGATGCGAGATTTGGACTGTAAAGAAAGCTGAGCACCGAAGAATTGATGCTTTTGAACTGTGGTGTTGGAAAAGACTCTTGAGAGTCCCTTGGACTGCAAGGAGATCCAACCAGTCCATTCTAAAGAAGATCAGCCCTGGGTGTTCTTTGGAAGGAATGATACTAAAGCTGAAAGTCCAGTACTTTGGCCACCTCATGCGAAGAGCTGACTCATTGGAAAAGACACTGATGCTGGGAGGGATTGGGGGCAGGAGGAAAAGGGGATGACAGAGGATGAGATGGCTGGATGGCATCACTGACTCGATGGATGTGAGTTTGAATGAACTCCGGGAGATGGTGATGGACAGGGAGGCCTGGCGTGCTGAGATTCATGGGGTCGCAAAGAGTCGGACATGACTGAGTGACTGAAATGAACTGAACTGAACTGAACTGAAAACATATCTGTATACTTCTTCATGCCTTGAGGAGGCAATGGATTCCAAACTGGACACACAATTTTTCCATTTTAGCTGAAACTGTACACCTGCCACAAGGGAGTGGCCTTCAGCCTGAATGTACCTTCTGGTGACTCCAGGTAACATGAGATCATTACACAAACAGTAAACTATGAGTCAGAGCAGTTCCACTTCCCCTCATGAAGAATTAACAGCTTCAGAAATTGCCATCCTAGCCTAAACAACTAAAAACCAGGCAAAATTATCTCATACACATATCACACAGGATACAGGACTGTGATTTTGGTCTCAAGAAAAACTACCTATGAGGCTACAGCTGTCCTAGCTGTCTGCCCAGAGGGAATTTCCAAGCCACAGCACAGGGAGGGGGATCCAAACTGAGACCAGCAAACCTATTGAGTTGAAGAGCAGATCAGAGTTCAAAGAAGTGGAGGCACTTAGAATCTGCAGTATAGAATGCTGAAGATGGCAGAGATGTTCCGAGGGAGGTCCAAAGACCCATAGCAAGCACAACTAGAAAATATATCAGTGGCTGCTCATGACTGAAGTTGTGCAAAGGCAATTGACTGTAAAGAAATGCCAGAAAATTTTAGGGGGTGACAGAAAGTTTTATACCTTGATCATGGTCATGATTACACAACTGAAAATATTTGTCAAAAACCCATTGAATTCTGCACTTAAAACTGGTGATATTGTATGTAAATTATATCACAATAGAACTGTCTATAAATCAAGCAGCAAAATCAGTTGGGGCCTTGAGATGTCTAGAAGCCATGTCCGTGTTTGCCCTGATAACCTCTGGCCTCACATTCACTGGATTTTATATATATATTGCAGTAAATATGTGTGTGTGTGTGTGTGTGTGTGTGTGTGTGTGTGTGTTGCTGTTTATAGTATTCAGCAATTTCCCTTTCCTGGTCTTGGAAGCACCTTGTAAAACTCTATTGAGGATTATAGATGGAGCCTGAAGAATTTTTCAAGTGCAATTCTTGTCACCTTAACTTTGGGACTTTCCTCCACACTCAAGAAATTATTCACCCGCAACTGAACTTCCTCTGCTGCAACAGAATGAAGCAAGGTGGCTTTTTAGTCACATGAAACACCTTTGTCATCACCCCCAAAATCAAATGGCATCTTTGAGGTTATCAAAGCGGCAAACAGACATCACCTTTGTCCACTGGCTTCTGTTTGGCACTTGTGCTAGAGGAATAAAAATGCCTTGTGTGAACAGGTTTCCAAACTACTGCCAAGACTTTTGACCTGTTGTGATCAGCTGAATGAATGTACTGCCCAATCTGAGTCATCTTTACATTCTTAAAATAAAACTGATTAACCATAAGATACTATTCTTCTAACATACCACTTTTCATTTGGGATTTCTGCCTCTAGGATCTTTAGTTTGGAACCAGTTTATCAAACAGTTTGAAGTCAGCAGGACATAAACATTTCTGTCAGTTCACTAACTTTCAAACAAATTCTGCCTAGTCTCTTCTTTCTGCCCCATATTGACATTAGAACAGATCATGTGGCTTTCTAGTTACTTCTAGTTTTAAAAAGTCCAGGCCAACCTATTACAAGTTTAAAACCTCTGTTACAGTGTGGGCAGCCTATGTTCAAGTCCAAGCCTGTCAAGAATGTTTCCTTACCTATGATTGCCAAGAAAAATTTAAGACTTGGAACCCCACAGAAGAGCTTCAGAAGTGTGCAGGCACCTACAAATACTATTTGATTCTCTTCATCACCAGTGTGAGTTACAGCAGGCTGAGGACATTCAAAACACCTGGAACCAGCCAATGTCCTTTGGCAAGATCAAGGTGGTAACCATGGTAGCCTTGAGCAGAAACCTGTATGTAGAGTACAAAGATAATCTATACCAGACAGGCAGGATGTTTCTGGGAGAAGTTAAGGGTCTTTGATCCACCAACAGCCTAGGAAGGAAGCAAATGAAGTGCTCTGAAATGAGCCACATTCACCGCAAGTCTGAATGTGGGGGCCTCTGGAGATAGTCCCCTACTCCATGGATCCACACTTGGCCTGCTCATTACTCTCAATAGAAATGTGGAAGAAATGAAGTGCTGATGCAGGCTTCAACACGGACAATCCTTGAAAACCTAATACTAAGTGAAAGAGACCAGTCACAAAAGACTGTGTGTACTATAAGATTCCATTTATCTAGAAGTCCATGCTAGGGAAATCTACAGCAACAGAGTAGATTAGTGGTTTCTTAGGGCTGGGGCAGGGGATGGGAGGATAGAGGGGCGATAGCTAATGGGTCCAGGATTTCTCTATTTTAAGATGAAAATATTCTAATATTGACTATGGCAATAGTTATACATATCTATGAATTTACTAAAAAACCATTGAAGTGTACATATTTTTTAAAAGAATTATTTATTTTAATTGGATATTTACAATATTGTGGTGGTTTTCACCATACATTGACATGAATCAGCCACGGGTGTACATGTGTCCCCCGGCCCGAACTACCTCCACCTCCCTCCCCATCCCATTCTTCTGGGTTGTCCCAGTGCACCGGCTTTGAGTGCCCTGTTTCATGCATTGAACTTGGACTGGTTATCTATTTCACATATGGTAATGTACATGTTTCAGTGCTATTCTCTCAAAGCACTTTTAAGAGGTGAATTGAATTGTATGCAAATTATCTTTTAATAAAGTTATTGAGAGAGAGGGACCCTCCCAGCTACAGCATACAGGAAAAGCAGTTTGTTAAGGCACAGTAGGTCCCTGTCGAGGCGTGAGATGTCTAAATTCTCAGTGACCATCTGACCCATGCAATGGCACAATTGGGAAGGTTCAAATCAATGATGACATGGCATGGAGTACATCCAAGACCTCAGAAGTATGGGAAGAAGGGGATCATGACTACTAGGGTACTCAGGCTTAAGGGCAGCCCCTGCCCCCCAGTTCACAGGACTCCTCTTCCTGCCCTCCCCTCTCTGGGAATCACTCGGTTCTTTCTGGGGATAAGAAAGGGAGACTGAGAAGGACTATTTCTATGAAAGATAATATTTGTTGTCTGCAGGTACCTCCCTGTGGTAGCAAAAGGGCTGCTTCTTGGAAAAGAACTCTGAAGTCATGTTTCCCTCTGAATTTGCAATATCTGAGCTTCTTCCCAGCCCTGGCTGTGCTGCAGGCACCCATATGACAGCAGCTTCCCTGCACTGGGGGCGAGCAGCAGAAACTCCAGAGTTGGAATGTCTTTCCTTTCTTTGCCTCTGGTTGGAATGAAGATGTGCTGAGGGACATGAGCTCCCTGATGACCCTCACCCTTGCCCCACATCCCACTCCCTCTGGGAAGAGGCCTGGGTCCTGCTGTGCCTTAGCTCTGTGAACATCAACTAGAAGAGAAAAGAGTTTAGGCAAGGCAAGTGTAAGGCCCCTGACGGAGCTTAAGAGGTGTGGGATAGGTAAGTGGAGTTGTCAATAGCCGACAGTGATCTAGGAGGTTTTAGTCTTCTCCTGGGTGGAGGGTGACTCAAATGGAAGCTTTTGTCAGAACGGTTCCATTTATAGAGAGAAGTTGAGAAAAAAGCTCATTTGGTGCATGTCCCCCCTTTTCTAGCACATTCAACCAAGTGAGAGCCATTGGGACCCACTGTTGAGAGGCCAGGCTAATTTCCTAATTCCAAAGAAGGCCCTGGGAGCTGCAACACTCCAATAGCAATAAGCATACCCAGTACTCACATCTTGACTTCTTAATACTAGCCTCCACTGAAAGGAACAAGGACTCCTTGGAGAAATGTCCAGGGTTTAGAAAGGGAAAGTACAAATGAGCCCAGAACCTCTTGTCATGCTTGAAAATAAGGAAGTATTCAAAGAATGATGGAGGCACAGGAACCAGCTTAAAGGCACTACCAACACCAAATCTACTGGCCAACCTCTGATCTACCTTCTGTCTCTATGAATTTGCTTATTCTAGGTGACACATGTAAATGGAATAACACAGTATTTGTTCTTCTATGTCTGGCTTCTTCCAGTTAGCATAATGAATTCAAGCCTCATCCATGTTGTAGCGTATATCAATCAGAACTTCATTGCTTTTTATAGTAGAAATAATATTCTTTTATATTTATACACCACATGTTGTTTACTCATTCATCTGTTGATGGACACTTGGGTTCCTCCCACCTAGCATTCACTATTGTGAACACTGGCACACAAGTCTTAGTTCATGCTTTCAGCTTTTAGGTACATACCAAGGATTTTGGATTCCATTTGCTTTTTAATTCCTGTTTCACTTTGTTTTGAAAGTTTTTCTTATAGATAGCATAAAAAGTTTTATCTTACAGAAATGTAATGCCTTTACATTAATTGTTGTAACATTTACTTAGTATATCATATTCATCACCTAAAGATGATTAAAATCTCTTTTTTCTGATAAGACCTTTTAAGATTTACTCTCCTTGTCAAAAGTCACAGCCTTCTAGTTATAAAATAAGTAAGTCACTGCATGCAATGTGCAGCACAGTTACTATAATTAATAATACTGGATTGTTTGAAGGTTACAGAGAGAGTAGATCTTGAAATACCTAAATTATTGTAATACTTCCTTGCTCTTTGGTGTGGGACCATGTATTCTTTGTTTTTTGTCTTCCAGAGAGAGAGGGGGAGTGTGTATGTGTGTGTGTGTGCACGTGTGTGTAAACATATGTACATATTACATCTCATTATTATAGATTTTAATATTTTCTATTATGTTTATGAATATATATGAAATATATATTCTGCCTATAATTCAACTTTTTAATTTTTTAAAACTATTCTTTAATCCACATTTTTCCTAAATATTAAACAAGAGTAAATCTGTACTTCCCGAGTCCTCTTTGCCTCTTTTTGAGAATATTTTTAACTTTCATTGCTTTGTGCCACTTTCACAACTTGTATTTTTTCTTTGTTAAACAGGCACTTGTTCACTGTCCTTTTGTACAGGGAGTACAAGAGAGTAGCTTGTACAAGGGAGTGGCTTCACCACTCTCAGCTCTTAAATTTGCTTCATCTCTTGACAATTTTTAATACTTTTTCAAGTTCTCTGTTTGAGAGTATCTTTGTTGAGATGTCAAACATTAAACAACCATGGTAGGGTATCAAATAACTGTATTGCAATCTTTTTCTTTATTATTCTAAAAACCTGTATAGAGGTACTCCATTGAAATTGATGGCAACAATAGTCTGAAGGCTGTATGACTTTTCTTCCTTCATAGGTTCTTCTTTTTTCTGTGCATATGCTTGTAGGATTTTTAAAATCCTGCTCCTTCAAACATTTTGTGAGATGTCTAGGTATTGTTCCATCTCCAGTGATGTTTGCCTGGCACAGGTTGATCTCTTCTGAGCTGCACACTCAGGATTTGTGTGGTGTTCTCTTGTCTGTTGGATGATTGCTTCTCTCCAGTCTCATCCACACAAACATGGAATGTCTGCTTGGCACTGCTTTATTCTCCGGTCTCCATACCTATAAACTTTCCTCTAGTCATTTTAATTTCTTTATCTTTACCCCTGAATTTTTGATGAGAGTTTTCAACCTTGACCTCTACAGCACTGATTTAATATTTCACAGCACCAGCTCTGTTCTTTAATCTCACCAAGGGATTAATAGTGAGTTTTAATTCTGTGATTACATTTTTAGTTTCTATCACAGAGTTTCCTTTTCTCATTAATTCCCTTTTCATTTAATTTTTTAAAAAAAAATCGTCCTTCTGCGGTTTTTAAAGAATGTCTGTCTCCCTATTCCTATGACTTTATTTCATAGGGGACATATCTTTTGACATAGGTAACAAAACATTGAATAGGCTTTTCCTTATTGATCCAGAGTTGATGTTAAGATCCAAAATGAGGGTGAAATGCTGGGTGCCCAAGTTCAGGGGGTGCAGCTCTGTAGATCCCACAACTTGCTCCTGTGAATCTCTCCTTGGGGGCTGCAAGACTATTCCTGGGGCTCCTGGGCAGCCAGACCTGCATCTCTGAGAAAGCTCCCACAGAGGGATGACAAAGCCCCACCTCCTAGCTTCCTTCTTTCCCTTGAAGCTGGCAACACAGACCTGCCAGAGCCCAGGACAGTTTTTTTACAGGAAAAAGCTCTAGGGCTTCACCTAGTCAACATCATCCCTGGAGGGAAACTCAGCCGTTTCCCCACCTTCAAACTCCTTCAGTTTTCTCCCCAGCACTTCCTCCCTGCCTCAGCCTGGGAACAAAGACATTTGTACAAATCCACAGGAACATGCTAATTGGCAAACAACTCAAGCTCTCCATTGCCCTGAGGGGATTATAGGCCTTTTGGGCACTGCCAGGGGAAGAGAAAAAATGAACACTTTGGCACCAGGCACCTATGCATTAATGGATTCAAATATGTCCCCGCTAGGAGTTTGCAGGCCCTCAGGGATACAGGGAGTCTGAGCGAAGCAGTTTCTCCTAATTGCTGAAGCAG
Source organism: Oryx dammah (assembly GCF_014754425.2). Lineage (NCBI taxonomy): Eukaryota > Metazoa > Chordata > Mammalia > Artiodactyla > Bovidae > Oryx > Oryx dammah. Next base: position 61,091,322 of record NW_024070185.1, on the reverse strand, counting down.
ACACCCAAATAGAATCCTGGATACAAGGGTCCCGTATGGAAATTGCCTCACTCTAGCTACAGGATCAGTCAAAGTGGGTTTCTCAGAGCACTATTTCCATGGGACGTCAATAGGTATTTTTGAAAATAGGGTTGCAGTGAAAATAAATTTGAGATATGCATAGTAAACAGAGAGTCAGTTTCCTTTCCACAGGATTTCTTGGCATCTTGCATACTAATGGCCTATTATTGTCAGTCATTCTGCACACACTGAGCGTCTACTTTGCACCAGTTCAGTTCAGTTCAGTCGCTCAGTCGCGTCTGACTCTTTGCGACCCCATGAATCGCAGCACGCCAGGCCTCCCTGTCCATCACCAACTCCCGGAGTTCACTCAGACTCGCGTCCATCGAGCCAGTGATGCCATCCAGCCATCTCATCCTCGGTCGTACCCTTCTCCTCCTGCCCCCAATCCCTCCCAGCATCAGAGTCTTTTCCAATGAAATCAACTCTTCCCATGAGGTGGCCAAAGTAAGTACTGGAGTTTCAGCTTTAGCATCATTCCTTCCAAAGAAATCCCAGGGCTGATCTCCTTCAGAATGGACTGGTTGGATCTCCTTGCAGTCCAAGGGACTCTCAAGAGTCTTCTCCAACACCACAGTTCAAAACCATCAATTCTTCGGTGCTCAGCTTCCTTCACAGTCCAACTCTCACATCCATACCTGACCACTGAAAAAACTATAGCCTTGACTAGACGGATCTTTGTTGGCAAAGTAATGTCTCTGCTTTTGAATATGTCATCTAGGTTGGTCATAACTTTTCTTCCAAGGAGTAAGCGTCTTTTAATTCATGGCTGCAGTCACCATCTGCAGTGATTTTGGAGCCCCCCAAAATAAAGTCTGACACTGTTTCCACTGTTTCCCCATCTATTTCCCATGAAGTGATGGGACCAGATGCCATGATCTTTGTTTTCTGAATGTTGAGCTTTAAGCCAACTTTTTCACTCTCCTCTTTCACTTTCATCAAGAGGCTTTTTAGTTCCTCTTCACTTTCTGCCATAAGGGTGATGTCATCTGCATATCTGAGGTTATTGATATGGAAACAGGTGAGATTCCACATGGTGTCCACGCCTGCAAGCAGCTCACAGCTGAGCATTCTAACAGCTCTAGTACTCAAATCCTGGTCTGGACCAATAGCTGCAATGCCAACTGAAAATGTGTTAGAAACTCAGACTGTCTGGCCCCACCTCTAGACCTACTGAATCAGAATCTGCATTTTAACAGGTCCCCAGGTGATCCATGTACCCTGAAGCATGAGAAGCCTAAGCCTAGAATAACACATTGCAAGGGGAGAAAAAGAAGGTAAGGAGAAGGGCTACTCTGGGGAGCTAAAGACCTTTTGCTGTGGAGCCCAAGTAAGCAGCAGATCTGGGAAGAGACATACTACCTCCCTCCAACATGGACACAGAGAGGTTCTGGTCAGGAGATTGAGAATAACAAGTTCCATTTTGGCATCAGTATTGGTTGAGTTAAAGTTCAGCTTTGCAGAAAAGAAAAACCCTAAAGTTAGTGTCTTATACAAGATAAACATTTATCTTGCTTTTGAGAAGTCCAGCAATAAGAAATACTAAGCTAGTATGGCATGCCACAGGATCAAGAACTCATGTTCCTTCCATCTTGTTCCCTACACCGTATTCCCAAAGTTGACTCATGATCCTATGTGACTGCTAGACCTCCAGCCATTACACCTACCTTCCAGCAAGCAAGAAGTAATAAAGGAGAGCAATCTTCCTACTTTGAAAGGACTTCTTTAAGGTTTATATACCATCTTTATTTATATCCCATTGTGGGAACACAGGTGAGACACACTCAGGGAAAAACCTGGAGAGAATTTAAGAGGTAGACTGAAGAACCAGCGTAATTTAAATTGTTACTGTTAATGTAACTTTCTTTGCACCTACAGTGAGTTAAGACGAAGGAATTAAGGAGATTGTTTCCAGGGGTTCATTCTCTACAGAAAATAAGACAGTTAGACACAGTTTTCTAACTTCAATGCTTTGGGTGTTGGAAAGGGTCATCTCCTCAATGGTTTCTAAATAATGATAATAACATTAAGTTCATGGGGAGAATTTTCTGAACTAAAAGTTTCCATTTGATACATTTTTCCTAAAACTAGTGCTTGCAACTGCTTGTTTACTTTTGAGCAAAGATTTTTTTCAACAAAAACAAGTGAACAAATGGCAAACAGAGTAATGAATATTAATGGGAAACAGAATAAAATTGCAAATTCAACAATTTTTCCATGAGCGTATGGTTTTTACTATGGTTTTTGCACACATAGAACAGAGCCATGCTTCCTACAGGTAAACTGTTTCTGCTTTTCATTTGCATGATAAAATTAAATGTATTGAGTTTTTCCAGGGAACTACAAAGGGTACAATGATGTCCGGACGCTCTACCTTTAATGGAGTTGAGGTCCACGGCTCTAGGCCAAAGCCAAGGCAGGCCCTGAAACCTTAGGGACTGAAGCAAATCATTCCATTGTCCTCTGTAGCCCAAACCAGAAAGCTGGGAGTGTGTCAGATTGCCCTCTCCCTTACCCACACATCCCAGCAATCATGAGTCCTATTCATGCCCCTCAGATTCTTCCCTCTGTTCCCCCTGCCCTAAGAGACAGGAGAGTATATGGCAAAGGGTGTGCATTATGAAGCTCAACTGCCTGATGCCAATCTTGGCTTGATTTAGCAGCTGTGTGGCCAAGGGCAAGTCTTCTAACTGCGCTGGACCTCAGTTTTCACATCCAGGAAGAGTGGATAATAACAGCAGTTTTCACTGAGGGCTGTGAAGGGTAAAGGAGTTCATGGATTTGAAACAACTGAAATGATGCCCAGCTCACAGGAGCCATGTAAGTGTCAGCAATTCTCACCGTCACCATGGCCATCACCTTAAAAAAGGTCTCAAGGAGGCCAATCACCACCTCCTCAAGGCCAGTATCCAAACCACTAAACAGCAAGTGCCCAAAGCCCTGAACTAGAAACTCACTCATCTAGAAAACTCCAGGGGTTTCTTGTGAACCACAGAATTAAGTAGAAACTTTTAATCACCCCATTCAATTCCCTTTCTGATATGGAGTTTGATAGATATTTAAGGAGGGAAGAAGAGAATAGAACCAAAAACTGCAGGAAAAGAAGATAAAGATGAGCTAGAGAATTCTAACATCAGCTCTGTTTATTGGCTACTGTCTTGAATAAGTGGTCAAGCTGACAAATAACCTGTTAACATGTGGTTTGTTCCACATCAATCATTTGATTAAATTGGCCATCTCAGGAGAATCTATTCCCCGTGCATTTCAAAACCTAGACTGCAAATGGATTCATGTCAAAAGTGACTTACCACTCTGAGATAGGCTTTTGGGGATTTGTCTGTACCAGCTGAAGCTGACCCCTTGAAGCTCTGTGTGTGTGTGTGTGTGGCGTGGTATATGTATATGTGCATGCACACAGGTATGTGAAAATAAACAAAGAAATAGTAGATCTTGATCTGTCTGGATAGAGCCAAGCTAATCGAAAGGCTTTGTCCTCAATATACACACGCACACTCAGTTCACATTCATTCATGCACACAAGTTCTCATGCACAAGCAGTGGCCTATGTCCACACTGAGGGCTACCATCACAGGCACACCAACTCACTCACCAACACATACATATTCACAAGCACTCATATGTACACCCACGCCCTGAATACTACATCTGCCCCATCTCCTGAGTGACAGTTATGGATATGCCATCTCAGCAGTGGTCGGAAGTTCATTTCCAGCATGATAATGCCACATGTTGCTATCATGGCCAGTATATGGCTATCTCCACATCTTTCCATTCAGATTACTGGAATTATGCTGCACCTTCCTGTTCATCTGTGGCAACTCATTCCCAGAACAGCCTCAGGATAAGTGAATCACCAGAGTGCTTGTCATCTTGACACTGAGTACCTTCCACCTCTACCCTCCTTTGCAGGATGTGAGTTGCATCCTTCTTTAGTTGAAAGGTGTCTTAGAGATCATCCCTTCTGATCTCCTCGATATGTAGAAGGGAGACTGAGGCCCAGAGAGGGGTAGGATTTGCCCAAGTCACCCAGCAAAGGCAGAGCTGAACTTGAACCCTAACTCTAGGGCCAGGGCTCGTTCTATCTCATGGCCCCCAAAAGAATCCCTTCTCTCACACTGGAGTCCTGATCCTACTGCTGGGTCCTCCTGGAAAAGTTGGGGAAAACAGCACAAAATCACAGCTATGAGTGGTCAGGAGTGCCCAGTGACCTGCTGGCCACAGTGAAGAGGGGCCAGAGGTACTGCTGTCCAGCCTGTGAGAGGCCTCCTCCCATTGCCCTCATGTCCACATGCAGGTTCCTCAAATGAGCCACTATTCCTAGATCCCTGGAGCTCAGGGTGATGGACCCAGGAGAAGGAGCAGGCAGAGAGGCAGGCAAGGAGGCAGACAGAGCTCCAGCACCTCCTTTCTCTAGAAAATAAAATATAGTTCAGTCATTCCATGAACTCCCTGTGCCTGCTCTGCCCCATCAGGCCTACCCTTTCTCCCTGCCTGGTGTCCAGATCCATGACAAGGGCACCAAGAGGAGTCAGAGCTGGGGACTGGCAACCTGGGGAGGCGGTTCAGTTCAGTTCAGTTCAGTTCATTTGCTCAGTCACGTCCGACTCTTTGCGACCCCATGAATCGCAGCACACCAGGCCTCCCTGTCCATCACCAACTCCCGGGGTTCACTCAGACTCACGGCCATCGAGCCAGTGATGCCATCCAGCCATCTCATCCTCTGTCATCCCCTTCTCCTCCTGCCCCCAATCCCTCCCATCAGAGTCTTTTCCAATGAGTCAACTCTTCCCATGAGGTGGCCAAAGTACTGGAGTTTCAGCTTTAGCATCATTCCTTCCAAAGAAATCCCAGGGTTGATCTCCTTCAGAATGGACTGGTTGGATCTCCAAGGGACTCTCAAGAGTCTTCTCCAACACCACAGTTCAAAAGCATCAAGTCTTCAGCGCTCAGCTTTCTTCACAGTCCAACTCTCACATCCATGCATGACCACTGAAAAAACCATAGCCTTGACTGGACGGATCTTTGTTGGCAAAGTAATGTCTCTGCTTTTCAACATGCTGTCTAGGTTGGTCATAACTTTTCTTCCAAGGAGTAAGCCTCTTTTAATTTCATGGCTGCAATCACCATCTGCAATGATTTTGGAGCCCCCAAAATAAAGTCTGACACTGTTTCCACTGTTTCCCCATCTATTTCCCATGAAGTGATGGGACCGGATGCCATGATCTTCGTTTTCTGAATGTTGAGCTTTAAGCCAACTTCTTCACTCTCCTCTTTCACTTTCATCAAGAGGCTTTTTAGCTCCTCTTCGCTTTCTGCCATAAGGGTGGTGTCATCTGCATCTCTGAGGTTATTGATATTTCTCCCAGCAATCTTGATTCCAGCTTGTGCTTCTTCCAGTCCAGCGTTTCTCATGATGTATTCTTTATATAAGTTAAATAAGCAGGGTGACAATATATAGCCTTGACGTACTCCTTTTCCTATTTGGAACCAGTCTATTGTTCCATGTCCAGTTCTAACTGTTGCTTCCTGACCTGCATATAGGTTTCTCAAAGAGGCAGATCAGGTGGTCTGGTATTCCCATCTCTTTCAGAATTTTCCACAGTTTATTGTGATCCACACAATCAAAGGCTTTGGCATAGTCAATAAAGCAGAAATAGATGTTTTTCTGGAACTCTCTTGCTTTTACGATGATCCAGCAAATGTTGGCAATTTGATCTCTGGTTCCTCTGCCCTTTCTGAAACCAACTTGAACATCTGGAAGTTCACGGTTCATGTATTGCTGAAGCCTGGCTTGGAGAACCTTGGTAGTAACCTCCCCTCAATACCCATCGCCACAACCCAGCATGGGAGGAGGAGCAAGAACTCGGTGGAGGCTCCTTTCCAGAGGAGGGCATACCCCAGCAAGGCTGGCAGGAGCTATCCTATGAAGGGGGGAGGAAGGGCATTTTAGGAAGAGGGCAAAAGCCAGGAGGGGAGAGAGCCCTGCTGGATCATGAGTGGGGCAGAAATGTGGGAGGAGAGGAGTCAGAAGAAAAGCACAAAGACACCATGGAGGCAGGAGAAGGGCAACATGGGGGAAGGGCAGCCTCGGTCCCAGGAGCACTCTGGTGGTCCTCAGGGCTGAATTTGATCCTAAGTCAGCCTCATCACAAGGCTGCCAGAAATAGTGTAAAAAAGAAAAACAAAGTCAGTCCTCTCTTAGCACCAAAGCGGAAACTGAGACCAGAGAGAGGCTGAGATTCACCCAAGGTCATGTTGCTGGCAGAAGCAGTGTGAACACCAGAACCTTAGCCCCCTAACTCATGATCTGATTATCAAATCAAATCATTCCTCGCTGCTTGCAAGTTCTATCCATCCCAAACTGGAGTATCAAGATGTTCCTATGTAGAATGGTAAAAGCACAGGGTTGGGGAAGGTGGTAGCTGTTACTTGCAGGAAACAGCCCATTGATAGCAGAGATGGGAGCCCGGGAGAGATGTGTGGCTGAACAGGTGCTGGTTCCCACGAAGCCTGCCCTTTCAGGCAGTGCACACCTCAAATGCCCAGGCCTGTGGCCCTAGAGTAACATAACACCCAGGTACAATTCCAGGAGGATGCCCCTGTGGTCTGTCTCCCTTTGCGTAGTGAGGGGAGGGTGGGGGGAGGCCCCACAGCCCCACAGCCCCTCCAACTCTGCGGCCAGTGAGGCCCTCAGCCTGCCGAAACCTCTGGAGACTGAGCCAGCAGCTTCAGGTCCCATCTGTCACTATGTGTACTTGATCAGGAGAGTTATCTCGGGAGAGAAGAAGCAATTATATTTAGCATTTTCTGCCCCATACATGATTCAGTTGAGAAAAGAATGTCACCTTCCCTGTAAAAATCAATTGTAATAAGGGACATACTTCTATACTCAACAAAATTCTCAGCCTCAGGATACACATGCATTAATTAATCATGCTGCCATTTCATCTTTTCTGTCACCCTCAACCCCAATTCAATGGGAAAACATAGGGTCAAAGAATCCCATGGCGGGAGGGACAGGAGATATCCCTCAGGGAGGGGTACTCTTATCAGACTGCCCTCTAACCTCCTGGGACAGTACCAGCCCCAGCACAAAAGTAGGGAAGGGAGCAGGTTATCCCAGAAGACAGCCAGAGAGGACCTTGCCAAAGTCCAAGCAAAGCCCTTAGCTGCCCATCTTACCACAGGCAGGCACTGGGCCCTCTGTGACTCAGTTTCCCCATCTGTATAGTAATGAGGAAGTTGGCTCTTCCAGCTATTGTGCTGTTTAACTCTGGAGTCTGGACGTGGTTGGCAATTGCCTGCAGACCAAATCAAACCTATAGCTGTGTCTGCAAGAAAGAAAATCACAAGGAAGTCTACATGACAGAAACTGTACATGGCATTGTGCATGCATGTGTCCTCAGTCGGGTCCGACTCTCTGTGACCCCATGGCCTGTAGCCTGCCAGACTTCTCTGTCCACGGGATTTCCCAAGCAAGAATACTGCAGTGGTTTGTCATTTCTTACTCCAGGGGATCTTCCTGACTCAGGGATCCAACCCACATCCCCTGTGGCTCCTGTGTTGGCAGGCAGTTTCCTTATCACTGTGCCACCTGGGAAGCCCATATATGGCCTGCTGCTGCTGCTAAGTCACTTCAGTCGTGTCCGACTCTGTGTGACCCCATAGACGGCAGCCCACCAGGCTCCTCTGTCCATGGGATTCTCCAGGCAAGAGTACTGGATTGGGGTGCCATTGCCTTCTCTGGTATATGGTCTGAAAGACCTTAAATAAACTATCTAGGGACTTTTCTGGTGGTCTTGTGGCTAAAACTCCACGCTTCCAAAGCAGGGCGCCTGGGTTCATTCCCTGGTAAGGGAAATAGATCCCAGGAGCTGCCACTAAGGTTTGCATGCCACAACCATTAACAAAACATTCCACATGTCACAACTAAGATGAGGCACAGCCAAATAAATAAAATTAAAAACTATCTAGCTCTTCACAGAAAGTTTGCTGATTTCTGCTTTAATGTTGAATCTATGTTCCTTCCCTATTAAAGCTCATAGAACTCTCTGGAATTCTGTAGGATAAGTAGGAGTTCTCACAGCTGTGTAATTTATGTTTAATTCTCTCTTCTCCACTGTCTTGTGGCTCCAAGGCATCCTAGATCCTAGCATGTAGCAGATCTTCAGTCTAAATGAATGAAGTGTACGTTTCTTGCATCCTTGTAACCTATATGCTCACCACTCAAGCTGAACAATTACTAAGTGAAAGGAAAGGGAAAGTGAGGTCGCTCAGTCGTGTCCGACTCTCTGAGACCTCATGGACTGTAGCCTACGGGCTCCTCTGTCCATGGGATTTTCCGGGCAAAGGTACTGGAGTGGGGTGCCATTTCCTCCTCCAGAGGGTCATCCTGACCCAGGCATCGAACCCAGGTCTACCTGCACTGCAGGCAGGCGCTTTACTCTCTGAGCCACTAGAGAAGCTCATGGAGACCATAACTGTAGGCTTGTTTTATCCAATTAGCCATCATTGAGGGCTTTACTAGGATTCCATGCTAGGCTAGTGCTCAGGGCTGGCTCTGTCCACCAGGAGCTCATAGTCTAATAAGAAAGATTAGACAAGTAACTATAATACAAGCTAGACCATGCATAAAGGTAGAAAAAGGTAGAAGAAGTGAAATGCACACACAAAAGAAAGAAGCAATTAAATCTGAACAGAATTAACATGCCACTAGATAAATGGGCAAAACTAGGAAAAGATAATTTACAAAAGGGAATACACTCTAATAAAATAAATATATGGGGAAATCTTCAGTCTCACTAGTAGCCAGAAAAATGCTAATAAAAATTACAGAGATATCTTTTTATGATTATTAAAATAGTAAAAAATCCATTTCCAGTCATAATGCCCAATTTTCTCAATGGTACAAAGAAATGGCTCTTTCACACAATGGGAGTGAAATTGAATAACTCTTTGAAATCCCATTGGTAATAATATCATATATAAAAATGTATGAACTTTATGATCTGGTCATCTCACTTCTAAAAATTGAACCAAAGAAAATAATTCAAAATAAGGAAAAATGTATATGCTAATACATGCAATGACTACTGTAGCAGTTATCTGGAGGAAACATAAAAATCTCACCATGGGAGTCTCTTACCAGGATCCCTTTCTACACAAGCCACCTGGTTGTTCAAGTATGACTGACCTTGGTAAAATGTGTCCCTATCTATGCAAGCAGCCTAGTAGGCTGCAGTCCATGGGGTCGCTGAGAGTTGGACACGGCTGAACGACTTCACTTTCACTTTCATGCATTGGAGAAGGAAATGGCAACCCACTCCAGTATTCTTGCCTGGAGAATCCCAGGGATGGGGGAGCCTGGTGGGCTGCTGTTTATGGGGTCGCACAGAGTCGGACATGACTGAAGTGACTTAGCAGCAGCAGCAGCAGCTATACAAGCGGAATCTGCCCCTGAGAAAAAAGGACCAGTCTCAAAGAGCTGGCTGGACTATCACAGGTAAACCTTGGACCTGGTGTGTAGATGTTTTCTTCCATGTGGAGGAAAATCAGAGAGAGCAGATCAGCTGGGGAAGGAAGAAAGAATGAAGTTGACACAGACGTAGGACAACACCTCATGGTATTTGCAACCCTCTTCTGGGAGTCCCCAAGGTCCAGCCAGAAGGCTACCCTTGGTTACTGTGAGATCCCAGTATACTCTGCATGAAGATCCCCTTTCTGCTGAAGCTCATTTAGACTGAGTTTCTGTCACTTAGAGCCAAAAGGTTATTAACACACATTGGAAGGATGCACAACTATTAGAAACTGTGATGAAGACTATAGAAACAAAGGAGAGAAGCTTTTTGACCTAACAAGGATAAAAAAGAAATCCGCTATGATGTTACAAGTGTGCTACCTATTCAAAGCACACAGACAGAAAAACATGCAAGGAATACACAAAAGTGGTAAAAACCGTGCCAGCAGTAGAATATTAAGTGATTATTTTCTCTATTATCATATGCTGCCTTGCTTTTCTTAATGTTAAGAAAAATTCTGAGTGAGGAGATGACTCACAAACCAAACAACTGTGATGCTGAGTGAAACGGTGCTTGTTGCCCAGACAGAGGGCTGATACCAGGCCATGGAACCCAAGGGAAGGATATTTTTATTACCTCCACTGGAGAGATTAGAGAAAAAGCCATGAAGGACACAGCATTCGATATGGGCTTTCAGCACCAAGAAGAACAAGGAGCAAGATATCCAGGCAAAGAGGGAAACTGAGATGGAAAGAAATAGAAATAAAAGCGTGGAGGTGGAAGGGCATCATGTTTGGGGAAAGATTAGCCATTCCTTTTGGCAAGGGCAGAAAGACTGAGCAAAGATCAGGTTACATTGAAGAGGTTTTAAACGGACGACATTTGGGCCACACTGGCCTTGTTGTTTTTTATCCGGTAAACACAGTGATCACACATCTCTAAATTAGTTGCTATGCCTTTCATCTCTAACCCTACTCCTCTAAATCCTGCATTGTAATGCCGGACCTGGGACTCTGTTTTTGCAGGGCTTGGCTTCCCTGGTGGTTCAAAGTGGGTAAAGTGTCTGCCTACAATGCGGGAGACCCGGGTTCGATCCCTGGGTCGGGAAGATCCGCTGGAGAAGGAAATGGCAACCTACTCCAGTACTCTTGCCTGGAAAATCCCATGGACTGAGAAGCCTGGTAGGCTACAGTCCATGGGGTCGCAAAGAGTCGGACACGACTGAGCGACTTTCCTCGGCCATTTGGAACCTTTTTAGCTTCTGCCAATAGGGGGCACTAGAGGGAGACCACAAGGTAAAAGAGAAAGGGAAGCACACCGGGCAGATAGGAGCATCTGCTGATTTCGCTTTAGCTAATAAGGTTAACTGTTCACATACTATATATATCCAGAAGTCCCACTCCAAGGTATGTCTTTTAGAAACTCTTCCATGTGCCCTGGGACACATGTCCAAGAATGGTCATAGCAGCATTATTCATGATAGCAAACTACTAGAATCAAACTAAATACCCAACAGTAAAAGAATAGATCAATAATATGCAGCATTCCATAAAACAGAATATTATACAGTGGGAAAAATGAGCTAACTATAGCTACGTGCATCAATATAGATGGATTTTAGAAAAAAACATTGAGTTTAGAAAAGAATTCATAGAAGGTAATATAGATTATAGAGGTTCCCTGGTAGCTTAGTGGTAAAGAATCTACTTGCCAATGCAGGAGAGGTATGTTCAATCCCTGGGTCGAGAAGATCCCCTGGAGAAGGAAATGGCAACCCATTCCAGTATTCTTGCCTGGGAAATTCTATGGACAGAGGAGCCTGGCAGGCTTACAGTCCACGGTGTTGCAAAAGAGTCAGACGTGACTTAGCAACTAAACAACAATATAGATTATAATACTACTTTTATGAAGTTCAAATGCCAGCAAAAGTAAATAACATATGGCTTTGGAATCTATACATGTGTGCTAAAACTACTACAAAATAGGAAGGAAATGACAAACACCAAAATCTGGGTCATGGTCTCAGCTGGGGGTAGCAAGGAGGTAAGACAGGGAAGATGCATCCAGACACATGCAAGTATGCTAGGAAGATTCTGATTTTGAATGCAGGTAGTGGGTCACAGGTGCTAATCTTACTATTATGCTTTGCCATGAACATATACATCACAAATACTGGTTTCTTTCTGTGTGCATAGACATATACATACATATAATTACATAATAAATATCTTGAAAAATTGAATCACAAACTAGCTTATGACCAACAAATAGTGTCCTCAGGCAGTCTCTGTGGGCTCTGCTCACAAACATGTCTGTGGCTGAGGGCCAGGAGTGGATAGAAGATGGTGGGCTGGACGCTGACCAGCACCACGTCCAGGCATCCTATCTGTTTGCTGCATCCTCAGGCATGGCCACTCCTGAGGGAGACCTCTGGCCCAGAAGCCAGGGCCCCTGGGTTTCCGGCTCTGCCTCTAATTACTGGGTGACTTTGGTCAGCCTCTCCCTAGCCTCAGTTTCTCCATTTGTGCAAATGTGGTCAGAGCAGGTACTTGCTCAGAATCTTTGTTCTTAATGCTGTTGACTACCTGGCACCTTGATGCCAAGCTCCACTGGTAGCTCGACCATCCTGCCAAAATGATCTGGGAGACTTTGGGCAAGTTACTTGACTTCTCTCTGCTTAGTTCCCTCAAATGTTAAATGAGGATGGAACTAGTATCTGTCTCATAGGATTTTTGTGAGGATTGAAGGAAATGATACTTGTATATAGCACAGTTCAGTTCAGTTCAGTCGCTCAGTCACATCCGACTCTTTGCGACCCCATGAATCGCAGCACGCCAGGCCTCCCTGTTCATCACCATCTCCCGGAGTTCACTCAGACTCACGGCCATCGAGTCAGTGATGCCATCCAGCCATCTCATCCTCTGTCATTCCCTTCTTCTCCTGCCCCCAATCCCTCCCAGCATCAGAATCTTTTCCAATGAGTCAACTCTCTGCATGAGGTGGCCAAAGTACTGGAGTTTCAGCTTCAGCATCATTCCTTCCAAAGAAATCCCAGGGTTGATCTCCTTCAGAATGGACTGGTTGGATCTCCTTGCAGTCCAAGGGATTCTCAAGAGTCTTCTCCAACACCACAGTTCAAAAGCATCAATTCTTCAGCGCTCAGCCTTCTTCACAATCCAACTCTCACATCCATACATGACCACAGGAAAGACCATAGCCTTGACTAGACAGACCTTAGTCGGCAAAGTAATGTCTCTGCTTTGGAATATACTATCTAGGTTGGTCATAACTTTTCTTCCAAGGAGTAAGCGTCTTTTAATTTCATGGCTGCAATCACCATCTGCAGTGATTTTGGAGCCCCCAAAAATAAAGTCTGACACTGTATATAGCACAGAATCTAGAAAAGGAGAGTCCCTCATAGATGACAGCCGGGTGAGGAAGGCCATACAGGCAGGTAACCACAGCTATGCCTTAGAGGGTGACTTCCCAAGTGCCACACTCCTGAAAGTGACACCTGGCCAGGCTATTTCCACCTGTATCATTAGTCATCGCTGGAACTGGTCACAACACTCTTGCCTTCCCCTTGTTACCTCCTTGGCTTGGCATCCAATTCCCTCCAAAGCCAACTCCCACCTCCTGTCCTGACTTCTCCCTCATGTCACCCTGTAACGTGGCTCATGCTCTGGACACTCCCTCTGGCTCCCACCCCATTCCGTCCCCTTTCTGGGACATCATTTTCCCAACTCTGTCTGTCCTGGGCCAAAATTCTCTTCCATTGAGGTTCAGCAGAAATGGGTCCTCCTCTAGGAAGCCTTCTCTGATTTTAGTAGCTGAGGCGATAACCATGCCCTTGCCCTAAGCCTCTCCACCCCTCACCCCCACTCCAGCTCGTTGTCCTAGTCTCAGGATCACAAACTCTGCACCATGGCTTCACAGCTGTTTGCATCTGCCCCAGCCAACAGAGAGGCCCTGGAGAGCACAGCTGCCCCTGAGAGCATCTGACTCTCGTTTGCTGCACCGGCATGAATCACCACTCCGCTTCAAAGGGAGCATGCTAGCCCCGTTCACTTCCCACATGGATAACAGGCCTGAGATTTGCTCCATGGCTCACGGGGTCAGGGACTATGTCATGCTTTCTATAATGAAGCCCATTTGCCTACACATGTCCATGGTCAACAAGAAGTCCCTCCTCCTCCCTTGGATGGTACAGGAAGCCCCCAGGTTTACTCATCCTGGTCTTGGGGCTGCTGCCCCTCATGGTCACGGCTGCCTGTGTTTTTGCTCAGGCCTGTGTGGCCATCCAAAGTCAGGTCACTCTGCTGGTCATCCTACTCCCCTCTGCCCCAAGAAAACCCATCAGGGTGGAGAGACAGTCTATGCAGAGGCTCCTGGGGTTCCTGGCTTCCATGCGGACATCTCCACCCCAGGCCATACCCCTAGGAGCCAGGTTGTGGTAAGATTCAGGCTTCTTCATGCCATTAGGAACCCACCACGCCACCACCCTTCCTAGGGTAGAGAACGGAGGAAGGGAAGCAGGCAGACAGTGTAACCTAACTCCCAGCGCACAAAACTTCACACCTTGTCCTCGGACACCCCAGGCTAACCATCCCCATTCAAGGAGATCCTCAGCTAACCTCCATGAGGCCAGTTTTCCACTCCGACCAGAGAACACCCGGAAACCTGCTTCCTTCCCCAGTGAATGATTCAAGAAAGAAAAGGCCCAGACCTTTGGAAAAACAGACCATTTCCTCCCTGGGTAGAGATATGCAGAGTTATGATAGAGAAAATACTTTCATTCCTTCTGCAAAGCCCACAAGAGTCAACAAAACAAGACACCAATTAATTTCTCAATAATCCCATCGTTGCATATCCAGTGGTAGCCAAAATCCAATCCAGTGCACTTTACAGAAATAATTCTTATCTCTCCCATCCCATAAAATCCAAGCTAAAAGGAGAGAAAGCTGCACACAGCAAGTAAGTAACAATCTTCAGAGTGGCAGAAAAAAAGTCTGTCTCATACATGGGAAAATTGTTGAGATGCAGCCTGGTTCCCTCTGAGCTCTGTGGTTGGCTGAGGAATGAGCCTAGAGATATCCAGGCCCTCATCCTAGAGCCTGGGAATGTCACCTGATATGGTACAGGGGCTTCACAGATGAGATTAAGTTAAGGGTGTTGAGTTGAGAAGATTATCCAGGTGGGCCCTAAATGTGATCATAAGGAAGCTCCTGAGAGGGAAGCAGAGGAAGATTTGATGTTTGACCAGGAAAAGGCAACATGAACTTGGAGGCAGAGTTTGGAGTGACGCAGCCACAAGCCAAGGAATGCTCACAGCCACCAGCAGCTGGAAGAGGCAGGGACGTGGAGCATCTTGAGAGAATGGGAGTTAGTCTGATAAGATGCAAGTTAGATTCCTAACTCTAGGACTCTAAGAGCATAATTTTCTGTTTCTTAAGCTACTAAATTTGAGGTAATTTGTCAGGGCAGCCACAGGAAACTAAGACAAGCCCTGATTGCCAGAAACCTGACTTCAGTGACAGCAATCTTCTTAGCCTCAGAGGTTTGGGTAATTAGTTTTGCCCTGACTTATCTATGGGGCTTCCCAAGCGGTGCTAGTGGTAAAGAACCCACCTGTCAATGCAAGAGACCCAAGTTCAAACCCTGGGTTGAGAAGATCCCCTGGAGGAGGGCATGACAACCCACTCCAGTATTCTTACCTGGAGAATTCCATGGAAAGAGGAGCCTGGCAGGCTACAGTCCAGTCTATAGGGTCGTATAGAGTTGGATACAACGAAAACAACTTAGCATGCATGCATGACTTATCTATAGGGGATAAAGAATTTGTGTCCAGGAAGAAGGGAAATGAAATTGAATAGGTAAGCTGAGGCCAGATCACAAAAGACCTTAAATGACAACTATGGCCCTTTTCCTGAAGATTCTGGGAAGCCATAGGTTTAGAATAGGGAAAATGATATAAGTAGATTTTTAAAAATACATCTCAGTTCAGTAGAGAAGGAAATGGGAAGTACAAAACCATATGCCAGGATACAGGAAAAAGGTGGTTATACAGTAACACCTGAAAGAGATAAAGATAAATGGATCCTGGAAGAGCAGTCAGGTGGAGAGATGCTCACAAAGGCCTTAAATCTGGCAGAGAACATGAAGAGAAGGGACGCAGAAGGAGAGCAGGTAATTTTCAAAAAGAACAGTCCAGGTTCCATCTTATTCAGATGACATATATACGAAAAAGAAGCCATTGGATCACTCCTCCCTGAATATGTTTTTAAATGGCAAAAGCCAACCAAAGTACTTCACTTAAAAAGAGAAATTCTTTTAAATTCCTAGAAGAGCAGCAAGATTCTGGCTGGTCCAATGATAAGTGAAAGCCAGCTTGTACACTCCCTTTTGAGCCAAATTTTGAAGAGCATCCAGCTGCATTTCACATGGGCCTTAAGGGATCAATCCGAGCGTGTAGACATGGGGTTTTTACAAGGGAAGTGACCTGCAAAAGAGGACGATCCTTCAGGCTGGGAGGCAGGAGCTCATGAGTTCAGTCACAGCTCTGCCACTGGCTATATGCTACTGCTGCTGCTGCTGCTGAGTCACTCAGTGGTGTTCAACTCTGTACGACCCTGTGGACTGAGCCTGCCAGGCTCCTCTGTCTGTGGGGATTCTCCAGGCAAGAATACTGGAGTGGGTTGCCATGCCCTCCTCCAGGGGGTCTTCCCAACCCAGGGATCAAACCCTGGTCTCCTGCACTGCAGGCAGATTCTTTACTGCTGAGCCACCAGGGCAAGTCCTTGCCCCTCTCTGGGCCTGTCTCCCCCTACATTAGCAGTGTTAAAACTGGGTGGCAGAATTATGAAGAGACACCCAGGGAGCATACAGTCCTCGTAACTGTAGGGAGAAGGTTGAGTCCCTCTCCTGCCCTAAGAAGTGCTGGCCGCTTCTTGTCTTCCTTTGGCTGATATTTATTGACTACTCACTATCTGCCAAGCACTGTTCTAAGGCACTACTTACGGTACTTGTTTGGCAGATGAGGAAACTGAGACCCAGAAAGATAAAATGGCTCGTTCAAGGCTGCAGAGCTGAGAGAGGACAGAACTGGGATGTGAACACACAAGCTGGCTCCAGGGCTTGTGGTTTCAGAAGCTTGTTTCAGGTGCCAGGCCATGTGCTCTCTCTCCTCTGTGCTCACAGAGCCCTGGGTTGTCCTCCATGACCCCTCCTGCACATTGCTCACTTAGTTCTTTGCAGTTACACTGAGAGTGCCTTGAGGATCAGGAGTCAGGCTTATCTCTGTTCCCCCACGGGACAGCCTGTCATGGACTTGGCTCTTGTTGACAGTTAGTAAGGGGCTATCAAATGAAGGTTTAAATGGAGTCAGAGGGAGTCCAGCCATGAAGTAGGTTCTCTGACTATTCACTGGCCACCACCTCTGTACCAGACCCTGTGCAGACACTGTGGACACAGAGAGGAATCCAACAGGCCCCTGACCTCTGGAAGCCCAGCCTGGCCAAGTAGACAGATCTGGAAGCTGATAACAGAAACCCTGAGTGCTTTATCTAGTGTCATCCAGACAAACCCCAATACACGGAGAAATAATAATGAAATCATATAAAACCTGCCTGTCTCCTCGACAGTTACCACCCCCACCCCCAGACTTGGAGCCTGACTGGTCATGGGGGAGGGCAGGCAGATGGCAACACTGGGTGGCCAGCCCCCCTCCACTCCGCCGCAGGAGGCTTTCCTTCCCTCATCAGCCAGACACGACTGAGCAGCCCCAGGGCCCTGGAGGGCATGGACAAGATGGATCAGACACAGTCTCTATCCTTGGGGATCTCACAGGCCAGTGGGCACCCCGTGAGCTGCAGGCCCATCCCTTCCCCACTAACACCCAAGACTCAGACACTGGCAAAGCATCTCCAGGAGCCAGGTAGGGGAGACAGATTTGTGAGTCACAACTGCTAAACACACATTTAACCAAACCTCAGTTTCACAGGTACAGAAATTGTGTGCCAGAGAAGGGAGGGGCTTGCCCATGGTCACACAGAGTCAGTGGCAGAAACAGGACAGGAAACCAAGTGTTCTCTCCCTTTTCACATCCCACCCCTCTCCCGTGTTTAGAAGGCAGAAATCTTGAAGATTTAATACCTGATCTCTCAGGGTTCCTGAGATTTGCGGAGCAACAGACAAAAGAGCTCCAGGCTCCCATTCCCGACACCCACCCCCAGGCCCACTGGACAGCAGCCACAGCCCTGGTGTAGCCGCTGCTTTTACACCCAGCCTAAACCAGGGCCTGCCTGGGGACCTGGCCACTGACCTTCACACCTGTTCCCACAGCCCCAGGGGCTTGTCACCTGCTAGGGCATTTCCATCTGGGAACCAATCTTAGGGAAGGGGAGGAAGAGGTCGGGACTCCCACTTGCTGCGTACCTACTAGGTTCTGGGCTAGTGCTAAGACCTTCTTGCCTGTTGTCTCCATTCATCCTCATGACTTTCGTCTGGGGTGGGTAGGATGACTCCATTTTTCAGATAAGGAGACTTAAAGTCAAAGGGGGCTACAGGGGTCACCGCTGGCCAATCACCAACCTCTGCAAGCCCGAAGGGGGCAGCTTGGCATTACCCTAAGGATCTGCGGGACTCCGTCTATTTGTGAACACCATTTCCTGTAGCTTCATTCCATTAGCCACAGCCGGGCTTCCTTCTACAAGTGCAAGACTCCAGGTTCACAAAACATGTTCTCATCGGGCATCTCTCTGAGCCCCAAAGTCCTGATAAAGAGGAGGAGGGTAGTCAGCCTCACATTTCATAGACAAGGAAGCTTGGGCTCAAGAAGCTGTAGGTGGTGGAGCTGGACCCAGATCTCCCTGGCCAGAGTTCTCTGAGAACCCTAGATTCAATTCCTGGTTAGTCTTTGCCTGGAATTATTTTGGGGTCCATTGTGATCCTGAGTTGAGATGGCAGGAAAGGAGAAAGCTGCCAATAGCTTTCTGCCACAGAAGGGAGGTAGTGTGAGCATCAAGCAGGGCTCAGGGTGGGTCAGGGATTCCAGGTAGACTCAGGCGATCTGAGTCTCTCAGCTATTGACTCATACTGTTGTTCAGGTCCAGTCATTCAGACCCATGGCTGTCCCACATGGAACGAGCGTTGTCACCTAAACAGGCCCCATTCTCAGTCTTCTTTGCAGTGCAAGTGGATGTGATAATGGGTTGCAGAGGGCTGGGCACAAGTCAATAGTGGGAGGGTCTTGCCATGTGTTGAGGCATCAAGGGAGCTCGCAGAGGCAGTGTGTGTGGTTGATAGGAGCATGGGCTCTGGAGGCAAATGGACTATAACCTCGGGTAAGGGGCTTAACACCCTTGAACCTCAGTTTTCCCATCTGTAAGATGGGGATGATGACAGGCACCACCTCCCAAAGGCTGTGAGGACTGAGTGAGTTAACACACATAAGGCACTGAACATGGTACCTGGTGA
Source organism: Oryx dammah (assembly GCF_014754425.2). Classification (NCBI taxonomy): domain Eukaryota; kingdom Metazoa; phylum Chordata; class Mammalia; order Artiodactyla; family Bovidae; genus Oryx; species Oryx dammah. The sequence goes on along the minus strand of NW_024070185.1, from coordinate 61,072,249 downwards.
GCAGGGAGAACTCAGGGGACGAGAGCGGCTGGCAGAAGTAACAGCAGCGTGAGTGGTGTCAACAGTGGTGTCCCTGGAACGCATAGAAGCCGCAGGTTTCAGACTGGGTCTACAGGACCTTGGGGCTCTGAGGAGCTACCCCAGAGCTCAGGGGTCACTAGACATGGTACAACCAGGCAGGGCTATTCCTAGAAGGCAGGGCTGTTCCTAGGAGGGACAGAGCCTGGGGCAATGCAACTAATGCAGAAGCTACCTTACCAAGCATGTAAATAATTAATATAATAAAAAGTAGGTGCTTAATTGTGTCAAGCTTAGTATAGTACAGTCAGCTGTGCCTTCATGGCACCCTGTCTCTCCTCTACTGGAGTTGAAGCCCCTGGGGCCAGACATCCAGGGAGGGTGAGGATTGTCCGATAGTTCCCATCACTGGAAATGGACTCTGAGTGCAGTCAGAGGTGGCATCCAAGATTTATGCACCAGGATGTTTATCATTGTGTTATTTATAATATTGAAAAATTGGAAATGACCTAGAAACAGGTTAATAAATTATACCACAACCTTTCAATGGAATACAATGCAGCTACCTAAATTAATCTCTTTGGAGACTGTTAAACCATAAGTTAGAATCAAGGCAAAATGCAAATCTCTTAAAGCTGAGATTTTTAAATACAAGTTTTAAAAATACATGTATACCCAAAAAAATGCTTGTTGGAAATATATCATAATGTTAAGAATGTTATTTCTGGAAATATTTGAAGGGGCTGGTTAACAGGTGATTTTTTTTTTTCCTTCTACATATTTTTCTGCATTTTTCAAATTTTCTACAATAAACTTTAGAATCAGAAAGGGAAAAAGATTAAGATTCCCTGACCAGGGCCAGGTCCGTTTCAGAGGGCCAAGTCTCATTCATCCTTTGATTCAGTGAATATTCCTGCAGCATCTTTTTTCAGGCCCTTATGTCTCCAGACATTGGAAACATCTCAGCTTAAAGGCACACAGATGCCATTTTAAATCAATTTCATGAGTCAGTCACTGTATATTAATAAGCTGTCTCTTAATTGCTCAACCAACCATTAGAGATTCTGAAAATGTTGTAATACATATTTTGCACTTAGGAAACCAATTTAAATGTTCGAGGTTTAAAGCCCCAAAAGATACTATTTGTGCCTTTTGCACATTGTAGACTGCTCTTTGCCTTCTAAAAAGGAATCATGCCAGCTACTTCCCTTATACGGACTGAAGGTTCCTTTTTCTTCCACCTGATCTTATAGCTGGAACCAACAGTTCCTGGTGTACTGTGATTTTAAACTGGTCGCCTGACCTCTCTGGACTTCCGCATCCTTTTCTGTAAGGGGTTTTCCAGCTTGAGATTCTTAGGTTCTCTCAACTTCTTGGCAGTAGGCAGCTTCCAGTGTCAAAATGAAGAGTTTCAGCATCCAGAAATTCCAGGAGTTCAGCATTCCCCAACCATATCCTTACAAGATACCCCGCAAATTCTGGGCTGTTGATTTCCACATTCAGACTTCCAGGCATTTCAGAGAAGATGTGATATCCTTCAGGGGCAATGCTAAGATAAAATCAGCACCCTAAAGGGGCAAATCATTCTGATCTTAATCTTTATGGGCTCTCAGTGCCTCATTAAATGTTCAAGGCCCGGAGGCTCTGAATCACAGCTCCTCTTCCCTCCGCCCTTCAGGAGGACTTCTGATTACCCCATAAATTATATGGTGTCAGAGGGTTTCTGCAGGCCCTTCATCTTGCAATCCAGCCGCCAACATTTTTATGGGATATGGATCCTGCCTGGCTCCCACTCTCCTCCATCCCCATGGTTACCAGGGAGGGCCTAGCGGAACGTCTTCCTTGGAGCACTAGCTCACTCTCCACTGATGTTTTTCCCCTCCTGGGAATGCATTAAATCCTCCAGAATGGAGAGTTCTTTCTACCAGAAGCCTTTGTTTTCAGCTCTCCTGCCAAAATGAAGTCTAGGTGGCCTGTTGGTCCTGCTGCCTCAATGAAACTGAATGACTTTCCATATACTCTTACCCTTCAAATGGGCTAGCCCAGTAGCCAGAACCACTGTTAGGATCCCAGTCTCAGGCCAGACCCCCAAAGAGCAGCCATAGTGACTAGCCAGCCAAGCACCATAATGATGGAGCCATAAAGATATCATGTCAGGGAATCCATAAAAACATCAAGTGTAAAGAAGGTCAAAATCCTCTCAGCTGCCACCCTAGGCTCAGAATCTCTATGTCTCAGCTACAAGGGGCTTGCCTTCGATTCCCACACCTGGAATGCCTCCTTCTCACCCCTCTGGCCACTTAGGTCCATTGCCTTCTGTGCTACTTGAATTTTCCCAGATGTTGACCATGAGACAAGAATTCAGGCATAAATACATATTTGGGAGATGAACCCAGGAAGCACCTTTTGAAGGCAGGGAGGGAAAGGCAGCCAGTAAGTCGGCATGGTCCACTGTCAACTCGCTGGGGCACCCTGGGGATCAGAGTTCTCTATCCCCCTTGTCATTGGTTGGAAGCTGCTGGCAAGGAAATTTAGTTCTCTGGCACTTCTGATCTCCCATGGGCTCTGGCCAGCAGGATAAGCCCCTGGGAAAAGAGATGCAGACGCTGACATTGGAAACCAGATGTTCAATGGGAATGGTGAAGGGATTATTTGCTAGGCACTTGGCAGGCAGCTTCCCCTGGGAAGCTGGCTGGCTATCATGTCCTGTGCAGAGTTAGGCCAGCTTGATCCCTTTTGTAACCTTGCCTCCATGTGAGGGAGCAGGGAATGTGTGGACGCTGGGCCCCAGGGAAAAAAGTGAGTGCCTTAATAGCCAGTCACTATGGACATGAGTTTGAGCAAACTCTGGGAGATAGTGAAGGACAGGGAAGCCTGGCGAGCTGCAGTTCATGGGATCGCAAGGAGTTGGACATGACTGAACAACAACAATGATGACAGTCTCCATCTGCTACTGTCACCAGGTCTGAAGGTCTTTCTTCACCCTGATATCCCTCCATTCCCAAGGCTGAGGTGATACACTTGCCGTCTCAAGAAGAATTGGGGTGACTTCCCTGGTGGGTCAGTGGTTAAGAATCCACCTGCCAATGCAGGGGGCATGGGTTCAATCCCTGCTCCTGGAAGATTCCACATGCTGCAGGTCAGCTAAGCCTGCACATTATAGAGCCTGTGCTCTGCAACGAGAGAAGCCACCACAATGAGAAGCCCACACACCAACCTGAGAACAGCCTGTGCTTACCACAACTAGAGAAAGCCCTCACACAGAAATGAAGACTCAGCGCAATCAAAAAATAAATAAACTAGTTTAATTAAATAAAAAAGATTTAGGGAACCCAGAGGTGCACGCTTGATGACGAATCTCTATTGGCTGCCTTCCCTCCCCTGCCTTCCCTTCTCCCTACTCCCTGCATTCATGTCTACCTCTGGGGAACCCAAACAAAGATAGCAGTCAATGGGTAGAAATTGTGGGGGCACCTTTCTGGAGCAGTCTGCATAGCAGGTCTGAATAGTATAAAAATGTCAGTCCTTCCTAAACTAAAGTCTCTGCTTAATATAATCCAAACAAAAACACAATCCAATCAAATCTAAGAACAACAATTAGAACTTAGTTTTTAAAAGGAATGTTAAGTTGGTGTATGTTTCCTGTTGCAGCTATAACCAATTGCCACAAATGTAAGGACTTAAAATAATACAAATTTATTCTCCTACAGTTCTGGAGGGTCAGAAGACTGAGGTGAAGCTTAAGGAATAAAATCAAGATGTTGGCAGGGCTTGTTTCTTCTGAAGGCTCCAAGAAATAATCTGCTCCTTAGCTCTTCCAGTTTCTAGAGACTGCCTACATTTCTTGGCTTGTGTCCCCATCATCTTCTCTCTCCTTTACTCCTGTCTCCCTCTTATAAGAAGCCTTGTGATTATACTGGGTCCATTTAGATAATCCAAGATAATCTTCCCATAGAAAGGTCATTAAATTAATCACATCCGCAAAATCCCCTTTGCCATGTAGGGTAACATTCACAGGTTGCAAAGATTAGGACACAGACATCTTTGAGAGGCTGTTATTCAGTCTGCTCTAGTTAGATTCAGGGGCTTTCCTGGTGGCTCAGTGGTAAAGAAGCCACCGACAATGCAGGAACTGTAGATTCGATCCCTGGGTTGGGAAGATCCTCTGGAGAAGGAAAACAGCAACCCACTCCAGTATTCTTCCTTGGGAAATCCCATGGACAGAGGAGCCTAGCAGGCTACAGTCCATGAGATCAAAAAAGAGTTGGACATTACTTAGTGACTAAACAACAACACAGTTCAGTTTAGTTCAGTTCAGTCACTCAGTCGTGTCTCTTTGCGACTCCATGAATGGCCGCACGCCAGGCCTCCCTGTCCATCACCTTCTCCCGGAGTTCACTCAGACTCATGGTCATCGAGTCAGTGATGTCATCCAGCCATCTCATCCTCTGTCGTCCCCTTCTCCTCCTGCCCCCAATCCCTCCCAGCATCAGAGTCTTTTCCAACGAGTCAACTCTTCGCATCAGGTGGCCAAAGTACTGGAGTTTCAGCTTCAGCATCATTCCCTCCAAAGAAATCCCAGGGCTGATCTCCTTTAGGATGGACTGGTTGGATCTCCTTGCAGTCCAAGGGACTCTCAAGAGTCTTCTCCAACACCACAGTTCAAAAGCATCAATTCTTCGGCTCTCAGCCTTTTTCACAGTCCAACTCTCACATCCATACATGACTACAGGAAAAACCATAGCTTTGACTAGACGGTTGGATTAAACAAATAAATAAATTGGAGTTGCTAAGAAACTTTCGATGAAATAAAGGGGAATGAAAGTAAACTTGCTCACTTGATAATTAAACTCTAAAACTCCAATTGTTGAAAGTATACTATGAGTAGAAAAAGTACCTGTAACACAGTAGCACAGAAATATATCCAAGTATATTTAAAGATTGGTTTAAGATAAATATAGTAAATCAAATAAGGGGATAAAGAAGGAAGTGATTATTTAATATATAGTTCAGTTGGTTAATTATATGAGGACAAATACTTTCCTTTCAACTTAAAAAAATTATAGGTATATTAAAAAGAGTTTAACATTTAGGTGTTTCATCAATAAAGTAGTAGAAGGATATATAAGTAAAAATATTTGGTAGTTTTTTAAAGAATTTCTGAATGTAAAAGCTTTAAAATTCATAAAATAATTAATGAACCTGACTACATTAAATTTTAAGTCTCTAAGTCAAATTTATTATTATATGATGGCTAATAAGCTCATGAAAAAGTGTTCAATAATGATTATTACTATAAGACACCACTAAGCCACTAAAGACTTACAACAGCAAATATTGGCAAGGATGTGGAGAAACTAGAACCTCAAGTATTGCTGATAGGAATGTAAAATGGTATAATCACTTTGGAAAAATAGTTTGGCAGTTTCTAAAAAAGTTAAACATACACATTATATAATCCAGCAACTCCATTCTTGGATATTTATCCAGGAAAAATAAAAACATATGTCTACAAAAAGACTGGCATAAGAATGTTCATTGGCGCATTCTTCATAATAGCTAAATATTAGAAACAACCCAAATGTCAGTAGACAGGAGAATGAATAAACCATGCTCCACTCATACAAAGGAATACCACTAAGCAATAAAAAGGAGCAAAGTGTATCAACAGTAACAACATGGCTAAATTTCAAGTTGAGTGAAAAGAGCCAGACAGAAAAGTACACACTTCTTATTCCCTTCACATGAAAGGCTAGCACAAGCAGGACTGATATATGGTGATAGTGGTTGCGCTTGGCAGAGCAGGCAGGGGCTGAGCGTTGACTGGGAAGGGTCACCGGGAAACCTTCTGGGGTAATAAAAATATTCTATACTTTGATAGAAATCTGGGTTACATGGGTATATGTGTTTGTCAAAACTCATCAAACATAACGTACTCTGTGCATCTCAGTAGTAAATAATGAAAAAAAAAATGGAAGATAAACAAAAAATTAGAAGTAATGTTAGTTAAAATGACAATCTCATAATTTTAATATATAAAGATTATTTGGAAATAAATAAAATTAACATCCTAAAAGGAAAATAAAGTGAATATGAACAGTCTCTCTTTTGGAGAGACTACACACACACACATACCATATACATACACACACACAGATATGAAAAGAAGTAATAAAATGGTATGGATATATAAATATAATTTATATATATACACCTAAATATGAAAGCTGATAAAAATATCTCTCTATATAAAAGTAGTATAAAAGAAATAAGAATTAAAACAACTCTAGACATTAAATTAATTGACAAAGATTATTCAATAATGGTGAAACTATCAATAAATAGCTGTCTGATCTGAAACTAATACAACATTATAAATCAACTATAGTTCAAAATAAAATAAATTTCTAAAAAATATATGTGTATAAATAAGTAAATATCTGGATAAAGCAGGGGGAAGGCACGCAATAACTGATACCAGTAACAATAATCTCCCTTATTCCAATCTTTTATCTACTCTGCAGCACTGGCCTTGGGAGGAGGCCTCAAGAAGCAGAAACGATGACCTGGTTGGAATTCTGAAACATAGGCATGGCTACCCAGTCCACGCAGAGTTCCACCGGGAAGCTCAGAGGTGAAGAACACCAAGTCTAGCATGTTCTCTATGCTGACCATGAATTCTTATCCTAACTGACAAATTCCTTCTCACCTCTCTCTCTGCAACCACTATACCTAGAGTCCTGGCCATGCAGTGCTCAGGCCACACTGCTACTGCTACTGCTAAGTCGCTTCAGTCGTGTCCGACTCTGTGTGACCCCATAGACGGCGGCCCACCAGGCTCCCCCGTCCCTAGTCCAAGGCTTTTCAACCACTGCCTTCCCCGTGTTCCCATGCAAGAGGCTAACTTGATAATCTGAGGAAATAAGGGTTTCCCTGATAACACATAATTTTATTTTCTTTGTACAAGGATGTGCTATCCATCAAGTGAAGCGAGAAAAAGGACAGATTGTTTGGAGAAGTGAAATTCATTTAATTAACAAACATAAAGAAAACATTAAACTTCATTGGTAATATAAAATACAAATGAAATTAAGACCCTATTTTTACCTATAAAATTAGCAAAAATTAATTTTTATTAACAAACCCAATCTGATAAGAGTATAATGAAATTGGGGGTACTATGTATTGTATTGTCCCTTGAGAAAGCAATTTGACAGTATGTTTTGAAGCATAAAAATGTCCACATTATCGACCCAGCAATTCATCTTCTGAAATCGTACACTAGAGAAAAAAGTCTAGAAAATAAAAGAGAAAAAGCTTTATATACAAAGATGTTCACAGTCATTTGGAAACAACATAAATAACTCATAAGAATATAGTTAAGTAAATTAGGACACATACAATGAAATATTCTGTAGGCCTTAAAGGAATGTGACTCATTAGAAATGGAAAAGCAATTCATTGAAAAATGATCAGCCACCCTTGTCATTAAATAAATGCAATTAAAGCAATAGAGATATACCATTTTTCATTTTTCAGACTGGCAAAGATTAAAATTTTTGTTAATGTCCTCTTGAAAGAATGGAAGCATACTCATTTACTGTTCATGGAAGTATAAATAATTGTGTGTGTGTGTGTGCGTGTGTGTGTGTGTGTATACACTGTCCAAACACAAAGAAAAGTACGGACAGGAATATAATAAACATCTGTATATCTTTGACTCAGCTTTTGAAATATTAACATCTGTAGGGCTTCCTGGTGTGGCTCAGTGGTGGAGAGTCCACCTGTGAATGTAGGAGACAAGGGTTCAATCCCTAATCCGGGAAGATCCCACATGCTACCGAGCAGCTAAGCCCATGCGTCACAATATTGAGCCTGTGCCTTAGAGCCAGGAAGCCACAACTACTGAGTGTGTGTGACACAGCTCTGGAAGCCCACACGCCCTAAAGCCCGTGTTCAGCGTCAAAAGAAGCCACCACAATGAGAAGCCCAAGCACCGCACCTAGAGAGTAGCCCACGCGGCAACAAAGGCCCAGCACAGCCAAAAATATTTAATCTATAGAATTTCTTTGATTTGCAATTTGTCATTATCATTCTTTTTAATTTTTTAATTTTTTTCGTTTTTTTTTTGGCTGTGCTGGGTCCTCATTGTTGCATGGGTTTTTCTCAAGTTGCAGCGAGAAGGGGCCACGCCCAAGTTGTGGTGCTCAGGCTTCTCAGTGTGGTGGCCTCTCTTACTGTGGAGCATGGGCTCCAGAGCACACAGGAGCCCTGTGTAGTTGCAGCACGTGGGCTCAATAGTTGCAGTTCCTGGGCTCTAGAGCACAGGCTCAATAGTTGTGGTGCAGGGGCCCAGTTCCTCCGAGGCATGTGGGATCCTCCTGGACTAGGGGTCGAACCCATGTCTCCTATACTGGCGGTGGACTCTTTACTGCCAAGCCACCAGGGAAGCCTTGTCACTCTTTTAAAAGTATATTCTCGTGTGTACTCCAAAAATTCCATTAATAATCTATATTCTCTTTAAATGTATATGTTTCTATGCATGTGTGCTGCCTGCGTCCTACATGCCTGCTAAATCGCTTCAGTCCTGTCCAACTCTTTGTGACCCCATGGACTGTGGCCCACCAGGCTCCTCTGTCCATGGGATTCTCCAGGCAAGAATACTGGAGTGGGTTGCCATGCCCTCCTCCAGGGGATCTTCCCAACCCAGGGATTGAACCTGTGTCTCCTGTGACAAGGTGAGGTCTTTACCACTAGTGCATATACTCCAGTAATTCATTTCCTAGGAATTTAATGGACAAATATAATTCTTTCAGTGTACAGACACCTGTAGTAAAAATGTACACTGAAATATTATTTCTAATGGCGATAGATTGAAGACAACAGTAAATTCATGTGGTGGAAAACTGATTGAACAGACCCTGCTCCACTCCACAACAGAACACCATCCTGCTTCTGGAACAAAATGAGTGATCTCAGTATATGCTAGTGAGGAAGTTTCTTTAAGACACATCACCAGGTGAAAAAAGCAAGGGGCAGAACAAAATGCACTGTAGGATCCCACGTGTCTATATATATGCACATATACACTTACATATGCATGAAAAGTTTTTGGAAGAATTCCTGAGAAAACTTTAAAAAGCAGTTACCTTGAGGAAGGCAGCCTGAAGGAAAATGAAGAAGACTTTTATTTTATGTCTTTATTCCTTTCTGAATTATTTAAATTCTGTTTTATCATACACAAATGTTATCTTTGTAATTAAAAAATTAATTTTCAAACATAAGTATCAGTACTGTAAGGCAAATGGGAAATTCATATGATATAATATTATCCCTAAAACAATTTTTAAAAGTAAGATAAATAGTGCACTCATGTAGCACGGCTGTATGCAGGTCTTTTGGAGACAAAGATAATCCTGCTGCCTCTGTCCTTAGTTCCAGCCCTGCCCATCTCCTCCAGCATCTCCTCCCTGTCCCCAAATTTTAACCCCTCCCTTAAGCACTAACACAAGATCAATGTCTCCTCATTAGGACAAAAACAAAAGAAAAAATGCACCAACCTCTCTGGTTCCCTCACTCTCTAGTTCCTTTCATAGCCCCAAGCTCTAACCCACCCCTCCCTAGCTTTTTTCCAAGCTCATCCGTGGCTTAATTGCTAAATCATGGACACTTTTCCACTGCTGATTTGCTGGAGCTATCTGCAGTGAATCCAATCCTTGTTTCCTCCTTGAAATGTCTCCTCTTGGGGTTTGCGTTGATCTAGACCCTTACTGCCTGTCCTGGCTCCTGGAAGACTCTTAAGGGCCAATCTTCTGCCTCTAACGTTACCCTGAACTTGGGCAGGTTGAGCCTTAGTTCTCTTCTCTCGTCTCTTCACAGTCTCCCAAGATGATCTCATCCACTCCTCTAGCTTCAGAATTACCACCTGTGCAATGAAGCTGCCCAGACAGAGCCCATGGATGCCGTAGCATTTGTTGGCCCACATGCGTCCCCAGCAACAGCGCCCCTCGTCTGCTTTGGAGAATTCCTCTCTCCCCATTCCATGTGACCAGAGTGGAAATACCAATCATAATATCACTCCTCCCTCTGCCCCAGTGCTTAGTACCCTTATTCATATCTAGTCCTGGCCAAAGGACTTTGCTGCTGGAAGAAATTAGCCTCTTTCCACTGGTGATACTAAAACCTGTCTGATAGAGAGAAGCTCCCTGCAGAATGAGGCCGAGATGGCAGAACTGAGAATGTGGACAGATAGACAAAGCTCTAACAACATTGTTGAACCCCTAAATGCAGCCACATCTAACAGGGGCAACCATCCTTTGTACTTTCTACTTACATGAGCCAAAAAAAAAAAGCCTTTTTGGCTTCATGTAGTTAAAATTAGGATTATGTCTCTCACAACTAGAAATACCCTGTCTAATACACTTCCAAATCTATACCCGAGAAGTCACATTCATAAACACAACAATCTGCTGGAAATCCCCACTTGGGAGTCACTGTGCACCTCAGGCCAGAACTAAACATGCCTTCCGCTCCCCCAGCAGACCTGCTCCTCCATCTGTGTCTCTTTTCTCAGCCTCTCCAGCCGATAGACACCCAGGCAAAAACTGAGCCAACAGGAAGCTTAAAATGACAGCTCTTTTTAACCTGTTTGAGGTTTTCTGATTCAATTGTTAAAACATCAAATATTCAGTTGTACAAGCTCCAGGAAACTAGGTTAAAATGGCATCCTTAGAAAGACTGAGGATCTGCTGAACAGGAGCTGTGCGTTGATGCCTCAAGCAACTGCTTTCCAAAAGGTTAGACTTGCTCCCACTTCACTGGCCTAGAAATCATTGCTAATGAGTCCACACAGATTGGATTTCACTTTTCTCAAACCTGGTACTTTAGCTAATGGCAGTCTCAACTGTGTCATTAGAAGTGACTTGCTAATCACTGCACACTTCCCCCCACCCACCCACCTCTCTTCTAGAATCTTCTGTGCTTCTCCGTCACCAAAACGCTCCCGTCATGCCAGATTCATGCCATTTCCTGGACATACTGCACAGGTTCCTGCCCCTGGGGCCTTTCTGACTCTTGTCCCTCATCCTTCTATTTCCATCTCTTCTCTGCTTCCATTCTCCCAGGGTGTGGCTCAATCTCTGTCTCATCAGGATGTCTTTGTGACAACTTCATGCCCAAATAGGGGTAAATGTCTTCTTATTCCAAAACCCAAAGTATTCGTTTGTTTCTCTAATGCCTCTGAGAACACACTGCCTTTTTACTGTGTGTTCACACCGCTTATCTCTCCAGGGAGGCTGTCAAGGCCACTTGAAGCTTGCCTGAGGCTGGCTGGCTGTCTTCTTCCTCCAGCTCCCACTAAAATGGGGCACCTCTCTCTCACACAGCCTATCACAGTGACTGCCATTGCCTTTTACCAAATCCGGCTCTCCGCTTAAAGGGCAGGGCCAGAAAGATTCATCTATGTCTTCATGACAAAACTAGATGCAAGAATGACCCCTGAAGCTTTTGCCTGGTGTCCTCTACTGTTGTCCCCCTAACCAGATGCACAGGTGCCTGTGGGAGCTTAAATCAATTGAACTCAACCAGAAAGGAGCTGCTGCTGCTACTTTATCTAGGGCAGGAGAGGCAACAGGACACAGTGGGATTCCTCTGGGGACACCAGGAATCAAGGCTAAATGCACGGGCTGGTCACCCCTTCAACCACTGCCAGCCCCTGCTCTGGGATCCTGATGGCAGGTTTGCACAAGCCCATCACACTGAAAGCTGCCAAGGCTTCACCCTTAGAAACACTTCAGGAGCTAGAAGAAATATCAGAGAAGACAGGGAGGAGCAGTCTGAGAAGAGGAGAAAAATCAAAAGAGCCAGGTGTTGAGGAACCAAGGAGAGAATTTCAAGAAAAAGAGAGTGATCTGCAGGGCTAAATGCCACATTGGAGGAGAGGGATGGAGAAGGAGCCTGAAGACACTGGCTCCCCTGACCTACAGGAGGGGCAGTTTGGCCAGCAGGGATGGGGAGGGCAAGAAAGTGTGGAGACACTGAAATCCTTCAAACCTGCTCCTGTAACTAATAAAAGGAGAAACTCTGTAATGCCACTTCCTTCCACCTGCAAAATCCTCTCTACCTTCAGCTTGATATCACCTCTCCATAAAGCTGTTCCCTGGATATCACCAGAGAGGAGGAATTGCCCTATCCTCTGAGCCTAATGCTTTGACTCTCCTCAAAAGGGATTCATCCGGCTGGACATCACAGTTACGTGCGGTCTATCCTGCCCTCTAAGCTACGAGAGCAAGAAGGACAGCAGGCGGGAAGGAGGAAGGGCAGTGACTCCTGCAGACCCACACAGCATGCTGAGTCCAGGTCTGGATGCTCTCTCTGCCTCTGATCTGAAAGCTCCTGAGGGCTGAGGAGCTGGAATGCCCTAGTCTCAGGCCCTGAGAGTGAGGCTCAATGTAGCCATCAGAAGCGAGATGTTTCTTTTCCTTTTAAAAATGTCTGCACAAAACCATAAGGAGGTACCACCTCACACCCATTAGGATGGCTACTATGTAAAAGAAAACAGAAATAACAAGGGTTAACTGAGATGTGGAGAAACTGACCTATGCACTGTGATGAGAATGTAAAATGATATGGCCAGTGTGCAAACCAGTATGGTAGTTCCTCAAAAAATTGAAAATAGAACTACTATATGATTTAGCAATTCCACTTTGGGGAATATACTCAAAAGAATTGAAAGAAAGATCTCAAATATTTGCACAGCCATGTTCATAGGCGCATATTCACAAAAGGTAGAAGCAACCCATGTATTCCATAGATGAAGAATGGATAAACAAAGTGTGGCCTGTTCATATTATGGGATGTTATTGTTCTTGTTGTTTAGTCACTAAGTCGTGTTGGACTCCTTTGATACCCCATGGACTGTAGCCCACCATACTCCTCTGTCCATGGGATTTCCCAGGGAAGAATACTGGAGTGATTTGCCATTTCCTTCTCCAGGGGATCTTCCCCACCCTGGAATCAAAGCCATGTCTCCTGCATTGGCAGGCAGATTCTTTACCACTGAGCCACCAGGGAAACCCACAATGGGATGTTATTCAGCCTTAAAAGGAAGGAAATCTTGTTGCATGCTATAACACAGAGGGAACTTGAGGATCTTATGCTAAAAGAAGTAAGCCATTTACAAAAAGGCAATTACTGTATGATTCCACTTATATAGAGTATCTAGAGTAGTCAGACTCATAGAGGCGGCAAGTAGAAGTGATTTCCAGGAGCTGCAGGGAGGGAAGGATGAGAAGTTTTAATTTAATGGGTACAGAGTTTCATTTTTGCAAGATGAAAAGAGTTCTAGAGATTGGTTGCACAACAATGTGAATATGCTTAATACTACTGAACTGTACATCTAAAAATGGTTAAGGTAGTCAATTTTATGTTACATGTATTTTACCAAAAAATTTTTAAAGTATTCAAAATGTGCATTTTACTCCATAATATATCCATCAGACTTTAATATAAAAATGATACAGGATTTTTCTCTTCTAAAATCTCTGATGACAACTGAAGCTCTAAGAAGGTGCTCTGTTTATTCTGACCCAGGAGGGACTCCCAGACACCTGAATCCCTATGAGGAGAAGCCATGTATCTGAACCTTCCCTGCCCTCCCCATCCCCAGAGCCTCAGATGCTCTCCTGCCACCCAACCAAGCCGCCAAGATTTCCCCCCTCACTACAGTGACCGGCCAAAACTTCAGCTTACTCCAGCCCCTAAAGGACGGAACCTAACTCTGTCTGCCTCAACAAGCTGATGGCAGAGCCAAGGCCAGGGAAGGAAAGTTAAGTGAGATGTTAGAATCCGACCAAAAGCAGTTTCTTTGGTTGATTAAGTTTCACAGAGCAATTCCTTTTCCCCTTCCTTGGAGAAACAGCCACACAGAACAAAGGGGCTCAATTATGCTAATACAGTTTTTCCAAAATGGTGCAGGAGTGCTGAGGCCATCCTAGGAGAAGCCCATGGCTGCCACCCACTCCCTCATCTGATTTCAACCTCAGTCCCTTCTTTCTACACCTCACTGAAAGTGTGTTCCCAAAACAGGCCACTCAGCAACCCTATGCCAGACAGATCGCTAACCCACATCAGGTAGTCACACAAGTCTGACCCTGTCACTTTCCTGTCCTCTGTAGTCTCCACTTGCCTCCTGGAACTCTGTAGCCTCATCTCATGCTACCTGCCCCATACACTAGAGAGTCCTGGTTCCTCCAAGTTTTTATGTATTCTGCTCTCTCTCATTCTAAAACTGCTCTCAACCCAGAGCACCACCTCTGTCTCTTTTAGCCCTGGAGCACTTTCTGCCTTCTGCTTTGTTACTGGGTTCAACTGCAATGGCCCTGAATCTGAGGCTGCTCACAGCTCAGCCCCACCTAAGTATGGCTTATAGGAAACATCAACAAGCATTCAGAAGAAATCAAATGGTATAGGCTCCTGGAAGGAGGTTCCCTTAGCTCACCATGGTTTCTGTTCTCTGAAGACAGATCCCAGCACCATAATGGTTCAGGCCGTGGATGGATTCTCCCCCGACCCCAGGATGGTTTAAGTCCTCCTGGAGATTCCCCCAACCGGACCCAAAGGCAGAGGAGTCGTCTGTCCCTCATAGCAAAGCTCTGAGTCATGGGACCCTGGAGAATGGTCAGTGCTGTGTCCCCTAACATGGAAGAAGCTGTTAGAGAACAGGGCTGACATACAGATAAGTGGAGATGAAAGATGGGAGGAGGGGCTGGGCTGCATTCAAGTTCCCATGTCCCTGAAGTGAACCTGTAGAGGTGAGAAAGGACTTTCAAGATTTAGTGATATGGGAAAGTCCAGCTTCTTCCCAATAACCTCCTCTCCTCCTTGTCCTACACTTATGTGAATCAGGTTTCTGTGATAACCAAGAGCATCCTGACAGAGTGAACCAAGCACATTCTGAGTTTTGCCTCTCTCCTAAGGAATCCAGAAATCAAGCTTGGAGAAATTCCTATAGGAAGAGGTGCCATTAAACCCCTCAACTGGCTGGGGCAACAAGAGGGCTAAATCACATCTCTGCTCCTTCTTTACCTGCTCTAATTTCCCTTCCACAGAATTCCATGAAATCCCAAAGGACCTGTCCTAACTGGGGGCTGCCTGTCCATCCTCCTTTGTTCCAAGAGCACAAGCCCAGAGGAGTAGCATACTCACTATTACTCACTCCTCCCCTGTGCAGCCTTTGTCCTGAAACCCCACACAGACAGCCTGGCCAACGGAGGAGCCACCAGGAGGGAGTCTGGGTAAGGGGCATGGGAAGGGTTTGTCTCAGATGATACACTCACTATACAAGCCAAGAGCTTTCAAAAGCCAATTTAAGGATCCCATCTCAGTGCTGCCTCTCTAGCCCCTCATCCTTAATGAGATGAGACAAGATGAGACAAGACAAGATAATCAGCAAGAGGCGACATAAAGCACCAGAAAACTCTAGGCTGGTTCAGAAACCTCAGGCTCTAGTCCCAGCATTGCCCTGACTGGCTTGTAGCCAAACAGAAGCCCCTTCCCCTCTCTCTCCAGCTACAAAATGAGGGGGGCTGGAAGATTTCTAAGGGCCTTTCTAACTCTGATGTTGGTGGATTTCCCTGTTACATGGAAAGGGAGAGGAACAGGGAATTCCCAGGCAGGGAGGACAGTATAGAGCACAGATATCAGGGATATGGAGTCACGTGGCAGGCTGGGATCCCAGTCCCAGGCACAGCCTGCGACCAGTACTTGCCACCCCACCCAAGCCCTTTAGTCCAGACAGAAGAGTGACATGGGGGGCCCATACCCAGAGATAAGGCCCTCATAAACAAGTTCTCAGCTCCAGTCCCAGAATGGAAGCCCCTGCAGCCTAAAAAGGCATTTCTCTGCATTCCACTGTGTCTCCTATCCCACTTCATCTTGGCCTTTTGGTGGCAGGGAGAAGGGCAGGGAGGACCAGGGGACAAGTCCATAACACAGGCACTTTTGAGGGAGGCTTTGAGATTAGGGGAGAGGGTACAAGTGCTTGGCTGGGAGACAGGAGACCCTGGTTCATGGCCCAGTCCTGCCCTGTTTGCTACCCTATTGCCAGGTCTCTGTACAATGAGAGGCGAGAACCCTCAATATCTGACATTCTGTCTTTCCGGGAGGCACTCCAGTAATGATTCCAGGTCTCATTCTTAAAGGGATGGTGCAGCTTGATAACTTCATAATCACATTTACCAGTGCATTTGATGACCATCCTGAATAAGAGAGAGAAACAGTCCTTTTCATTCCATTTATAATCTTCAGCCATCCATGGGCAGCCAGGGTGCCTTACAAATGAGACCTGTGCCACCTCCTCATGCCAACCCCGCCACCATTCCCACCCTCAGGAGACAGGCCACATTTTTTAGGTGGCTCAGAAAAGTGGGGCAAGAGGAGTTTGGGCAGAGAAGGGAAGCCAGCAGAGCAGGCAACTCAGCTGATCTAAGAGTCAGCTGTGTGGTCTCAGGTTGGCCAAAAGTGGAGGAATGCGTGGGATCAAGAAAGGGGAGGCATAAGAAAGGGGAGCTGTGGTCTCCCAGCTTCTCTGCACCCAGAGCATCAGAACTTCCTGGCAGACCCCATGTAAACTCCCTAAGTAAACACTTCCCCATTTAGACATAGGCCCCAAGGCAGCCCAAAGATGGAAAAAGTGATTTGTGAATTTATCAACCACACCTTCACTCTATGTAAACCTACTACAAGGTCTAGTTCTACTCACACTAGACCTTGTCCTCTAAGATCTGGACCCTGTCCTGAGACCTTGCTGATGTTCAATCACTGTGACTGTAAGACATTTGTTACTACAGGTCACTTACTCTAATATTAATACATCGTGCAAAGTAAGTAACTAGACTCATCTTTCTTTAACTTCATGGTGCCTGAGGTTCTCCTTGGTATTTTTAGGATCCCCAGGAGGCACTCCCATCTCTCTGGGGAGTCCTCTGTCCACTCTAGTGCTACCTGTCTGCACCCAAATCAACCACCTCCCCATCCCCAGCATGTCAGCACCTGCCTCCAGGCCTGGCCCTCTCCCCACAGCCCTTATCCCCACCTCCACCCCAAACCTTTAACTATTAGAGCCATGTAAGTTCACTGAAGGTCTGAGGGTCATGGAAGAATATTACTTTATGGAGTAAGAAAATCATTTAAAATTAAACATCAGGCATCACTCTTGCTAAAGTTTATCAGCCAAACATACTATGGGGAGTCCCTTATTGTTTCAGCTTCTGGTGAGACTCCAGCCCCCTTACATTTACTTATTGACTTGACTTCTATGTTCTGGGCACCCCTCCTCTGTACTGGCGACATGTAGAAAACAGCACTAAGTGCCCACTATTTTGAAACTTACTTTCTAGTAGGGACAGAAGACAAAAGCAAATATATGATGTCAAAGTTAAGAAAAATTATTCAAAATATGAAAATAACTCCCTTTCAGCTACAACATTGTCTAACAAGCTGTCATCTGACTTTCCAGGGATGTGCTGTCCAATTGGGCAATAGGGTAGCCACTAAAATTTATGGTGGACACCTAAATTTAATTTTAACTTGTTAACTTTATATTAATTAATAGAATATATTTAATATAAACTATATATTTACATGTAATTTATATTTATATCATAGTAAATTATTTATATCATATTATATTTATATTGCATTATTATACGTTACATTCAGTTCAGTTCAGTTCAGTCGCTCAGTCGTGTCCGACTCTTTGCAGCCCCATGAATCGCAGCACGCCAGGCCTACCTGTCCATCACCAACTCCTGGAGTTCACTCAGACTCATGTCCATTGAGTCAGTGATGTCATCTAGCCATCTCATCCTCTGTCATCCCCTTCTCCTCCTGCCCCTAATCCCTCCCGGCATCAGAGTCTTTTCCAATGAGTCAACTCTCTGCATGAGGTGGCCAAAGTACTGGAGTTTCAGCTTTAGCATCATTCCCTCCAAAGAAATCCCAGGGCTGATCTCCTTCAGAATGGACTGGTTGGATCTCCTTGCAGTCTAAGGGACTCTCAAGAGTCTTCTCCAACACCACAGTTCAAAACATCAATTCTTCGGCACTCAGCTTTCTTCACAGTCCAACTCTCACATCCATGCATGACCACAGGAGAAACCATAGCCTTGACTAGACGGATCTTTGTTGGCAAAGTAATATCTCTGCTTTTCAATATGCCAAGGAGTAAACGTCGTTTAATTTCATGGCTGCAGTCACCATCTGCAGTGATTTTGGAGCCCCCAAAAATAAAGTCTGACACTGTTTCCACTGTTTCCCCATCTATTTCCCATGAAGTGATGGGACCAGATGCCATGATCTTCGTTTTCTGAATGTTGAGCTTTAAGCCAACTTTTTCACTCTCCTCTTTCACTTTCATCAAAAGGCTCTTTAGTTCCTCTTCACTTTCTGCCATAAGGGTGGTATCATCTGCATATCTGAGGTTATTGATATTTCTCCCAGCAATCTTGATTCCAGCTTGTGCTTCTTCCAGCCCAGCGTTTCTCATGATGTACTCTGCATATAAGTTAAATAAGCAGGGTGCATTGGTATATACAAAGACATAAGGTTTATTTAATGTATCAATTAAATTTACTGAGACTTCATTTAACTTAATTAAATATTAAAAGTCTATTTCTCAGTCATACCAACCACATTTCAAGAACTGACTAGTCCCATGGGGGGCTATCATATGGGGTGGCATAGCTATATTGAACAGAATGTTTCCTTCATAATAGAAAGTCCTTTTGGACAGCACTGCTCTAGGAAAGTAACTTTTGTTTGACTTACTATTTACTATTGATTAGGGCCCAGACTCTAAGAAGTACAATGCTAACTTAAAGAAGATTGATAAGCAGCAAGTGATTTTTGTCCAGCAGAGAAGAAAATGGGAAAGTATCCTTTCCTCTGTCTGGAGGAAAGGATAACCCCAAAGGTTGCAGTTTCATTGTGTTATCAGACATCAACCAACTTAGTATCTTAACTTTGCAATCTTATTCCAGGTCTCTTTCTCCATTGATCACATATATCAGTTTCTCATACTTTCCTTGAACCAATTTTGTCATCCTGTCGACACCCTCACTGTGAGTTAAATAAATCACTGGCACATCCCACTGGATGGTTGTGTGAAAGTCATGTTTTTGATTCTTTGGAAATTATACTTTGACATCAGATAATGATCAGGGCTTGAGGGACATATAAGCAGAGTGAGGAGTTAGAAAGTGACAGCATGCAATTTTAGCTAGGCAGGTCAGGGGAGGCCTTTCTGAGGAGGTGACATTTGAGCAAAGACAATGAAATCAAGGAGCAGGCTATTTGGGTATCTAGGGGTCTGTGGCCCAGCAGAGGGGACACAGGTGCAAAGGCAGAGGCTGAGGCTGTCTTATGCTTGGTGTTTGAGGGGAGATGGGAAGTTGGTGTGGGTGCAGCTGTGTGATCCTATGAGATACGCAGGGACCTGATTTTGTAGGGCCTTGAGTCCAAAGTAAGGACACTGGAATCCATTTTACAGATGGTTGAGGATTTTCAGATAAGAGTATAACTTCCTCTCATATTCCAGAGGTAGTGTTGAAAAGCATCCTTTGTGATCTCTCCCGCTAAGGCTCTTCTGGGTGCAGGTGGCAGGAGGGCGCAGGACATGCTCCACAATGTGCTGAGTCCCGTTTAAGTAGAAGCACTGTGAGTAGGCCCCTAAAGGTACACAAGGCATGACCTGAGAGTAACCTCCCCCAACAGCCCCAGCTCCACCCACCCCCTGTGTCTCACCTAAAGGCTCTTAAAAGAGCTTCTCTGAGCAAAGGGGCAATTTTACCTGGAAGAAGACTTTGACAGTCCTTCTAGAAGGTTCCAAAGTAGCCAGCTATCAAACAAGAGATTTTTGTCTCATTCCAGATAGGCAAAGTCAAATTTTCATCAGACGTGGTAGTAAGTAAGTCTGGGGCTCAGAGAGCCAATGAGTTTGCCAGTATGAATCTAAGCATTTGAGATGATAAAGTGAAGATAAGAAGGGCTAATAGAAGGGGGCGAAATGGGAAAGGATACAAAAGCACCTATAAGTGTCTCTAAGGTGGAAGAGCAAGGGCAGAGGGGAGCTGTAGCCAGGGAGTGAGATGCGACAACTGAAATTTCAGGAATGGAGAAGGCCCTGTTGGTTGTGGGTCTTAGCACAATGGTGCCTGCATCAAATGCCAGCTCTGCTACTTGGGACCTGCGTGACCTTGGGCAAATCATACCCTCTCTGTGATATATTTTCCTCATGTATAAAATGGTAGGATAATAATATTGCCTTGGAAGAGTTTGTTTTTGGAGCACCAAATGAGATATCATGTGGAAGCCTTAGAACAGTGCCAAGGAGCTCTACATACATCATCCTGGGAGCTTCACATGCATTATCACATTCTATCCTCCTACAGCCCTGAAAGACAAATGTGATCATCCCCATCTCACACTTCAATCCTTGGCTGGGGTTGAGTTGATCGAGGATTCAGCTAGGCAAGAAATTCTTCCTTTGCTTCAACCAGAGAAGCCTCCTTTTTGTTGGAGGCTTCTCCATGTTGGATTTTCACTGAAGATATTGCTTGACAAAAGGTTGTCATGACTTATAAAATAAGAAGGATGGAAGGGCTGGAAAGATCTGGTCTTGATCACCCTTAAAAGGCTCTTAAGGGACTTCCTTGGGGTCCAGTGGTTAAGACTCTGCAGGAGATGTGGGTTTGATCCCTGGCCAGAGAACTAAGGTCCCACATGCCACATGATGCTGTCCTCTCAAAAATAATTTAAAAGAAATGTATACTTTTTTTTAAAGGCTCTTAAAATTCTGACAAGTTTTTGCTCTCAAACTGCACTGAAAACTTCCAAGTAACCCTAAATCTCAGTAGGACCCAAAGAGATCTTTTTCCCCAAGGTCATTGCTTAGCATGTTCCTTTGACATCATACAGATCCACAGATAAACAGAAATGTCAGGGATTCTGGGAGGCTCTGTTATGGGCACAAAAGGGGAAGGGTTGGTGCAAAGGGAGCAGAGAAAAGGACTATGACCTTATTCCTTTCCAGATCTCCCTTGCTCATTGAGATGCTGCAGCAACCTGCTTCGATACACTTCAATACACTCCTGGGGAGCGACACACAGAACGCAGTGGTCCGCGAAGCTTATCTGCTCACCCAGGCGGGTCACAGGACAAAGCACAGGGAGAGGGAGAGAGCATTCTGCTCCACCCTTACCCCACCACCCCGTCCAACTCTGTCAGCAGTATCTCCACTTTCATCGCCCCATGTGCCCTCTCTTCCCCAGCAGAAGGCAGGATCCTCACGCCTGCTGATGGGCACAGCTGCTCTGGAATAACCCCTACATTCTGGCACTTTCAGGCCATCACTCATACTGCTTCTTCCATCCGGAAGGGAATGTCCTGAGTCCAAAACCTCTAAACCTCCATTTCCGAATGTGAAAATGACCTGTCTCCCCCATCATCATGTCTAGGAAGTGAGACTTTGGTTAATTTAAAATTTTTCTCATTTGTTCTTTTCTATACGTCTTGGTTCTGTTGAATTAGCAGTCATTACAAATATAAAAGCAAGAAAACTATTATTTTTATGTAGATTTCTTCTTTAATTATGGCTACTTACACTTCAGGATCCAGGAATAACTTCCTAAGCCCTAAACAGCAAAAACGTCTACCTCTTCCAAGCCCCCAAAGCTCTCCATTTCCCCTCCACATCCCTGAGCATTGTACATCTGCAATTATGGTGTTGTAGCCAGGTCACACCTTCTTCCCAACCAGACTACCAGTGCACTGAGAACCAAACTGGGTGATTTGTCTCCACTGCCCAGCTTACCACCTCCAATATCTCCATTGTTACCACCACCATTCCCCTTTTCAAAAATACACTCTCGCATCCACCACCTGCCCACAGTATCACACCCACTGCCCACGAACATCATCACCATCACCTCTTCCCCATCACTACAACCACTGTGACCCACCCCATTACCTCACTCACTATCACTGACACCTCAATCAACAAAAACCACCAGAGTTACCACCACCACCATCATCATCACTACCACCATCACCACCCCCACGACTATAAGCCCTGGGATAGAACAGTCACTCTCCAAAGAGGTGCACAGCCTAATCCCTGGGACCTATAAATGTATTACCCTACATAGCAAAAGAACTTTGTAGATGTGATTAAGGACAAGGACCTAGAAATGGGGAAATTATCCTGGGTTATCTGTGTGGGTTCAATCTAACCATTGAGTACATAAAAACAGAGACTCTTTCCTGGCTGTGGTTAGAGAGATTGACAATAAAAGGAGGGTCGGAGAGCTGTGATATTGCTGGCCTTGAAGAGGGAAGTAGGGGGCCATGAGACAAGGAATGCAGGTGTTCTCTAAGAGCTGGAAAAGGCCAGAAACAGATTCTCCCTTAGAGCCCCCAGAGAGGAGCTCAGTTGGCTGACACCTTCATTTTAACCTATGGAGCCCTGCGTTGGATTTGTGACCTACAGAACTATATGGCAATAATTCTGTGCTGCTTTGAGCCACTAAATTTGTGGTAACTTGTGACAGCAGTAGAAAATACAACCTCCATCACAATACTGCCACAGTCACAACCACTCACCCACCATCACTACCCCTCAAAACAGCACCCTGTTATCACCATTAAAAACACCATCACAAGGCTTCTCTGGCAGTTTCTCTGCTAGTGGTAAAGAATCCACCTGCCAGTTCAGGAGACACAGGTTCAATCCTTGGTCCAGGAAGACCCCACATGCTGAGAAGCAGGTGAGTCCATGTGCCACAACTATTGAGTCTGTGCTCTAGAGCCTGGGAATCACAAAGGCTGAAGCCTGCATGCCCGAGAGCCCATGCTCAGCAACAAGAGATGCCACCACAATGAGAAGCCCAAGCTCGGCAACTGGAGAGTAGCCCCTGCTCACCACAACCAGAGCAAAGCCTGCCCAGCATTGAAGACCCAGCACAGCCAAAATAAATAAACTTTTAAAATTAGTTTTAAAAAATACCATCACAGTCACCGTCTCCAAACCCATCATCATCATAAACAACAAATCACTGTTACCATTACCCCCATTAAAAACATCTTTATCCTAAAACAACACCTGTCACTACTACCCCCTCACCACCACCACAACCCACTCGGCACCACAACTGTTACCCCATCAACAACACTGGAATCACCGCTGCCCATCAATATACCCCCACAAATAACACCCATCTCTCATCACCAGGACCCACCATTGCCAACACTACCAACCTATCACTACCACCCACTACCACCACAGCATCAGTCGCTGCTGCTGCTAAGCTGTTTCAGTCCTGTCCGACTCTGTGTGGCCCCATAGACGGCAGCCCACCAGGCTCCGCCATCCCTGGGATTCTCCAGGCAAGAACTCTGGAGTGGGTTGCCATGTCCTTCTCCAATGCATGAAAGTGAAAAATGAAAGTGACGACCCCATGGACTGCAGCCTACCAGGCTCCTCCATCCATGGGATTTTCCAGGCAAGAGTACTGGAGTGGGGTGGCATCGCCTACTCCACAACATCAGTACCTCCACAATTACTAACATTCAACAATACCACCCACTGGTAAAATCACCCCCTACCACTACCAACCACCACCAATGCCACCCATCTCCACCACCATCAACGCTCCTGGGCATGTACGTCAATAATGACTAGCTGGTTCGTTACATGAAAGAATGAATAAGTATATGAATAAGTAAGGGAATGAAGAAAAAGTTAACCCCAGCATGCCTTTGGAAGTTAGTTCCATCACATGGTGATTTGTGGTGTGTAATGTAAATAAGTTTTTACTGACCTTCATCTTTTTAACATCCCTTTCACCTTCCCAACTATCCCATCTGCTACCTTCTTCGGCCACTGTCAAGCACTCTCCAAAGCTTGAAGCAACCTCCTCCAAGATAGTGCTGAAACAGCTGGCAAGGCTTTGAGACAGAGGAGCTACAAGTTGGAGTTCTTTGTGAATGAAGGGTAGATGTGCAGCCAGTTGCCTCTCAGCTCCTAGAGCAATGATGTGGGACTACACAATGAGCTCTGAATAACAACCTAATTTAAAGTGTGGAGTGGGAAGGGTAAAGAAGTGCTGCCCAACCCAAAATCTGGGGATGTTTCTGGCACCTTGGCTATTTTCATTGCCAATGAAACCACAGCTGTGTTCTCCCAACTGCCCCGCCCCCTGCCACTCAACATTTAGTCTGATACCTGGGACATGGCTGGGAGCCAGTAGATCTAAGTTCTAGCTTCTACTTTGACAATAGCTTTCTGTGT
Organism: Oryx dammah; assembly: GCF_014754425.2. NCBI lineage: Eukaryota > Metazoa > Chordata > Mammalia > Artiodactyla > Bovidae > Oryx > Oryx dammah. The sequence goes on along the minus strand of NW_024070185.1, from coordinate 61,047,888 downwards.
CTCTCTCTCCCATCTGAGCAATGAATAAAGATGTGTCTGGTGCTCTCCAGCTCTGATGGTCTGTAACTTAACATTTCTACCAAAAAGATTTTGTTGTTGTTGTTGCTGTTGGAGGTATCAACATGTGGAGTCTGTCTCCTTGGATGTATAATCCCTCTCTTTTCACATCCTTGATGGCAAACACAATTCCAAAATAATGGCTGAGCATCCAAGAAGAGCTAGAACCATTTATCTTTAAATCCAAAGGCTCAGTCATCAATTTTATAACTAGAAGGCCTCAGGGATCAGCTGGTCCAAAGCCTGGGTTGAAAACCTCAAGACACCCAGCCAGGCAGTGCCAAACTCAAACCAGAGCCAGAGTTCTTGACATCCCTGCTCCACTAAGCTCTTTCTGCAGCCCCAGGAAACCTGGAAGAAGCTACTGGATAAACCCCAACACTTTTTTTGAATCCTCACCTCATATGCCTATGCCACCCAAAGAGCTGAAGCTGCAGCTCCCAATGAAGAAGTCTTAGGATGTCTGGGGCCATGTCATCCTATAAGCCTCAGAGAACCCAAAGTGTAAACAGCTGTATTCACCTTTGAAGCATTTCCCAGGGATGGGTAGAGGGAGGAGATAGGAAGAATAGAGGTGGGCCTCTGTTTGCATAGCCTTCCTCCATCTCTGCTTCCTCTGACTCTCTTTTGGCCTCTTTGCCTGTGGATCATTGATCATTTTCATCTCTCTCTCTTTCTGCCTCTATCTCTTTCTTTGTCCATGTCTCATTCCCCCTGTATTTCTCTCTGTCTGCCTCTTCTCTCTTCTCTCCCACACTTCCTCTCTCTCTCCCTCTCTCTCTCTCTTACTCATCCATGAGTGTTTCTGCTCTTGCAATTTAAAGCACTGGTGCCAATTTCAAGGTCATATTAATCCAGCTCTAGGAAAATCCCTGTTCATGAAGTAAGACATTCAGGAGTTACAACAATTTTTATAAAACTTCACAGCCTGGTGGAGAGGGAGGAGCTCAGACCTAGGAGTGAGAGCCCTGGGTTTCTTTCTCAGCCCTGCTCCAACCTGCTGTGTGACCTAGGGAAGCCTTCATGTGACTTTAGCTTCTGCATCTATTTGGACATGGTGATCTCGAAGGCCAGCTCCAGCTTTGACAACCTAGTATTTGGAAGGATCCAAATGTTCAGATTTCCCAGCTCAACCAATGCAAATCCTGGCTGTGGACATCATCAACCACTTGCTTTTGTGCACACTGGCAGGGAATTCCACCAGAGTTCCCCATGCTAGTAGGTGTCTCTGCACTCAGTGATGAGGATCTTGCACTAATCCTTGCTTCTTCCTGTTCCTTTGTTTAAATGTGGATAAACAGGAGTTGGGTTCAGCAGCAGATAAACCAAGCTGCTCTTTGAGAAGATCTTTCTATGATAGATGAATTGGAGGTGGCCTCTCAAGTAGCCTGGTTGGGGAGTGAGTCTAAAGCCAGATAACCTGAGAAAAATTATTCAGTATTTCAACAAATGTTTACTGAGCACCACCTATCTGCCAAGTGTGTGTGTGCTTAGTTGTTCAGTCGTGTCCTACTCTTCGTGACCTCATGGACTGTAGCCCTCCAGGCTTCAGTGTCCATGGGATTCTCCAGGCAAGAATACTGGGGTGGGTTGCCATTCCCTTCTCCAGGGGATCCTCCTAAACAAGGGATCGAACCTGGGTCTCCTGCATTGCAGGTGAATTCTTTACTGTCTGAGTCACCAGGGAAGACCATATCTGCCAAGCATCTGTCCTAAAACAGACACTGTCTTTGCCTTTATTATAATATGAAGAAGAAAGAAAGTGATTCTTCTCTACTGGATGAGTAACATTCTGCGGGGATCCAAAAGCAATAGGGCTTTGCTTTGAATAAAGACATCAAGAAAGGCTTCACAAGAAAGCGATAGCTGATCTGAGACCTGGTGGGTAAGCAGGATTTCAATAGACAAAGAAGTATGCAATCGTTCTTTGGATTGGGAAAAGGTGCAGTCCAGGCAGAGGGAACAGAGAGTAAAAGGTTGGAAGGACCATTCCTTCAGAAACAACTGAACAGAGAAACAGCTGGGTTCAGACTGTAGAGGGGTGTGGGAACCTACAAAAGGAGGCTCAGGAAATAAACTTTATTCTGGGGATGTGGGGAGCCACTGAGGGTTTTTCAGCAAGGTGGTAACAAGTTCCAATTTATGCTTTAGAAAAAGCCCACAGGCCATCAGTGTAGCGAAAGTGAAAGCGAAGTCGTTCAGTCGTGTCTGACTCTTTGCAACCCCTTGGACCGTAGTCTACCAGGTTCCTCTGTCCATGGGATTTTCCAGGCAAGAATACTGGAATGGGTTGCCATTTCCTACTCCATGGGATCTTCCTGACCCAGGGATTGAACCCAGGTCTCCTGCATTGTAGGCAGACGCTTTACCGTCTGAGCCACCAGGGAAGTCCTGTATGTATCTGTGTAGCAGCTGGATGGAAAGGGAGAGGCATACTGCAGAGATTCTCTGGAAAGACAAGCGACAACAGAAGTAGAAGCTGCGCCAACAATCAGAGTAAATTTGTGTATCAGCATATACACCGTAGGCTGCAGGGTAGGGGAAGAAGCCAAGAGTGAGTCAGGGGCAGGAAACAAGGTCTGAATAAAACTTGGCAAAGGAGAATTTGCCTTAGAAGACAAGTCTATCAAAGTAGAGAGAGAATGAAGGAAGAATAACATCCCAGAAGCCCCATGAATGAGCCTGGCATGTGAAAGAAATCACATGTGATAAATCAGCATACATCAGAGCTGGCTGGCAGGAGCACTCAAAACAGTTCAGTTCTGCATCCCCACTGCATGGATGGGGAAACCAAGATCCAAAGAATATGAAGGGCTTGCCTGGCTTCTCTAGTAAATCCATGGCGGAGCTTCGTCTAGAATCAAGAACTCCTGCCTTCAAATCCCACAGTTAACCCCCTCCCGTAGTTTCCCTGGCTAGTGTGTGGCTCTACCTTGCCAGAAGAAAGGACAAGAGCCTCAGTGACCAGGAAGCTGCCTGGACTCTAGCTCCTGTGAGGCAGATCAGAAGCTGTGGTATCAGGGGTGTCACTCCACTCAGAGTTCAGTGAGCGTGGAGCTAGGGCAAAGTCAGTGAAGGCAGAAAGAAAAGATGGGGAGAGGGATATTTTGAAGGAAAAGTTAGCAGGATTAAGTGAATGATGCTTCAAGAATAAAGAAAACAAAAAAACTGGGCATTCAAAAGCTCTGGTGATATTAGATCCATGTGGGAAGTCATCATCCTTAGTGAACAAGCCCAGATTACAGGTGACTCACAAAGTGAGGAGACTAGAGGGCTGGAGAGCATGGAAGACAGAAGGGTTTATTTGGAGTGAAATTATGAGCTTGGTTTGGATAGACTGAGTCTAAGTGACGGTAGAACCCCAAAGTTAATTTTTGGAGCACTTACTCTATCATGAGCACATGAAAGTTTTAAGCCTCCTGAAACTCCTTGAGGCAGTATAATTATTATCCTTATTGGATAGATGAGAAACTGAGAAATGGAGCTGTAAATAAATTTGTCCAAGATTCCCCAGCTTGTAAATGTCCAAGCCAGATATCAAACCCAGGTCTGGCTGACTCCAAAGCTAACTCTCATTATCACTGCATTCCAGCTTCATCATGGAAGAGCTACAGAGAGGAGAGAGTTGAAGACTAGATGCACTTGGAGAGAGGAGAAAGAGAAAAGTGAGAGTGTGGCAAACCCCAAGCAAGACCATGAGCCCAGGAAAGAGTCAAAGAGGAGCAGAAAGAGGTAGAGGGAGAATAAATAGAGTCTTTGTCACAGAAGCCAAAGCTGGAGGAAGTTTTCAGCCAAGTGTCAAGACAAATCTTGAAGTTAATCCAAAGTGTCTTGTGTGAAAATGTGCTGTGACCACAGAGGAACCTTGGGTAACAAGAAATCCCAATATTTGTCGGTGCCTGGGTTGCCTGCAAGACTCAGAAGGGAGAGTCAGAATGCAGATGAGAGCTCTAGTTAGGGCAGGGCTAAAACAATCAGATATACAAAGGCATATCAGGAAACGTGCCCCGACACACTCCAGGGAATAGCAGAAACAAAGTCTGAGGATGGGGGCACAATCTGATTTCCAGAGTTGCTTTTTGAATTATTAGGTATGTCCAGTTTTCAATAACAACAAAAAAATAGAAGATATGCAAAGAAAAAGAGAGACGGTGTCATATAGTGAACATATGACACAATATGCTTCAGTTGAAAAGCAATCAATAGAAACTCTACCTGAGGAAACCCAGCTATTTTAAACTAGCTCTTTTAATTATGTTCATGGAGAAGGAAATAGCAACCCACTCCAGTACTCTTGCCTGGAAAATTCCATGGATGGAGGAGCCTGGTAGGCTACAGTCTATGGGATCGCAAAGAGTAGGACACAACTGAGCAACTTGACTTTCTTTCTTTCTATAGTTCCTTTTGGAGAAGGAAATGGCAACCCACTCCAGTGTTCTTGCCTGGAGAATCCCATGGACGGAGGGGCCTGGTGGGCTATAGTCTATGGGGTTGCAAAGAGTCAGACATGACTAAGCAACTAACACACACACACACACAATTATGTTCAAAAAAGGCAAAGAAACCATATCTAAAGAATTAAATAAAATAATGAGAATAATGTCTCAGCAAATAGAGAATAACAATAAAGAGACAGAAATTATAAAGACAAACCAAATAGAAATTTGAGGTCGAAAAGTATTAACACTATAACCAAAATAAAAACATTTGCTAAAGGAACTCAACAGCGGAATTGAGCAGGCAGAAGTAAGAATCAGCAAACTTGCAGTTAGGTCAATTGAGATGATTCAACTGAAGAAGAGAAATTTTTTAAAAAGTGAATTTAAAAAGAGCAAGTCACCTTGTGAACTGTACATATCTATAGTCTGTAAAAAGAACAAAGCAACCAAGACACACTCTTGATGCTCCTTGCTTGGAATGGAGGCTGTGGGCACAATGCCTTCCGGAGGGGCCGTAGCTCAGGGCACGCACTGTGGGGCTGGACCTGTGGACACTGCAGTGGGCATCCATTTAGCTTCAGATTGTCTTGTTTTTGTATACGGTGACATAGCATCCTGCTGTCATTCTTAGCTGTGGAAAAGGCGGGGGGCAGCAGGGGCGGTGGTCAGCAGGCATGAGAAGTGTTTTGGATCCTTTTTAGTTGAAGTGTGGTAGTTTTAAACTGTTTTTTTTTTTTTTTTAAAAAAAATTTTAAAATTTTTATTGTCAGCAAAGCCAAGAGCCACTGCACCAGTGAAAGTTCAAGAACCTTCTGTACTAAACACGATCTGCAATGTTGGTTTTTTTTTTTTTTTTTTTTTTTGTATGTTTAGAATGTTGAAGTGTTTTTGAAGTTAAATAAACAGTATTACATTTAAAAATAAATAAATAAATAAAATGTCTGGAATCTCGAGGCTATAGCCTTGGTACTGCTGCCGCTCTCACTCCAGGGTCTGCTTGATGACTGCCTCCTGCAAACAGTGCCACTCCCCCCGACGCTACCCCCGCCGCCTGTCCTTGATGCTGTTCTGTAACTCAATCTGCTGCAGCTCGCTACTGAATCGATTCAAATACCTTTCAATTAATTCACAAGCATCTCTCTTTGAATATCCCACTTTTTTGAGGTTCAAGATGATTTTGAAACCACTGCAGTTTTTCACCAATAAGGTTGAGATGCAACACCTTTTCATTCTTCAGTTTTCCCTTTTTTTCTTGTTTGTGGGCCTCTTAATTTGAGTTGCTTTTTTTACTGTATGTATGGATGACTTTTCCTGTATGTACGGATGACTTTTACCGTGTCAATGCAGGGACACGGTAAAAATACCTCCTCCAGGAAGATTCCACAGGCCCTGGGGCAACTAATCCCACAAGTGGCAACTATTTAAGCCCCTGGACATAGAGCCTGTATACAAAAACAAGACAATCTGAAGCTAAATGGATGCCCACTGCAGTGTCCACAGGTCCAGCCCCACAGTGCATGCCCTGAGCTACGGCCCCTCCGGAAGGCATTGTGCCCACAGCCTCCATTCCAAGCAAGGAGCATCAAGAGTGTGTCTTGGTTGCTTTGTTCTTTTTACAGACTATAGATATGTACAGTTGAGAACTCGGAATTTCTAGCCAATGACCACAGAATTAACACACCACTTTAGAAATTAAAAAAAAAAAAAAGCCAGAAACACCTTTAAATGCCTTGTCACACCAACAGCAAAGTGCATAGAGTGAGGATAACATGAAAGCCTTTTCACTTTAAAAATGTTTGGAAATATGTACAACTTTGAAACAGTTTCCAGGTGCTCTGGACACCCATGGCCACTTAATGTAAACCACTGACAATTGCTAGAGCACTTTGAGAGACTACGATATGATCATGATCCAATTGGGTAATTAAACATAATGAGGGCAACAGACACCTCTTGGGTGAGAGGTGTGTCAATCAAGGCACTCCCTATTCTAAGGTATTCACAAGGAGACAGATCAACAGTTTTTTTTTTTTTAATTCACCCTCTCCCTCCTCCTCCTTCTCCTCTTCGTCTTCTTCCACCTTTTTCCGGGCAACTTTAGTAGGACCCTTGGTGCTATGAAACTTCCCTTTAGACTTAGAGTCTCCGACATCCTTCGCATACTTCTTCAGCTTCCGCTGCCTTGTTGATGTATGGCTGCTTCTCACTGTCACTTAAGTTATTCCACATCTCGCCCAGCTTCTTTGCCACATCTCCAATAGAGACGCCAGGGTTTGTAGACTTGATCTTGGGGTGGAATTCAGAGCAGAATAGGAAAAATCCAGACAGTGCTCTCTTGGGGGCATTAGGGTCCTTCTTCTTCTTGCCTCCCTTAGCTGATCCGTAATCCTTCATTTCCTGATCATAGTGCACTTTATCCACCTTTGCCATTTCATTGAATTTCGACTTCTCTTTCCCGGACATGGTCTTCCACCTCTCAGAGCATTTCTTGGAAAATTCAGCAAAATTGACAGGGACCTCTGGGTTTTTCTTCTTATGTTCCTCTCTGCATGTCTGCACAAAGAAGGCATAAGCAGACATCTTGCCTTTGGTTTCTTGGGATCACCTTTAGCCATCCTGACTGTATTGTTTTCTCGTCTGGGCAGCGCAGGGCACAACGTGCGGTCAGAGCTCCACAGCCTCGCACTAGCTGCCTCCACGAGAGCCGCCTCTCCAGATATTTTAAATGCAGATAATCTGAAAACTTTTAGGAAATAGGATTTTTATCTGAAGAAATTGCCAAACATTAAAATGAGAAAAAGTTTTCATGGTGAGAGCCTGAAAGCCTTCTCCCAAGATCAGGATTTTCTCTTAATACTTCACAGCATTGTAATGGAGTTTTTAGCCAGGGCAGTTAGGCAAGAAAAAGAAATAAAAGACATCCAGACTGGAAAGAAAGAAGTAAAACTATCATATGGTTAGTCTTATATAAAGAAAATCTTAAGAAATTCACAGACACACACTTTTAGACTAATATATTCAGCAAGATTGTGGGATACAAGATCAATATACAAAATACTGTTCTGTTTCTGTATACTAGCAATGAAGAATCCAAAAATGAAATTCAGAAAACAACTCCATGTGCAGTTGTACTCAAAGAATAAACCATTTAGGAATGAATTCAAGACAGAAATTTAAGATCCATACACTGAAATTCTAAAACATCATTAAAAGAAATTAAGAGCTAAATAAATACAGAGAATCTCATGTTCAGGAACTTAAAATAGCAATATTCTTCAAATTAATCTATAGATTCAACTCAATCCCTACCAAAATCTAGCTGGATTGTTTGTTTGCTTTTAAGAAACTATCTAATCCTTAAATTCATAGAGAAATGTAAGAGATCCAGAACAGACAAAACAATCTTGCAAAGGAAGAAAAATGTTAGAGGACTTATACTTCCTAATTTTAAAATTTATTACAAAGCTATACTAATCAAGATGACTTGGATCTAGTATAAGGGTAGACCTATAGATCAATAGAATTGAGAGTTCAGATATAAACCCATATATTTATAATCAACTGATTTTCAATGGGGAAAAAATAGCTTTCTCAGCAAATGGTCCATGAACAAGATCTCCATATGTAAAAGAATGAAGTTGGACCTCTCTCTCATACCACATACAAAAATTAACTCATAATGGACTAAATATCTAAATGTAAAGGCGAAATCTGTGAAACAATTATAATAAAATATGGGTGCATATCTTCATGACCTTGTATTAGATAGTGATTTCTTAGAATGGCACCTAAAACACAAGTCACACACACAAAATAACAAATTAGAATTCATCAAATTTAAAAATATTTGCTTCTCAAAGGATAGTATCAAGAAACTAAAGAGATAAGCCACAGAATGGGAGAAAATATTTGCAAATCCTGTATCTGATAAAGGTCTAGTATCCAGAATATTTAAAGAACTTTTAAAACTCACCAATAAAAAGATAAATATCCCAAACAAAAAGTGGATAAAGGACTTGAAGAAATAAACTTTTCTCTAAAGAAGATATATAAATTGCCAATAAACACATGAATATTATTAATTATTAGGGAAATGCAAATCAAAACTACAGTGAAATACTACTTCATACTCACTCTGTGTGTGTGTATGTGTGTGTGTGTGTGTGTGTGTGTGTTTGGACACACATGTGCATTCAGTTGTGTCCTACTCTTTGTGGCCTCATGGAATGTAGCCTGCCAGGCTGCTCTGGTCCATGGAATTTTCCAGGCAAGAATACTGAGTGTGTTAGCTACTCAGTCATGTCCGACTCTTTGTGATCCCATGGACCGTAACCCACTAGACTCCTCTGTCCACGAAATTCTCAAGGCAAGAATACTGGAGTGGGTTGCCATTCCTTCCCCAGGGGATTTTTCCAACCCAGGGATCAAACCTGGGTCTCCCACATTGCAGGCAAATTCTTTACCATCTGAGCCCCCAGAGTACCCCCAAAGTGAAGGTGTTAGTGCCTCAGTCATGTTGACTCTTTGCAACCCCATGGATTGTAGCCTGCCAAGCCCCTCTGTCCAGGGGATTTCCCAGGCAAGAATAGTGGAGTGTATTGCTGTTCCCTTCTCCAGGGGATCTTCCCCACCCCTGGACTGAACCCAGGTCTTCTGCACTGCAGGCAGATTCTTTACCAACTGAGCTACCAGGGAAGCCCCCAAGAATACTGAAGTGGGTTGCTATTTCCTTCTCCAAGGGATCTTCCTGACACAGGAATCAAACCCACATCTCTTGTATCTCCTGCATTAACAGGCAGGTTCTTTACCAGCTGAGCCACTGGAGGAGCCCCCTCATACCCACTGTCTTTTCTGTTATGACCACTAGAATGGTCATAATAGAAAAGACAGACAATAACAACTGTTATTGAGGGTGTAGAGAAATCATAAACTTATACATAGATAGTGGGAATGTAAAAGGATACAACTGCCTTAGAAAATATTTTGGCAGTTTCTTAAAACATTATGCAAAGAGTTACCATATGACCATATACTCTACTCCTAGGTATACTACCAAGAGAAGTGAAAACATATGTTCAGATAAAAACTTTTACATGAATGTTCACTACAATGTTATTCATAATAGCCAAAGAGTAGAAACAACTCAAATGTCCATCAGCTAATGAATGGATAAGCAAAATATGGTATATCCATACAATATGATATTGTTCAGCCTTAAAAAGGGCTGAACTACTGACTCTTATTAGAACACAATGAACCTTGAACACTTATGCTACATGAAAGAAACTAGACACCAAGTGCAGCACATTATAGGATTCCATTTCTATGACATGTCCAAAATAGGCAAATCTATAGAGACAGAGAGACTAGTGGTTGCCAGGGGCTAAAGAGAGAGATGAATGGAGAGTGATTGCCTAAAGGGTATAGGGGATGATGAAATGTTCTGGTGAGAGTTGTACAGTCTGTGAGCCTACTAAAATCCACTGAATTATACACTTTAAAAGGGTGAATGTTATGGTATGTAAATTATACTTCAATGAGAAAGAGCAGGTAGAACTTTCCAAAACAAATATTCAGTGGTTGCTTAATCCCACAGAGAACATCAAGAATTCATTTAGATAATGTAGAAAGAAACATTTTACTCAACTAATAAATTATTTTAAACTTATATCTCTGAAACTTAAGCTTATGTTGTATTTTGCACTACCTTCTTACAAAGTGATATGTTAATTACAGCTGGATTTATAGAGAAATGCCTGGAAAGTTGTTATCTGAAATATCAACAGTGGTTGCCTTTGGGAGATGGTATCTTGTGTAGTTTTAAATTTATTCTAATGCTTTTATGTATTACTTACATTATATATATGCATATGTATCAACTTTATAATCACTAAAATCTATAAAGCTCTTTTTGGCAGAAGAAAAAAAAAAACTGGCTATGCTGAGAAAATGTTGATAGATAATTTTAAAGATTCTTTCTACTCACATGAAGCCAATAGCATTTTGCTAGTTGATCCCAAGGGGGGAAAATGCCCAATTAGCCAAGTGGTCACAATTCAAGAATTATTTTTTGGATAATGAACAAGGACCTGTGCTAAGCCATGCTGTGTGAGAGAGAAGAACATTTAGGGCATGGTTACTGCATCCAAGGGTCTTTTGATGTGGTAAAGGACCTCAGATATGTAAATAAATAACTGAAAGGAGGCAGAACAGAAGCCTAGCATAGAGGAGCCTGAGACGCCGCAGAGTCCCCAAGGAAGCTGTGATAAGCTGTAGTTCACTGCCTCCAGATTCAAAGACAGGACAGCTTTAGCGGTTCATCCTGAAGACGAAAGTTGGGAGTTCAGTTCAAGGGGAGGAGGGGAGAGAAAGCCAGAAGTGAGCATTTAAGAGCCTTACCTGCTTTTCCCAACCTCCACCCCCATCACCATCACCACAGCTCCTCCTTCCTGAATCCCTTATACTTCTGGGCACCAGTCTGCCATTTCAGGCCTTTACGCAGCTGTTCACCTGGAATGCCCTTCCCTCCCTCATTACCTCATTCCCTCTTGCTGTTCTATAAGAATCTGGTATTCTCAGGTTCCTGTCACTCTTCCAAAAGAATTCTCCTTGACTGAGACAGGTTGAGTTCAAGGCCTCCTGCCTGTGCTCTGACAGCATTCTGAGTCTGTCTCTATCGCCACACACTACACTCTACATTGTAATGACCTGTTGAGTATTTGTTTTCTCCACCAGACTGTGAGCTCAGGTGACAGAAGGGCTAGGAACCTGGCACAGAGCATTGGTCGTTACTGAATGGAACACATGCTGTAGCTAGTCCAGGAAATAGGAATGGTAGCCATGCAGTTCTGGGTGCCCAGTGTGCCCTCCCACCCCTTTGTCTAGGAGCCAGCACTGCCCTCCTGGCCACAGAGTCAGGCCAGCAATGCGGGTTGGGACAGTTATCACTCCCCATGCCCCAGATAGTGAGACTCACCCAGGATACAGGGGGCCCAAGCCAGGCCATTCAGAGTTCCTCCCCCAGGGCAACTGGGAAAAGGTACACTTTCCCGACTGAGGAGTTCAGCTGACAGTGGCCTTATTGCTTGCCAGGTACAGGAAAACCTATCTGCAGGAGAGAATGACACACGAGACAAGCAAAAATGAGAGGAAGCAGAAATGGTGTTATGGTAGTTAATGACAGTCTTAGAGACCCTGGTTCCTGTCTTTGAGATTCCCAGAATTGCGCTCATTCAGGCAGATCTTTCTTCATAGATGGGGATCTTTCAATAAATACTTCTGTGGGTATAAGCTGGTCAGGCAGGCTGCATTTCTGTCACTTATGGGAATATCCCTGTCCAATGCTGGGATCCTCAGTAAGACATACAGCTGGAAAGATCAGCAGAGGCCAGGTTGGGGAGGATTCTAAATGCCATATGAAGGGTGTTGGAGTTTATTTGTTGGTACAGCAATGGGTAATGAGTAGTCAGAGTCTCAGGAGATAATACCAACAACACATAAGTTTTTAATTAGAGGGAGAGGGGAAAGGGAAGCCCAGTTGGAAATGCAAAGTTAAAACACCCCCATATATCAGCAAGGTCAAGGAGAAAGAAGGTTGAAGAAAACCCTAATTTTGTTATGTAGGAAAGAGCAGCAAGGCTTGTGATAAATGGGAAAGTAAAGGAGAAAGGTGGGCATGTCGAATAAATAGTCATTTCTAAAACACTGCAAACAGCTCCATGTGCAAACATTAGTCACTAATACAAATGAGATCTCAGGGGTTTTATAAACAAGCAAGCCGTTGCCAACACTCACATCTGGCAGATGATACATCCATCATGTGTAAATACTTCACGTAGCATCGATTACCCTGATCAATTTTAGGCATCTATCATTTTCCAGGCCTGCAGCTCAGCACAGGGAAATTACAAAGAAATGGGATGTCCTGATCTTTCTATAGCTGGCTCATAGGAAAACAGTGAATAAATCCATAGCAAAACTAAGGTGGCTTCTGAGGTATAAAGAAAAAAATTGCTGTTTTGTTTTTCCATAGAATACTTTCTTAAACTAGATCAAGCAATCATCATCTTCAAAATTCAGTACAGAAACCATCCTCAACTTGGGAGAGAGAAAGATCAATGACACCCAAGGAACAGGGATAACAGATGCTTAACACAGGGAGCCACAGTCATTGGACCTGATCCAGCAGTGTGACATCTACTTAAAGGGAGATAAAGGAAGACTGGAAAGGTGAAAGGTGGAAAGGAGGTTAGGTTTTATTGTGTAGGCAGAGGGAAGTTGTAAGAGGTTTTATAAGCAGGAAAAAGACATGGTCAAAACGGTTCAGAGAGAGCCTTTTGTAGGCAGAACAGAAGGCAATAAGGTCCCCGCAAGTGGGGAGAAAATCGACAGACTCAGGATTGTCAGTCAAGAGAGATGATGGGGGTTGGGGCACTGTGTGAGGTGAGTGAGGAGCACTTCAGACAGAGGTGGTGGCTGAGGCCCTGCAGTGGGTGGGAGAGCGTGACTGACATGCCAAAGAGAGAGAAGGCAGCTGATGCTGAACCCTTATTAGGTACCAGCGCTACTCTGGGCACTTCTACATACTATCTCATTTAGTCCCTCAAAGCAATGCTGCACTGGACCTCCTTGATGGTCCAGTGGTTACTAAGACTCTGCACTTAATGCAAGGGGTGCAGGTGTGATTCCTGGTCAGGGAACTAGGATCCCATGTGGTGCAGCCAAAAAATTAAATACAATAATAATAAAAAACAATCCTGCAGGGTAACCATTATTATTTCCGAATTTACAAATAACAGAAAGGAGACTCTGAGAGGTGAAATAGCTTGCCTGAGACCACACAAATTTTTCCAATACAAAAGCCTGAGTCTTTTTGCAAAATGAGACAGTCTCCTGGCGTACATTATTTATCCCTCTCAACTTCCTCAGGTAGGAGCTGAGGCAGAGATTTAAAACTTTACTGAAGCTTCCAGCTGGTGAGTGCCCATTTCTGGACGAGAGCCCAAGCTCGACCCGCTCCCGTTTCCCCTCACTCCCTGCCCAGCTGACCTGTTAAATGAGCCTTTGTTCTGCCACGTTGTGTAGCTCCCTTGTGATCACTATTAAACCAGAAAGTCTTATTGGGTTTGTTTCAAAACAGACCCTAGGAATGGGGATGGCCCTTCCTCCCACCAGGAGGAGCCTCAGCACCTTTGAAAATAATTCCCCCAAAGTCTCCTAAAACCCTAGGTCTCTACCCAGCAGCCCTGGCCTGCCGAGGTAATTTCCAAAGCCCCAGCCTTGAAGGCTCACAAATCCTCCGTTCATGTTCAGACATATAAATTGCATTAGCAGAGAGAACTACGCATCTGGTGGTGTGATCTCGAAGAAGAGAAGACGCTGGAGTTCAAGTGCACACACGTGAGCACACTCGGGGCCTGGCCCATCTCCAGCAGAGCCCAGCGGGAAGGCTGGGCCTCTCCAGCCCTCTCCACGCTGAGATGAAAGGAGTCCATTTCACTCCTAAGAGTGTCCTAGGAGTAGGGGAGAGGGATCTCCCACACTAACAGACTCACACACAGCTTCAGGGCATTGTCACTGGAATTAACAGGTTCACTCAAGAGGCTCAGCCCAGAGCATTTGCTGGAGTGAATGGGGCAAATTTTTGCTGCAGACAGACCAAAGACTTTGGATTTTTTCCTCTGGCACTTTCAGTTAGTAGTTTATCAGAATTCCCATGAACACAATACTTTTCAATCTGTTCACATTTACCTTAAAACCTTGATCTGTTTTAGGCTCTGTGCTGGATTCTAAGGACCCAGAGATGGCACCTGAACTCAAGTTCTCAGTCCAGTGTAGAAACCAAACAGTGAATGAGGTCAAGGACTGAAAAGGCCTCTTGGCAGGTTTGGAGGCAAACAGACCTGGGTTCACATCTCAGTCTTGACACTTGCTAGTTGTAAGGTTTTAAGCAAGTCATTTCAATAAGGAGCCTCTGTATCTTCATCTGGAAGTTAGAATCTATCCAGCAGAGTTGGTATATGGAAGAGAGAGAGAAGATTGGTATAGCACCCAGGACTGAAAAGATGTACCATATATGCTACTGATTATTAAGAGAAGAGAGTAAATATTTTCAATTGATAGAATTAGTGAAAGTTTCCTGGAGGAGGTAGTATCTACATAAGATCCTATAAGATGGATAGATTTTGATCTGATTTTGAGGGATTAGAGGGAAGAGTACGGGGGCTTTTTAGGGCAGTGAAATTTTTCTATGATATAGTAATAGTGGAAACATGTCATCATGCATTTGTCAGAATGTACAGCACAGAGTGAACCCTAATGTAAACTATGGACTTAATAATAATGTATCAACATTGGTTCATTAGTTGCGGGAAAATATATTACACTAACACAAGGTGTAAATAACAGGGGAAATTGGAGGGGGTTGTGTGTGTGTGAGAACTCTGCACTTTCTGATCACTCTTTCTGAAAACCTAAAAAACAAACAAGCAAAAAAAAAAAAAAAAGCCAGGAAAGAGAATTTTATATAAAAAGCCGGCATAAACAAAGGCCGGGTGGTCATGACATGTGGCTGGAGCCTGAAGCACCTGGAGAAGAGTGATCCCAGAAAGGTGGGTTGAATATCATGTTAAACTGTTTATGCTTTATCCTGAGAGTATGGAGAGATGGTAAATATTTCAAAGTACTAAAATGATCAGACTGCATTTAAGGATCATCAGTTAAGATTACCCCTGAACAGACATGAATCTGTAACAAAGGACAGAACAAGAAATGATAAAAATCTGAGTTAAGACAGCAGCAGTGGGAGGGAGAAAGGTGGCCAGATGCAAGAGCTATCCTGAGGTTGTCTCCGTCAGAATCTGGTGATTGATCTATCGACGTGAGTGGGAGAAGGGGAGAAGTCTAGGAGAATGCCTGGTTTCTGACTGATGCTAAACTGGTGGGGGATGGAGGGTGCGGGGAGGGGTTAGGGACATCCCTTTGGAGATTGGAATGTAGGAAGGCTAGATCTGAAGGTACAATGACCTTGCCCAGCTTCATCATGTTTTTAAGAGAATATTGTTTCAGATGTGGTACGGAACACTTTCTAGAACTCTCTTGTTCTGGCCCCTTAGGGCTGACTGGGGGATTACTGCCTACAGACTTGAACCCACCTTACCTATGTGGACACTCAACCTGTTACAGAGGTCTTTTCAATGCTGAGCTTAAGGCTACCTCCCTGTGACTTCCCCCATTGAACCCAACTTGGCCCTCAGAGGGTTCTCTCTAATTGGCCTTCTCTGCCCCAGGACAGCCCATTAGAGATCTGTAGACCATGTCCCTTGAATCTGTCCTTCTTCAGCTAGACAGTTTCTAATCCTTCACTTGTTCTAACACAATATAGTTCCCAGGCTGCCCTCCCTACCTTAGACATACTCCAGGACACAAAATCCCAGGAAAGTCTGATGCAACCCAGAGTATGCAGAAATTTAACATCCCTCCTTCTAGACATTATTTCATTAGCACATCCTGGGATCCTCTTGGCCCCCAAGGGTAGCCCCTCATATTTCCCACTCATTTCCATCAACTCCATCACCTAGCCCTGCTCTCATTTACCTCTATTGAACCAGAATTCTGCAATTGGATTTTTATCTCCAAGAGTAAGACTTGATATTGACGTGGATAAACTCCACCCTGCCATGGGGCCATCTACAGGACTAACCAGTTGGAAACTGGAACACGAAGAGCTCCAGCCAAGCCCCTTTGAGGACTTAGAGGCAAGTGAGGGGCAGCTGAAATAGTCTGGCCCTGCTCTGGCCTCAGCTCCTCCATCTTCCATATGGGCATGAATATCTGCTTTCCTGCCAACCCAAGAGAAGTGACCATACCCCATCCCCAGGGAACAACAGAGGTCAACTTACGCATCCTGCTGCTGCCAGACAACACCCCCAACCTATCTGAACAGGAAATTCTACCGAAGTTATGATGTGTCCTCACGTGCAACCAAGAGTCCCCATAACAACCAAGAGTCCTGAAGAGTTGCCATAAAAACTTGGAAATCCTTGGCCTTCCCAGAGTGGCGTATGCAGCAGCTTGTTCTGCGGGAACCCGGCCATCTCTTCAAGAAACACAATTGCACTGTTCCCAGCCCTGAAGCCCTACCCAGAGGCTGACTGAAGGTCTAACTTGCTTAGTTGGCCCCTTATTTTAATCAACATTTGGCCCATCAGAAACGATAAATTTAAACACAGAGGCAGGTCTTAGAAGACAACCTTTGGGGTCACTGACCTTTAAAATTCAGTTTATTTTGATTCATCAAATATTAATATAGGGTTTAAAATGAAGTGATTCAGAGTGACATTGGCAAAATAGCAGAGTAAGGATCTCCAAAAATCCTCTCCATACACGCAGTGAGAATTGTCAAAACTGGCAAAAATTGTCAAAATCTACTTTTTCTGAACTCTGAAAATTAATCAGTCTTGCAGCAATCCAAGGAACACTTATTCAGGGAAACCATATGTTCGTATGTTCTTCATTCAAAGACTCATACATGATGCTCATAGTAGCATTCTTCATAACTGCCCAAATGTGGAAACAACCCAAATATCCATCAATTGAGAAAAGGAGAAATGTGGTATATCTATATACACTACAGTATTATTTGGCCATAAAAAGGAATGAAGTACTGATACGAGCTATAACATGGATGAACTTGGAATCATGTTAAACGGAAGAAGCCAGTCAGAAAAGCCACATACTGTATCATTCTGTTTCTGGGAAATATTCAGAATAGGTAAATTCATAGGGACAACGTGTAGACTAGTGTTTGCTGAGGACTGACAGGAGTGGGAAATTGAGAGTTATGTGAATGGATATGAAGTTTCTTTTTAGGATGATGAAAATGTGCTAGAAATAGACAATGGGGATGGCTGCACAAATATGTGATACAATAGAAACATCTGACTTGCACACTTTTAAAGCATGAATTTTTTAAAATTGTTATTGATGTATAGTTGATTTACAACATTGTGCTAATTTCTGGTGTACAGCAAAGTAACTCAGTTATTATACATATATATATATATATGTATATACATTCTTAAAAAAAATTTTTTTTCTTTACTATTATGGTTTATCCCAGGAGAAAGGATACCATTCCCTGTGCTATACAGGAGGACCTTGTTGCTTATGCATTCTAAATGTATATAATAGTTTGTATCTCAGTTCAGTTCAGTCACTTGGTCATGTCCGACTCTTTGCGACCCCATGAATCACAGCACACCAGGCCTACCTGTCCATCACCAACTCCTGGAGTTCACTCAGACTCACAGCCATCAAGTCAGTGATGCCATCCAGCCATCTCATCCTCTGTTGTCCCCTTCTCCTCCTGCCCCCAGTCCCTCCCAGCATCAGAATCTTTTCCAATGAGTCGACTCTTCGCATGAGGTGGCCAAAGTACTGGAGTTTCAGCTTCAGCATCATTCCCTCCAAAGAAATCCCAGGGCTGATCTCCTTTAGAATGAACTGGTTGGATCTCCTTGCAGTCCAAGGGACTCTCAGGAGTCTTCTCCAACACCACAGTTCAAAAGCATCAATTCTTCGGCGCTCAGCTTTCTTCACAGTCCAACTCTCACATCCATACATGACCACTGGTACGTCAAGGCTGTATATTGTCACCCTGCTTATTTAACTTATATGCAGAGTACATCATGAGAAATGCTGGACTGGATGAAGCACAAGCTGGAATCAAGATTGCCGGGAGAAATATCAATAACCTCAGATATGCAGATGATACCACCCTTATGGCAAAAAGCGAAGAGGAACTAAAAAGCCTCTTGATGAAAGTGAAAGTGGAGAGTGAAAAAGTTGGCTTAAAGCTCAACATTCAGAAAACGAAGGTCATGGCATCTGGTCCCATCACTTCATGGGAAATAGATGGGGAAACAGTGGAAACAGTGTCAGACTTTATTTTGGGGGGCTCCAAAATCACTGCAGATGGTGACTGCAGCCATGAAATTAAAAGACGCTTACTCCTTGGAAGGAAAGTTATGACCAACCTAGATGACATATTCAAAAGCAGAGACATTACTTTGCCGACTAAGGTCCATCTAGTCAAGGCTATGGTTTTTCCAGTAGTCATTGGGGGCAGGAGGGGAAGGGGACGACAGAGGATGTGATGGCTGGATGGCATCACCGACTCGATGGACATGAGTTTGAGTGCACTCTGGGAGTTGATAATGGACAGGGAAGCCTGGCGTGCTGCAATTCATGGGATTGCAAAGAGTTGAACATGACTGAGCGAATGAAATGAACTGAACTGAACTGAGGAGAAGGCAATGGCAAGCCACTCCAGTTCTCTTGCCTGGAAAATCCCATGGATGGAGGAGCCTGGTAGGCTGCAGTCCATGGGGTCGCTAAGACTTGGACATGCCTGAGCGACTTCCCTTTCACATTTCACTTTCATGCATTGCAGAAGGAAATGGCAACCCACTCCACTGTTCTTGCCTGGAGAATCCCAGGGATAGGGGAGCCTGGTCGGCTGCTGTCTGTGGGGTCACAGAGTTGGATACGACTGAAGCAACTTAGCAGCAGCAGCAGCAGGGGAACAAAGATCCCATATGCAGAGCAACACAGTCCAAAAAAACCCCTAGAATTTGGATTAAAAGTCTAACTTTTTTCCTTTGTTCTTTGTCTAGTTTCACTTGCTCACAGGACGACAGCAGAGACCTTGCTCCTGATGCCTCAAAACAAAGTTATGAGGGCAAAATGGCTCTGCCGACACCTCAGCTTGGAGGACCACGTGCAGAAGCCACACACGACACTCAATTCAAAATGGAGGCAGCGAGCCACGTGCAGAGATGCTGCACCCAGCACTCAGACCTGGAGCGAGAGCAGTACAGCTGCTCTTGCCTCAGGAGAACTCCACCCCCTCGCCACTCACTGGTAACCTGATAAAGCCCCCTAGACATCTTTCACCCTGTTGGGGAAGCATGTACTCTAGAGTATAGGCTTGCAGCTGTCCATTATTTGACTAGAACAAATAGCTGGTGAGAAGTTGCTATATAACACAGGGAGTTCAGCCTGGAGCTGTGTGAAGACCTAGTGGGGTGCGGAGGGGAGGGCGGTGATGTAAGTATAGTTACGGCTGAATAGCATTGTTGTCTGGCAGAAACTACCACAACATTGTAAAGCAATTTTCCTTCAATTAAAGGATAAATTTGAAAAAGAAAAGAATAAAATTTTGCATCTGAACTGAACTTCCTCTCATTCTATGGGTTTGAATGACACCAGAGAGGAGGACCCTTGTTGTTGCCCAATTGGAAAGGGTCAGCAAAAAAATCATCTGTTCCTTCTCCTATTTAAAACTACACAGCATCTTAAAAAGCAGAGACATTACTTTGCCAGCAAAAGTCTGTATAGTCAAAGCTATCGTTTTTCCAGTTGTCATGTACAGATACGAATGTTGGACCATAAAGAAGGCTGAGCACCGAAGAATTGATACTTTCAAACTGTGGTGCTGGGGAAGACTCTTGAGAGTCCCTTGGAGAGCAAGGAGGTCAAACCAGTCAATCCGAAAGGAAATTAATCCTGAATATTCATTGGAAGGACTGATTCTGAAGCTGAAGCTCCAATACTGTAGCCTCCTGATTCGAAGAGCTGACTCATTGGAAAAGACCCTGATGCTAGAAAAGATTGAGGGCAGGAGAAGGGGGTGATAGAGGATGAGATGGTTGGATGGTATTACTGATTCCTTGGACATGAGTTTGAGCAAACTCAGGGAGATAGTGAAGGACAAGGAAGCCTGGCATGCTGCAGTCCATGGGGTCGACATGACTGAACGGCTGAAAAAATAATTGCCAGTTGCTTTCAGACTGAATCAGACCTTTTGTGACCCACCCTACCCCACCCCCAGCCCACACTACTCTCCCTGCCCCGCACAGAAGCCACACTGGCCCCTGTTTTGTCCCAAGACTCATGCCCTCTGCCTGGAGCACCCTTACTTGCAGGGCTGCTCACTCTCAATCAGGTCTCATCAGGTCTCCATTCATGCACTCCACATAGCCATCACATATGTCTTGCTTCCTCGTTTGTTACCTACTGCCCTCCTAGAAGCAAACTCCATGAGGACAGGGACTGTGCCTGCTTTGTTCACTGTAGCACAGGGTGGGGGTCCCTGCATGCTTTTTGTAATGAATAAATAATGTCCTCTCAAAGCTTGCTGTCATTTGAAGTTAAATATTTTTTTCTTTTATTCTTTGTGATGTATCTCTTTCCAGAAAAGACATTTAGTCTAATTGGTCCCCTGATTAGGATTGTTTTTAACCTCATGAAAGACGCCTGATAAGGGCCTATTCCACTCCCTATTGGAATGTCTCAGTTCAGGATGAATGAACTGCTTTCCTATTGGCCATGTTAGCAGCTTGAGAGGCACCAGGAGGGACTGTAGCCTGACAGGACCCTCACCTTCCTGGCAGAATGACTTATTCTCCCTGTTTATGGACACAGATTGAAGTGAGCCAGCCTGGTACCCTTCCTGAATTGTGTGACTACCGTATTAGGTGCCATGTTGGGAGGAGGGGCACCTCTTGGGTGTTGGGCAGGGGATCCTGCAGATATTCTCCAGATAGGTTTTTTCTTAGCTGGCATCAGCCTCTTCCTCAACTCAGACTCCCATGAAATTTCTCATGTAAATGTCTCTATTTCTTAGGCATGGAGAAGATACCCACTCAGGTTGTTTTCATGAATACCGACAGTACCTCCTTCTCTGCCCAACCCTATGCACTCATTTTTGAATTCTTATCTATTTGTTTTCTCAGTTGTTGCTGTTGTTGTTTAGTTGCTAAACCGTATACAACTCTTTTCATACTGTTCATGGGGTTCTCAAGGCAAGATTACTGAAGTGGTTTGCCATTCCCTTCAGGTAAAACCTAAACAAATCCCTTACAATTATACAATGGAAGTGACAAATAGATTCAAGGGATTAGATCTGATAGAGTGCCTGAAGAACTATGGACAGAGGTTCGTGACATTGTACAGGAGGCAGAGATCAAGACCATCCCTAAGAAAAAGAAATGCAAAAGGGCAAAATGGTTGCCTGAGGAAGCCTTACAAATAGCTATGAAAAGAAGAGAAGCAACAGGCAAAGGAGAAAAGGAAAGATATACCCATTTGAATGCAGAGTTCCAAAGAAGAGCAAGGAGAGATAAGTAAGTATTCCTCAGTGATCAATGCAAAGAAATAGAGGAAAACAACAGAATCAGAAAGACTAGAGATCTCTTCAAGAAAATTAGAGATATCAAGGGAACATTTCATGCAAAGATGGGCACAATAAAGGACAGAAATGGTATGGACCTAACAGAAGCAGAAGCTATTAAGAAGAGGTGGCAAGAATACACAGAAGAACTATACAAAATAGATCTTCACAACCCAGATAATCACGATGGCCTGATCACTCACCTAGAGCCAGACATCCTGGAATTCAAAGTCAAGTGGGTCTAAGGAAGCATCACTATGAACAAAGCTAGTGGAGGTGATGGAATTCCAGTTGACTTATTTCAAATCCTGAAAGATGATGCTGTGAAAGTGCTGCACTCAATATGCCAGCATATTTGGAAAACTCAGCAGTGGCCACAGGACTAGAAAAGGTCAGTGTTCATTTCAATCCCTAAGAAAGGCAATGCCAAAGAATGCTCAAACTACCGCACAATTTATGCTAGCAAAGTAATGCTCAAAATTCTCCAAGCCAGGCTTCAACAGTATGTGAACCATGAACTTCTAGATGTTCAAGCTGGATTTAGAAAAGGCAGAGGAATCAGAGATCAAATTGCCAACATCTGCTGGATCACCAAAAAAGCAAAAGAGTTCCAGAAAAACATCTGCTTTATTGACTGTGCCAAAGCCTTTGACTGTGTGAATCACAAAAAACTGTGGAAAATGGTTAAAGAGACGGCAACACTGGACCACCTGACCTGCCTCCTGAGAAATCTGTATGCAGCTCAAGAAGCAAGTTAGAACTGAACATGGAACAACAGACTGGTTCCAAATAGGGAAAGGAGTACATCAAGGCTGTATATTGTCATCCTGCTTATTTAACTTATATGCAGAGTACATCATGAGAAATGCTGGACTGGATGAAGCACGAGCTAGAATCAAGATTGCTGGGAGAAATATCAGTAACCTCAGATATGAGGATGACACCACCCTTATGGCAGAAAGCAAAAAAGAACTAAAGACCCTCTTGATGAAAGTGAAAGAGGAGAGTGAAAAAGTTGGCTTAAAATTCAACATTCAGAAAACTAAGAACATGGCATCCAGTCCCATCACTTCATGACAAATAGATGGGGAAACAGTGAAAATAGTGAGAGATTTTATTTTGGGGGGCTCCAAAATCACTGCAGATGGTGAGTGCAGCCATGAAATTAAAAGACACTTGTTCCTTGGAAGGAAAGTTATGACCAAGCTGGATGGCATATTAAAAAGCAGAGACATTACTTTGCCAACAAAGATCCATTTAGTCAAAGCTATGGTTTTTCCAGTAGTCATGTATGGATATGAGAGTTGGACTATAGAGAAAGCTGAGTACCAAAAAATTGATGCTTTTGAACTGTGGCGTTGGAGAAGACTCTTGAGAGTCCCTTGGACTGCAAGGAGATCCAACCAGTCCATCCTAAAGGAGATCAGCCCTGAGTGCTCATTGGAAGGACTGATGCTGAAGCTGAAACTCCAGTACTTTGGCCACCTGATGCAAAGAGCTGACTCACTGAAAAAGACCCTAATGCTGGGAAAGATTGAAGGTGGGAGGAGAAGGGGGCAACAGAGGATGAGATGGTTGGATAGCATCACCGACTCAATGGACATAAGTTTGAGTAAACTCCAGGAGTTGGTGTTGGACAGGGAGACCTGACATGCTGCAGTCCATGGGGTCACGAAGAGTCAGACACAATGGAGCAACTAAACTGAACTGAACTGATACGACTCTTTTGCAACGCTGAGGACTGTAGCCTGACATGCTCCTCTGTTAATGGGATTCTCCAGGCAAGAATACTGGAGTGGGTAGCCTTTTCCTTCTCCAGGGAATCTTCCCAACTCAGGTATCAAACCCATGTCTCCTGCATTCTCAGGTAGATTCTTTACTACTGAGCCACCAGGGAAGCCCCTTATTTCCTCAGACACATTCTTAAAGTAAAATTATTGAGTTCAAGAGTACTCGTACTTTACAATTTGATTACCAAGTTGCTCTCCAAAAGGGTTGAACTAATTTATGCTCCTCTAGGAGTCTATACGGAGAAGGCAATGACACCCCACTCCAGTACTCTTCCCTGGAAAATCCCATGGACGGAGCCTGGTGGGCTGCAGTCCATGGGGTCACGAACAGTTGGACACAACTGAGCGAATTCACTTTCACTTTTCACTTTCATGCACTGGAGAAGGAAATGGAAACCCACTCCAGTGTTCTTTCCTGGAGAATCCCAGGGACGGGGGAGCCTGGTGGGCTGCCATCTATGGGGTCGCACAGAGTCAGACACAACTGAAGCGACTTAGCAGCAGCAACAGCAGCAGGAGTCTATAAATAAAGTCCTAAATTTGAAGGTATTTGCCAAAAAAATTTTACTCCCACATCCCACCTCACTTTATTTCACTTTTTATGGAGATTGAAAGTAGACTCTCCCCTTGCTGGGGAAATTTTGGGGTGTTCTATAGGGGAGCAGTGTGGGCAAGATGCACTTCCTTCTGGGTGAATCCTGGAACAGGGTCTCAGGCAGTCACCTGTCCTCTGGGTGAAATATCCTGATTCATGGGCCACAGACAGCAGAGGAGGAGTTACAGCAAGGCAACTTTGTGTGATTCCCTTACACTCCAGACACTTCTGAAGAGCTGCTTGGGGAGGTGACCTACCAGGACCTCCCTCAAACTGTTCTGTGTTCTCCCACCTCCTGAGTCCCTCTCCTCTGCTGGCTAAGGTCAGGATCATCTCAAACAGCAAGAGAAAACAGCTCCTCTCCTTCCCGCGTCAAAATGGTAAGGATTTTTTTTTTCCTTTTTTTTTTTTTTTTTTTTTGGGGGGGGTGGTTTTTTTTTTAAAAAGACATTTATCAATTTTCAGTATCAAAACAGTTACACTATTGTTTTTTTTTTCTCCCAGTTGGTCCCCAAAGAGACCACACCAAAGGAGAGAACATTTTAAGCCAATTAAGCTGCAGGATGCGCACCTAACAGACCTCACTGAAACCTCATCAAAAAAGGGGGACTGAGTAGGGAAAGAAACTTGAAAAGATCAGCACACTGCTAGCCCACAGACTGTACAGAACTCTAATAGGCAGAGGGGTGACCAGTGTGCCTCAACCCCAAAGAAGCAAAGTTCCAAAATAATAGAAAAAATTTTAAAGTTTTGTACATACGCTTTTCAAGATTTCTCCAGCACTAACCGATACAAAGCACAATGAGAGGGCACTTTTTAGAGACAGCAGCTTCAGACCCAGAAAAGGGTAATGAGATGAGTTTCATATGGCTAAATCAGTGGCAAAACATAATTTTCTTTCCTTTCTTTCAAGGAGGCAGAAGAGCAAATAAGTGGTCACTTCAACATAAGGGGCACATGGTCCATTCTGTGAGCAGTTGGGAACAGGGTAGAGCTGGGACAAGGATTTGGTCTCAGAGGTTTCACCATCTTAATTGTTTGGTCACTTCTGATGAAAAAAAAAAAAAAAAAAGGTTGTCCAAAGATACCGTAAAGCTGAAAACCTGAACAGCACTTTTTTTTTTTTTGCTAACTCCTCCTGGAATCATCTTTCTGGTTTGGCAGGTGCTTTTTACAGAGCAATGAGGTTTCCCCAAATGGAGCCTTTCTCTGGGCTGCTAGCCTCTCAGTAAGGCAGGCCCAAACCTTTTCCCTTTCTCTCTGGAGAAGGCAATATGTATTAAGCTGAAATGTTACCTTCCAAAAATGAGAAAGGCATTAGACTGCTGCTTCAGAACTACAGAATTATCTGGAATGTTTTTTACAAATGGTTGTTACATCAACAACAAAAAAGGTCATTACAAAATGTGTACATCACAACATGCTTTTAAAGACACTTTGCACTGTGCTCACATTCCCTTAATCGTTGTTCCCAAAGGTGCTCAGCCTCTAGCCCAGCTGGAATCTCTGGGGAGAGGCAGAGACAGTTTGGCGAAAAGGACACAGGAGTAGGGGGGTGGGAGAGGTGGCGAAAGGAGAAAGCAGCCTTCCAGTTAAAGATCAGCCCTCAGTTTAAAGGTCAGCTTCGGGCAGGCTGGCCTCAGCTGAGTCGGGGTGAGAGGGAGGAGCAGCGGCAGGGCGGGACTGGGGTGCTCTACATCTCATTCAGGTCAAGCAGAGTCTGGTCCAGCATCCTTTGTGTACAGAGGTGCTCCTCTTTGGTGCATTTCAGTTTATCTTCCAAATCATCAATTGTCTTTTCCAGCTTGGCTACCGATCTCTCAGCAAACTCAGCACGGGTCTCTGCCTCCTTGAGTTTATCGGTAAGAATCTTTATCTCTTCCTCATATTTGTCTTCTTTTTGAGAGTACTTTTCTTCAGCAGCACTCAGACACTTCAGATTCTGGTCCATCAGTCTGATTTGCTCATCCATCTCTCGGCAACGGGACTCTGCCAGGCTCGCTCCTCTGTGCGCTCCAAGTCTCCCTCAATAATCACCAACTTGCGAGCCACCTCTTCGTACTTCCTGTCTGCCTCTTCTGCAATGTGCTTAGCTTCTTTGAGTTGGATTTCCTGGAGTTCCATTTTTTCTTCATCTTTTAAGGCTCGGTTTTCAATAACCTTCATACCTCTCTCGCTCTCATCAGCAGGTTTCTCAGCTTCCTCCAGGTTTTGCAGGGCAGTGGCCAGGCGCTCTTGAGCTCGGTCCAGCTCCTCTTCAACCAGCTGGATCCTACGGTTCAAGGAGGCCACCTCAGCCTCAGCCTGTTCTCGGGCCCGTCTTTCTCCCTCCACTTCCCGCAGGAGGCGCTCGGCCCTCTCCTCTGCATCATCGGCCTGCTGCTGCAGAACCTGGATCTTGTGCTTCACCGCCTCTATGGTGGTGATCCCGGCCATGGTCCCCACCCAGCTCCTGCTTGCCTTCGGGTTCCTGCCTCCTCCGCTCGGCGTTGCAGCCGCTTCTCCAAGGATTTAAATCAGAATCTAGTTTTGGCAAATGTGCAGTGAGATAGGAGAGCTCTTATGTTACTGGTGGGAGTGTGAATCCAAAGCCAGAGAAATGTTCACACCCTTTTCCCTCAGGAATTCTACTCCTCAGGATCTGCCCTAAGGGAATACCCAGGTGCTGTCGTAGGTTTCATGTATGAGGATGCTCACTCCAGCATTATTCATAGTAGCAACAAATTTAGAAACTACAAAAATATCCGATGATAATGAATTGGTTACACAAATCCAAAAAAATCGAATACTGAACAGCCATTCCATATCATGTTTTTGAAGAATATTTAACGACATAGGAAAAGACTTAACACATGAAATGAAAAAAGGGAGAGCTGCCAAGTTATAGCTACATGATGTTTTCAGCACTGTTAAAACGCAGGTAAGGAGACTTGAAGGTTACTCACTAAAACATTTACAATGGTTTATCCAGATTAGATGTGGTTATAATTATCTTCTTCACTCGTCTATGCATTTCTCAAATTTTCTTTAAGAAGTATACATTATTTTTAAATTGGAAAAAAATATTAAGTCCTACCAGTGTCCAAGGCTCAGTTGAAATTATACTTTTTTCCTGGAAACTCTCCCAGTGGGTGTGACAAGCATTTCAAAGATGTGGCCATTAACATGATAAGTTCCTGTACCTGTCAGCTCTATTCATTGAACCTTAGACCTTGCACTTCCTTTGTGGCACTCATCTCCGACTCTCTTGCTTTATGGCTACTTAATAAAGTAGTCCTGTCCTGCTGCCCTGTACCCAGCCTGAGGTCCAGATGGCAACACAAGGGACAGAGACAAAGATTCTGTTTTTGTCCTGTCTTTCTAGGGCACAGGACAGTAAATGTTTATTAAATTTGTTGAATGGGATCAGTCAGATTGTCCAGAAAACAAGAAATTCTACTTGTATTCAGAAGACCTAGGTCAGCAGAGCTCACATTCAAAACTTGGATCAAGACCTCTGCTCTGACCATGGCCTGTAAGAAAGGGCTTGGTCAGCTTCTGAGTATCCACACCAACAACAGACCACCCCGTGCTCACTGCCCCTTGGTCACACTTGCCATGCCCCTCCATCTCTGGGCCATGCCATGCTCCTTTCAACCGAAGGACCTTCACACCTGTTCCCTTGGCATATTCTTTTGTCCCCTTCTAGCTTTCGATATTTGTGTGAACTTTGGCTTTATGCTTGTCTCTTTTGCTTCATCAGAATTGCCAGAAAGCTGGGTCTGTCTTGATTACTGACAGCTGATCCCAGCCTCTAGCACAGAGTCTGGCACCATCAGGGGCTGAGTGAATGAAAGGGGACAGATAACATGGGAAGGACCTGGCACTTACTAGGCATATTTTTCCATTTTCCTCCTTCCCCAGATCCTAGAGTTGATCCAACTCCCTGAATTCAAACTGACAATGTAGCATCAGAGTTTCAGAACCAGCCAAGACACAGGGAGGCCAAGAGCCTCATGGGGCACACAGGTGGCGTCCAGAGCCCCGGCTCCTGACTCCTGGCACAGTGCTCCAAAGAACTGATCCGTGGGGTTGGACGCAACCCCAGACTGGGCTCTGTTTTTCTACTTCCCAAATCCCTTCCAGGGAACAAGTCCTGATACAGTAGATGAGGTGAATAAAGTCTTTCATGCCACTATTTTTCATCAGGGCAGGGAATCCAGAGCCTTGGGCCGTTTGGATCTAGTTCAGTGTAACAACAATAATTCCTTGCATCTTCACACTGTATCGTCATCTCCAAAGCACTATTGTTCTCTTAGTCTAGCTTCACAGAAATCCTGTGAGGCTGGACAAGCAGCTCATTAACCCATGTAACATATGAGAAACAAGAAGCCCAGAGAGGCATGTCAACTTGCCCAAAGCCACACCGCTGGTTAGTGGAAGAGCCAAGCCTGGAAGCCAGGCTTCCGATTACTAGTCTAAACTCTTCCAGTATTTCCAGCATTTAGCCATGACCCTCAAATCTTTGTTTCTTATAGTACTTTTGAGTCAGTGGCATCTCAGCATAGTTAGTGATGTGATAAATAGCTGAGGGAGGAGCTGATGGGGTGATGGGGGTGGCTGTTGTCACCAGGCCCTGGTGTCCATCACCCAATCACGTGGTCTGGGCCTTACTGCTTAAAGTTCCTTTCCTAGCCACTCTGTTTCGATCCTGACTTTAAGAGGAAAATAGACCCTGTATTCTTCCTTCAGACACAGCCCCTGCAAAACAGCCAGGACTGACATGGGGGACCCCAGGAGTGTTTGTGATGGAATCAGAACCAGGGATTATGTGTACAGGAGAGGAAAGTGTAGACACTTTCTGGTTGACAAGAACTTGGGCTGTGAAAGAGAGGAGAGAAAAAGAGGGGCTAGGGGTAGAATTCAGAACTCTAAGAAACTTACATAGAAATCATTCAGAACAAAGAATGATAAGGAATTCCCTGGTTGGTTCCCTTCTTTCAGTGATTAGGACTCCATGCTTCTGCTGTAAGGGGCACAAGTTCAGTGCCTGGTCGGGGGGTCAAAAAAAAATCAGAAAGAATGATATGTTGGGAAATACTCAGCTTGGATGTTAAATTCTAACTTCCAGTTAGATTTCATGGTGTAATCTTAGATAGGTCACTAATACCTCTCTGGGCTTTCATTTTCTCATTTGTAATATTGCATGGGAGGCAGGAAGGGATTAAGATGTCAAGTTTCTAGTCTTCCCAATTTGTTCTGACCCCTGAACTGTTGCTGTGAAAATTCCCATGAAAACTTTATGTAAATGATCACTTAGTAAAATATCCGAAGAAAAGTCTTCGTTATTTGGGACACTTTAGAACTGTGCTTTAAGAGCGTAGGTTCATAAGCCAGACTCCTTGGGTTCAAATCCAAGTATGCCACTTATGAGCTGTGTGACCTTGAATAAGTTACTAAACTCCTCTGTGTTTCAGTTTCCTCCTTCCTAAAGTAAGACTATGTATACCATTGCATAGGGTTGTTACATGGATCAAAGGAGTTAATGCAAGTAAAGTGCTTAAAATAGGGCCTGAGATATGGCAAACATTCAGTAAGTGTGACTCATCATTACCTAGCAAAATCTGATACTCTCCATTCCACTTAAATGAAATTTGCTGATAACTGAAGCTTTCCATTGGCCAAAATATTAAAAATTATCATTAGTTTGGATATAAATTAAGAACTACAATCATTTTGAATGTAAATCTTTCTAAAGCACACTATAAAATGTCTTGCTTGCTTAAAAAAAAAAATCTGTTAATTATAGTTCACCTCCTTTCCTGATTCAGGCTGAACAAGAATGGGAGATCATTACAAAAGGCTTCCTAGTCTAAGTTCTAAGATTTCACAGGTAGCACAGGTGATGAAAGCCCACCTCCACCCTGGGATGGCGTGTGACATACCCCTGTCATAGCTGGTCCCTGGGGGTGGATGGCATAACACACTCCCCACGGAAGGGCTGGGTCCCTGAGAGCCCGGTGTCCATGCCATACCTTCTACCCACTGTGCTAACTCTCTGGGGTCTTCTTTGGCTCAGCATCAGGGTCGATGGCAAAGTTACACTCCTAGGCTCCTGTGCTCTATCAGCGCGTTGAAACTGAAGCCCATTTGGCAAGAAATTTGGCTCCAGTGGCGCCAAGGATGGCTGTTTGCCCGCTGCCCCACTGTGTGCCAGGGTTGGCCTGCAGGCTAGAGCTTGCTTCCCTTCTACCCAGGGCTTGCATCAGACCAGGCAAGGGCTGCCTGGTTTCCCACATGGCCCAGAAGGAGGTTTCTGGCACGCCTATATCAGGACGGCCCACTTAGTCCCTTTGAGGAGAGGCCCTTAGTGCTAACGGGAGCCAGTGATGGTGTGGTTCCTTGTCACTGGCAGAAAACCTCAACATCCCAAGCTGGAGAGCCTCTGATTTCCCCAAATCTGATTTTCCCCAAATGGGAAAACTTCTGCCTCTTGCAACCTTACCCAAGGCAAGGTTAGACTTGAACTCTTGAAACTTGATGGAGAAAATCTCTCTAAAATGGAAAATGGAGAGAATGTCTGTGCTCAAGCTTTAGGTTCTGACAGACAAGCCTGGTCCAAATGTGCAGTCAAGTTACCTAAACTCTCTTGCAAGATTGGTGTCTTTTGGCTTTTTAACACTTAGAATGTGGTGTCTGGTGTATAGCTTAATTATATCAGTTGACTCTTCCACTTCCTGGAGACTTCCTCATCCTACATGCCCAACACACACACATATATGCACACGTGCCTTTCCCAACCAGGACCCGGAAGCCTAGATTAAAGAGGAATGAGAAGCTGAGCTTCCCAGGTGGCACTAGTGGTAAAGAACTTGCCTGTCAATGCAGGAGACATAAGAGAGGCAGGTTCAATTCCTGGGTGGGGAAGATTCCCTGGAGGAGGGCATGGCAACCCACTCCAGTATTCTTGCCTGGAGAATCCCCATGGACAGAGGAGCCTGGTGGACTACATTTCACAGGGTCTCAAAGAGTCTGAAGCATGACATAACTGAAGCAACTTAGCACACACGCATGCAGAAAGAAGGTAAAGGACCAGGCCACTCGCCACCATTGCCTGCCTTCCAAGTATGACACTTTCTGACCCTTAGCATATTGTCAAGAAGATCCAAAAGCTCACTTCCTCCTCCACTCCAGATAACAGCAGTTACACAGAATGGTTCTTGAGTACTTCCTCTGTGCCTGGTACTGAACTCCTCTCAGGAATTATTCTACCAGCCTAGGAGTCAGATCTGCAATCCTCAGTGGCCCCAGTCAGGCCAAGCTACCAAGATAGAAACTTCTAGGTCTCCTACAGTCCCTCAGCCCAATTCCATTAGACAACACCAGCCCAGAAGATCCTCAAGCATAATATCCTGAGGTCAAAAATTCCTAAGAAAGTGCCTTATCTTCCAGGCTCTCCCACATTCCACCTTTTTCCTTCCTTCCTTTTTTTTTTTTTCCCCCTCTTTTTTGGCCATACCACGTGGCATGTGGGAACTTAGTTCTCTGGCCAGGGACTGAAATCTCATCCCCTGCATTGAACACGCAGAGTCTCAACCATTGGCCTGCCAGGGAAGTCCCATACTACATCTTTTTTATATCTTCAGATTTTTACCTGAACTGATAGTGTTCTTTTTAAAATATTTTTTGTTGTTTGTTACCTTTTTACTGTTGATCAACTTTGCTTTTCCATGGAGTTTTACTAATTTTGACAAATTGAGACAACCATAATAACTTTCTGATCCTTTCATAAATAAAGAGACCCTCCACTCTGAAACCTGAAAGGGAGAGGAATTATCCATTTAACAAAGGGAGAGAAATTATCCATTTAACTAGACTAGTCGTTTTGCCCACCAGCTCCTTCTCCCCTTCCTTTCCCTCTCTCTACATGTATTAACACAATTTCATAAGACGTCTCTAAGCAGCGTTTCCACTGTAATTAATTGCCTTTCACTCAAAGTGACACATTTAAGACGTGAAATAACACAAAGAAAGATATATTTAAGAAATTGAGAGCTCAGTTAACTTCGCTTTTGATTGCTGTGAAAATGAGGTGCTCATCTCTAGGAAAAGAGGGACTTTCAAAGATTAAAGAAGTTTGCCTCATTTAGGAAAAAAAAACTACAAGAAACAGATTGAAATATTATCAGGGGTTGCCTCCAAGTGATGGAGGGATGGATAAAAACTTCCTTGATTCTAAGGCTTTTCTGAGCTAATTTTTTAAAAATAATCATGACTTGTTTTTATAAGAAAAAGACAGGAAAAAATGCACTCAGGGTGACGGCAGCTGAGATGAAGGTGCTTATCTTACGAGTCATTTCCCATCTCTCACTTCCTGTCTTTTCCTGGAGCAAACATTGGGGAAAGGAGGGAGGAGGCTAAGTCATCAAGGAAGCCTCCTCCCCAGTGGGCAGATAGAAATTAAGAGCTTGCATAACTTTCCCAGAGTCACAAAATCTTTGGCGAATTTATGATATGCTCTATCTGCAGGTTATCAGGTTGTCTGCCCAGAGCTCTGTGCTGTTTTCCCCATTGCTGAGTGCCAGTGAATAATGTCCTAAGGCACTTCAGAAACACAGCCTCCTAATAAACACTGGGTTCCAGGCAGCCTCGTACCCATTAAGATGGCTACTATCAAAAAACAAAACAGAAAATAACAAGTATTGATAAAGATTTGAGAAACTGGAGCCCTGTTGATGGGATGCGTGCAGCACCTATGGAAAACAGTATAGAGTTTCCTCAAAAAATTAAAAATAGAATATGGTCCAGCAATCCAAATTATGGATATATATCTAAAACAATTGAAAGCAGGGACTGGAATAAATATTTGTACACCTATTATTCATTATTATACACAAAAGCCAAGATAGAGAAGCAACCTAAATGCCTTTCAACAGATATATGGATAAACAAAATGTGCTTTATACTTACAATTCTTCAGCCTTGGAAACAAAAAAAAAAAAAGGGGGAATTCAGACACAGGCTACAACATGGATGACCCTTGAGGACATTCTGCTAAGTGAAGTAAGCCAGTCATAAAAAGACAAATTCTGCACGATTCCACTTATGAGAGGTATCTAGGGCTGCCCTGATGGTGCACTGGTTAAGAATCGCCCCGGCCCAGGAAAGCCCCACATGCCTCGCAGAAACGAACCCTGTGCACCGCAACTACTGAGCCCGTGGGCTGGAACTACTGAAGCCTAAAAAAAAAAGGTATGTAAAGTAAATTTCATAGACATAGAAATAAAATGGTAGTTAACAGGGTCTGGGGGGAGAGGGAGAAAGAGAGTTATTTAATGTGTATAGAGTTTCAATTTCACAAGATGAAAAAGTTCTGAAGATCAGTTTCATATCAGTGTGAATATATTTTACACTACTGAACTGTACAATTAAAAATGGTTAAGATGGTAAATTTTATGTTATGTGTGTTTGTTTTTTTTTTAACCACAATTAAAAACAAAAAGACTAGGGACTTCCCTGGAAATCCAGTGATTAAGACTCTGTGTCCCAAAGCTGGGAGCATGGGGGGTGGATCTCCAGTTAGGGAACAAAGATCCCACATGCCATGTGGCATGGCCAAGAAAATATATAAAAATAAATAAAATACTAGAAACTTTATTTTTTAAAAGCCACTGTGAAAATAAATAAATAACTAGGTTGAAGGCATTAGCAAGTTACTATCTACCGTTCCCACAGACTTGACAAGGAAAAGTTATTACATTACTATAATAACCTGGGCAGTGCGCTCATTCGAGTTCACCATCACCCTTCTTGGATCATATTGGTTCCTCCGTGTAACACACAGGCCACACTTTAGGCAAGAGCCAGGCAGAGGTGCACCAGACACGAGGGACTGGAGCCCAAGAATGAAGTCTGTTGACTTCCAGCTGAGAGCCCCGGAGGGGTGGAGTACGGGGAGGAGAAAGGATTGGCCTCAGAACTTGTCTGAGCTGAGCCTCCTAAGACTTTTCCATAGGTTCCACGCTGGGAAGAGGGCTGTGCAGCAGAAAAAGACTCACAGTTAGGCCCCTGCAGAGATGTGGAAGGCATGGGACACAGGAACTGATTTCCAAAGCAGAAACCAGAAGAAATCAGCCCGTCCACTGCGGACTGCACACTGCCTTCCGAGTGCAAGTCAGTGATTCATCGAGGTTCCTTCGCAGTTTCTTGATATCTCTCCGACCCCTCCAGCCTCTGCTCTTCATCACCCACTCTGATCCCCAACTGTTCTGTCTTCCAGATTTTAATACCTGTTTGCGGCCTCTGCTCGTACATTCCTTCACTTGCTCTTCCACACATTCTCTATTCATCTAATCATTCCGTACATCGTAGAGGTTGCAAGCACAGACCCTGGAGTCATACTATCTAGGTTCAGATCCCAGCTTTGCCCTTTTCTAGCTGTGTGATCATGGGCAATACTTAACCTCTCTGTGCCTCCATTTCCCCATTTCTAAAGTGAAAATAAAGATAATGCCTACCTCAAAGGACTACTCAAAGAGAAAAGGACTTATGTCCATGTAAAATGCTGAGACCCAAGCCCATATGGTCAGCACCCCCAGTATGTTAGGTATGGTCGTTCACTCATCAAATATTCAGACTACCTACTATATAAAGTTATACTGAGGCCATGAGAAAAAAAAATCTAGACCAAGTACCCTTGAGTTGTTCCCCATCAAGTGGGGGAAACAGACTTATAAGCAACTGGAAATAAACCAAAATAGGAAATAAAATGCTCTGGGGCAAAGGGACAGAGAGAAAGGAGGAGCTGATTTAGGGGGAAAGTCTTCATAGAAGTGTGGTCTTTGAACTGAACCCTATAAGACAGCACAAAATTCAAGACGCTGAGACTGGAGAGAGACCCTTCCTAGTGGAGCTTGAACCTAGAAATAGGTACATACTTGGGAAATGAAGAGAAGTATTGTGTCCCTGAGGTAGGGTTGCCACGGAAAACCAAGGACTCTCAGTTAAATTTGAATTTCAGATAAACACAAAAATTTTTAGCACAAGGATGTCACAAATATACTAAAAAACTATTTGTTACCTGAACTTCAAATATAACTGGGCGCCATATATTATTTTGGCTGAATCTGGCATCCTGACCCTGGGGAGAAAATAAGCCCTTTGGAAGCCTGTGCCCTGGGGCTATGGACGCTGTGCCCCACCTCACCCGTGTGTGGTCTGCCACCTTCCTGAGTCACTTGGCATTCTTGACTCCAGGCTCCAAAGAGACTCTGGTGAGCTGTTGGTGAATCACTTGGTGCCACTTTGTTAATAACAATCACCCTCCCCATCTCCCAGACAGAGATGATGGAAAAATCCCACACTTGTTCATTTTGTTGAAGGTCACAGGGTTTGCTGTTTTTATGTCAGTTTCCTTATTTTTCTGAGATCATGTCTTCTTTTTTTTTTCATTTGAGATTTATTAACTCTATGATGGAAAAGAATTCATTCCCTTCATTGCTGTTAGAGACAGAAAAAAAAAAAAAGAGACAGGAAAAAATTTTAAATACCAGCATAACAGAGTATCTGAAGACTGTAGGCCTGGCTGTGAAATGTCCCAAGAGAACCGAGGGCTCCATGGTGGACCCAGAGTGTTACTGGCCTTTTGTGCCAACACTTTGGGAGTCTCTCTCTGTAGCATCCACCCAAACTGGGCCTTTAAATCTTCAGGTGCGCAGCAGTGGAGTGAAGAGAATCACCACCTGCAGAAGAGGAACCTGGCCATCCGCAACCAAGTTGGAGGCTGGGGAAACAAAAGATGGTTCTCAGGACTCTGCCCTCCCTCATCCATAAAACATGCCTCACAAAGTCATTTCACGCCCCAGCATCTGCCCGCTGTTCCAGAAAGGTACACCTATTCATTTCTCTCAAAAATGTTTATGGAGAGAAATTATCAGCAAGAGAAAACAAATTCTCTGGCGAGATATTGCCCTTTGTGAGATAACTACTTCTGTGGAAGCATTGACAATGGGGATGGTGTTTGGCTTGAATGTGGTCTGTCTGGGAGGACTGGGAGGTGCCGCTCTACAAAAATCCCCGAGCAAGGAGACTCTGCCACCTTGGAGCCTGCCTATCTGACTCGGCTGAAAGAAACGGTGGTAACAGTGAAATTTCTGAGCTTAAAGGGAAGTGGGAGGAGGAGTCCTTTTCTCGTCAAGGCACTCAAAGCCTGCTCAGGCTCCCAGGCCAGAAGACACAAGACAAAAAATAATCACTGAAAGAAGCCACCTCCGCCCCCAACCCTGTCTCAGCTGCTGCAGGCAGGAGGGTTTTATTCATCAGGTGCCACAGACACAGGATTGAGGACATGCAAGCCTTTTAAGGCCCTAGAAAAATCCTTACACATCACAAACATTCTCATCAACTCCAAGATACAAAATGAAAATTCCAAAATTGAAATTTAACTACATGTCCATGAAATACAGTTATTATGTCAACTCCCTAAATTGTTCAACTTGGTATCTGCAGAAATGTTATTATACGGTATTTGAAAACAATTAGTGGATTATTTCACTTCAAGGAATCCCTAAAACTGCCCTAATGATTTCTGAGAAATCTCAGTCACTGAAAATTAAATGGCCAAAATAATCTTGAAAACAGAATTATTTAAAATGCCCTCAAGACTATTTTAAAGCAAAATAATTGCATTCATAGTGCAATATTGGGGGAATTTTGGTATGTACTATGACATGGGGTGGTGCCTCTGCAGGTTAGACTGCTTGGCTCCCACAAAGGTACTGAAACAGCCTTGGTCCCATGGGGCCCATCAAAATGTTTAAAGAGAACAAGTGGCCACAGACACGGTAATAAAGCTTTTTGTCGCCAACTGAACTTCTTTGTTCTTGTAAATCCAGAGACCATCTAAGCTAGAAGGATCCCTGGCCGTGGTGGAGACAAGTGCAAAACCACACCCAGTCTCTGAATCTCTAGACACCAATCTTCTTTGTATAGGAAGAGACACTGGAGGCTCAGAGAGGGGTGGATCATCCCATAGGTCACACAGCAATAGCATTCATCAAGTACCGAGGACTTAGGGGCTTTGAGATGAGACTCTACTACCTCCCCCCGCCCCTGGACTTTTTCTTGTCCACGATAACATGCCTGGATGTCCTTTTTCCTTTGCCAAAACACTGAGGCAGTTCCTGTATCCTTAGCAGAATATCTGCTTCTGCTGCTACTGCTAATTCTCTTCAGTTGTATCCGACTCTGTGCGACCCCAGAGACGGCAGCCCACCAGGCTCCCCCATCCCTGGGATTCTCTAGGCAAGAACACTGGAGTGGGTTGCCATTTCCTTCTCCAATGCATGAAAGTGAAAAGTCAAAGTGAAGTCGCTTAGTTGTGTCCAACTCTTCGCGACCCCATGGACTGCAGCCTACCAGGCTCCTCCGTCCATGGGATTTTCTAGGCAAGAGTACAGGAGTGGGTTGCCAGTGCCTTCTCCAGAATAATATCTAGATATCTTTAAAGATCACTCACTGCTTTGATTTTGGAGAGTTCAGCTCATATTCTTAGTTATTGATGTCTGCCAACCACTTGTTCATCCTCTGGCTTTCCCAATCTTGGTCTAGGCACCTTGCTTTCAGGTCTTCTAATAAGAAGCCCACTTTATCCTGTACAAATCACCTAGACCAATATCTCCTTCCCAGCAGGGCTGTTAGCTGACCAGGCGCCATTATCTACAGCTTGATACCTGGACTGTGCCCTCTGCCGCCCCCTTGTGGCCACCACAAGCGGTGCGCTGCTTGGGACTCAAGGTCCACACCTGTGTGCCAAGTACTTTTGAGTCAGCTTGATTACTCTTTCTGGAAACGCTTCTTTATTCCTGGATGGCTGGCACCTGGACAGGATTCATCTCCACGCCTACTCTTCCAGTCTATTGCCCATGGGAACTTCAGCATCCTCATTGAGCGATCAGTCCAATCACTCCATCAACTCCCTGGTATTAATTGAGCACAGGTCAATGGTGATAAGCCTGGAGATGGAGGATTACAGAATGGATGTAAGATGTAGCCCATGACCTTGAGGAGTTCAGCATCAGTAAAAAGAGTCAAAATACACAAAAAATTTTTAATAATTTAATGTTCAACTATTCTGTGCCAAGAACTTCAAGAATTCAGAATTGAGGTCAAATAGTTGAGGACTCCCTGGAGACAGCAGATTTGAACTAATATTTAGAAGACAGGAAGTATTTCAGAAACAAAAAGTGTAAAGAAAAAACACTCCTGGGAGTTTCCCTGTGGCCTAATGGTTTAGATTCTGGGCTTTCACTGACATAGCCCAGGTTCAATTCCTGATTGGGGAACTGAGATCCTGCAAGCTGCACAGTGCAGCCAAAAATAAAATAAAGGAAAATACTCTTATGTGGCTCCTGTAATCTCATTTTACCACTACACTACTTCTGGCACCAGATGTGTGGGTTTTCTAAACATCAAGCAATTCTGTGACAACAACTGGGTATCCAGCAATTTAACTCAGTTCTGACTCTACCAGGAGACACCATCAGAGCCCATCAATTAAGTGCTTAGTCCCACAAAATTGTACCCCTCCCCCTTCAGATGGACAGGGAAGCCTGGCATGCCACGGTCCATGGGGTGGCAAAGAGTCGGACACGACTGAATGACTGAACAGCCCTTCAGATGGCCAATTGCAAGTCCAATTACTTGTGTTTCTGACAGACCAGTCATAACTTGGAGGTTCCCACTACCCCTCCTCAGGTTTGATTAATTTGCTAGAAACAGCAAATAGAACTCAGGAATTACTAGATTACTGGTTTATTGTAAAAGAATATTATAACTCAGGAACAGCCAGATGGAAGAGACATAGGACAAGGGGCACAGAGCTTCCGTGCCTTCTCCAGGACACTAGCCTTTGCAAATGTGTTCACTAACCCAGAAGCTTTCCAAACCCTATTCTTTCAAGTTTTTAAGGAGTCTTCACCACATAGGCACGACTGATTAAGTATTGCTGTTGTTTTTTAGCCAATAAATTGTGTTCCACTTTTTTGCAACCCCGTGCACTTATATCCCACCAGGCTCCTCTGCCCATGGGATTACCCAGGCAAGAATGCTGAAGTGGGTTGCCATTTTCTTGTCATTGATAATTAATTCAACCTCCAGCTCTCCTCACCTTTCTGGAAGGGGGGGCTGAAAATTTCAACACTCTAATCACCTGGTTAGTCCCTCTAGCAACCAGTCTGCAGCCCGAGGAGCCTTTCAAAAGTCACCTCATTAACGTAAACTCAGATGTGGTTGAAAGGAGCTTTTTCAGAATAACAAAAGATACCCATTTTACTTTTGTGCTCTTAACACTTAAGATATTCCACTTAAGATATAACACTTAAGATATTCAGGAGCTCTGTGCCAGGAACACGACAAAGACCAAATATATATATATTTCTTATTATAAATCATGGCATCACAAGAAGGAAAAAAAAGAAGAAAGTAACAGCCAAGAAAAAAATTATGGCTAAAATAATATTTCCAAGATGAAAGACTAAAGAGAGATAAACTCTCTTATTATCTTTTTTGGGCGCTGTTAGCACTTTCCTCGGAGAAGGCACCTCACTCCAGTACTCTTGCCTGGAAAATCCCATGGACGGAGGAGCCTGGTAGGCTGCAGTCGCAAAGAGTTGGGCACAACTGAGCGACTACACTTTCACTTTTCACTTTCATGCATTGGAGAAGGAAATGGCAACCCACTCAAGTGTTCTTGCCTGGAGAATCCCAGGGACGGAGGAGCCTGGTGAGCTGCCTTCCATGGGGTCGCACAGAGTCGGACACGACTGAAGTGACTTAGCAGCAGCAGCAGCACTTTCCTACCACTTTGCAGAGCATACATTGCCCTCAGACTCTGTAATGTTTACTAATCTCTTTTCTGCTATTCATTAGGACCCTATTGGTTGCAAGTAACAGCAACATAAATGAGCTTAGACAAAAAAGAAATGTATGAATTGAAATAATTGAGGCAAACATGGACAGCAGTGGCAAAGGGTATGCCCAAACCCAGCGCTGACACAGTGTTCCCAGTGTCATCAGCTTTCACAAGCATTGCTCTCTCTCCTCCTCTCTCCTCCTGTTCTCCCTCTCCCTCCATCTGCACCTATGGTTTTCACTCTTCACTCCTTTTCCACTCTTTGAGGGCCTCATTCTCTTCTACCATAGCTTGGTTTCCTCTAAAAGTCAGGGACAATGGCCTTCAAGGTAACCAGTTTCATGTACTTCTAGATGTGACCCTAGAAGTCTTCTCCACTAGTTCCATCAGAAGAGTCCCCAGGGAAGACTTCCATTGGCCAGGGATGGAGGCAATAACCCTTCTATAAAGTGAAGTGAAAGCCACTCAGTCCCATCCGACTCTTTGCGACCCCATGGATATAGAGTCCATGGGATTCTCCAGGCAAGAATACTGGAGTGGGCAGCCGTTCCCTTCTCCAGGGGATCTTCCCAACCCAGTGATCAAACCCAGGTCTCCCACACTGCAGGTGGATTCTTTACCAGTTGAGCCACCAGGGAAGCCTGACCCTTCTATGCTCTTCCCTTTATCAAGGGGCTAGAAGCCTGGGAGGGGTATGTCCCAGAATCCCTGCCTTCAGAGACAGCAGTTCTTCAAGGAGAAGCAGTTATCAAGATGTGAAAGGCAAAATAAGGCAGAAGCCAGATTTTCCCACCTCTGGCACTGTCAAACTTTGGGCTTAGGCAGACATGACATTTTGCAGGGGTCTCTAAGTATTTTCCTGAAAATCTCGGGCCTCAGGATGGGAGGCAGCTATGATCATTCCTACTGGTTTCCTGAGTTCCTTCAAATTCCTGTCTGTAAAAGCTAGTGGCCTTCCTTGACCTTTGTCCAGAGTTTCCAATGATTTTTTTAAGGACCTAATGTCATTTATTAAGTCCTTTCCTTCTTAAAATACCTTGAGCAGTTCCTGTTTATGACCATATCCTAACTGATACAAGCATACACCCCAAGGGTGGAGCATAGCGTAGGATCTATAACTCTGATGACAGAGGAGAGGAAGAATTTGCTAGCAGTCAATCAACAGCAGCCACATTTCCCTGTGAAAACTGGTGGGAGGCAAGTTCAGGTGGGTGGAATGAGGTGAGCTGATGGGAAGCACTGAATGCCAGGCATGCAGATTTCAGGCACTGAGGAAACAGGGAGTCAGGCGAATATGAGGGCAAGGGCCACACTATAGGGCAAACAGTGGTGGCATCTATGTGACAAGTTAGGGTGTGGGCACCAAAAGGAGACAGTGACAACAGAGATGCCCTAAAATGGGAGAGAGGTGAAAGCACAAAAAAGGTGCATCTGAAAGACGTGTTGGAAAAGGAAATAAGGTATTTTGGTATGTCACATTTAAGGAATTAATAATAGCTGCCATTTATAAAATTATAGTTAATTATAAATCAGATACAGAGAAGGCAATGGCACCCTACTCCAGTACTCTTGCCTGGAAAATCCCGTGGACAGAGGAGCCTGGGGGGCTACAGTCCATAGGGTCGTGAAGATTTGGACACGACTGAGAGACTTCACTTTGACTTTTCACTTTCCTGCATTGGAGAAGGAAATGGCAACCCACTCCAGTGTTCTTGCCTGGAGAATCCCAGGGACGGGGGAGCCTGGTGGGCTGCCATCTACGGGGTCGCACAAAGTCGGACACGACTGAATTGACTTAGCAACAGCAGCAGCAGCAGCAGCAGCAACATATATCAGATAATCTGCTAAATTTTTTATTTATGTTAGATAAAACCTTGCAAGGCAGGAACCATTTACATTTACAGTTGAGAAAACCAAGGGCCAGGAATATTGACTGATATGTCAAGGTAAATCAGCTAGAGGCCAGAGCCAGGACTTGAACATCAATTCTATTGTTCATCGAGGCCTGCACTCATTTCCACCACTCTATGCTGCTTTTCTTCCAACGTTGGTCCTTATAACAGCACAAAAGGCCAACTTTGACCCTCACCTGGTGAGAGGCAGTGGAGAATAATCAAAAGGGCAAAGGCTTTGTCCCTCTGACATGAAGCCTTAAGAAGATTATAATAATGAGGAAGCAACGTGACAAATCCAAATGGAGGGATTTCTGCAAAACAACTGGCCCGGTCTCTTAAAACATGTCAGTGTTATAAAAGACAAAAAATCATGACTGGAAAGCCAAGCTCTAGACGAGAAGATACGGAAGAAATGCAACAGCTCAATACAATGAATGATCCTGAATTGGATGCTTAAATTAAAAAAAAAAAAAAAATACTACAAAGCACATTTTATAAACAATTATTAAAGTAAACCAGATATCATGTGTTAATGTTAAACTTCCCAAGTGGGATCATTTTATTGTAGTGTTGTAGAAGAATGCCATTGCTCTTTGGAGATGAGCTGAAATATTTGAGAGTAAATCAAATACTTCCAAGTCATTCTCAAATGGATTAGCATAACTGATAGACGGATGTATAGATGGATGGATAGATACAACTAAAAAATGTTGCTCACCATCTGGCTCTACAAGAATGAAGTCAGTAGCCGCTGCAGTCACTGACCTTTAACACACCCTGAAAGGAGCTCAGTATGGAGATCAGGAGTGAGACACTCTGATCCTGGAAAACTGGCAGAACAGGCCTTCAGAGAGTGAGATATTTTCAGGAGGAAATTTTACGAACCTGATTTCCTACATCTTCTCATAGCTAGAAAAGCACTGTAATCCTTGATGGAGACATTTGCTCCT
The DNA here is from genome assembly GCF_014754425.2 of Oryx dammah. Classification (NCBI taxonomy): domain Eukaryota; kingdom Metazoa; phylum Chordata; class Mammalia; order Artiodactyla; family Bovidae; genus Oryx; species Oryx dammah. The sequence continues at coordinate 61,005,040 of NW_024070185.1, read as the reverse complement.
TTGACCAGCAGCAACCTTCTGTAGAGATGTGTTCTCAATTGCATGCATCCCCTTCATCAAAATCCTATGACCTCCCCCCCGCCACCCCGCCACCAACCTCTTCAGAGCAGTTCCTCAGAGCTATCTGAGAGGCTGTCTCCGGGCATATAGTCCTCAGTAAGTCCCTAAATGAAACTGAACTTACAGCTCTCATGTCAAGGGGTTTTGGTTTTTGTGTTTCTGTCAAGAGTAGGGAGAGTGCAGATGCAACAAAACCTTAACAATTAAAGGGTCTATGGAGTTGATTGTACTGTTCTTGCAATCTTCCTGTAGTTTGAAATTTTTCCCCAAAAAAGTTGAAAAAGTTTGAAAATGCACCCATTTCAGTCAAAACAACAACAACAACAACCAAGGAATAGAAAAAAGGAGGGCTTTAAGTCAAACATACCTGAGTCCAGCACTTACTGGCCCTGTGACCCCTGAGTCCTCAGGTCCTCAGCTGGGCACAGCATCCTCTTGTGTTCTGTGTTCACATTTGTTCTCCTCCCTACCTCCTGCCTAAGCCCCACTTCTTAGAATCCATTATACTGGCCACTGAGGGAGATTTGCTCAGTATAAATAAGAACAACTGTGTGTCCTGTAGAATGCACAGTTGAGGTGACATGGCGCCCTGCAGGGACATTTATTGTATGAGAAACAGGCAGTCCAACCCTCTGAACATCGCATCTTGGGGACAAAAGTCAAAAATGCCTCTACCCACGACTTGCTGGTTTACACTATGGATCAGCGCTCAGAGACTAGCCATGAACTTCTCAAAGTGGGAGCCATGAGCTTCTCAAAGTGGGACAGTTGGCCCATCTGAGCAGAATCGGCTGTGGTTCATGTAAAAATGCAGATTCTTGGGCCCCTGAGGCTCTGAGTCAGCTTCTTGCCAGTGTGTTGCCAGTGTACATTCTAATTCTAAGACAGTTTCTAGGTGACCCTAAGGCACATTTAAGAGTTTAAGCTCCTCTGACCTACATCGTGGCCACGGTGAATGTGTTACTTTATAGCTAAATTGGTCCACTGGAGAAGTGGATTCTTGTGGTTAGAGCCTAACAATAACATAAAAAGTTTATGTCTGCCACAAAAATGTCCACAAATGGGAACAAATGGAAATACGAATGGAGTTGTGCATAAAGATAAAAGCAGGGCACTAAGGAAAGCAATGTTCCTCTCTGGGCTTTGCCAGCTCCAGACTCCAAGTATATGAATGAAACGCTGTTCTGAGTTCCTAACTGTCTGAACTCTGGGACGAGAGGGATCAGAGGGGGCTCAAGGCCTGGGCAGAAGGAGCCCGTCCACTCACTGGGACTCTGGGAAGCTGCAAAAACCAACAGTTCCCACTTCTGGGCATGTGCAGTAAGTGGTGATCCTACAGCATCATGTAAATCCCCAAATCTCCAGGAATTCCAGTGATGGAGAGGCTCACTTAGATTCTGCCCAGGGTCTGATGGGACCTCTCCCACTGGCCTTGCAGACCTCTCCTTGGGGACAGTCCTCTATGGGATGCCACCTGGGGGAAAGAAGTTGACAACGGTCGCCTGGTTTTCCTGTGGTCCAGTGACGACTTGGTAGCAGACATCTGGTTTGGAAGGTGCTGGGCCCTTCTCTCTTCCAGCCAGGATATCATATTATTTAATTGGGAAAGCTCTTCTCTAACCCTGAGAATCTTCTATTCCAAGCAGGCTCTGGGCAGGCATTTACTCACAGGGTCCGAGTTATTTTGGGAGATTCAACATCCTGCACTCAGCCCCAGGGAGGGGAAAAGAAGGAGGGACAATTGGGTAGTCTCCACCCCCACCCCACCCTCAAACTGAGACAGAAGACAGACTGTCCTTTACAACTTTAACTCTTTCTTGGCTCTGGCTAAGAACAATGCACCCCCTAGGAAAGTCTCACATGGCAGCATGACAACCGTTTTCATTCCAGAAAAAAACAAAATGTAGCAGGAGAAAATTATGCATGGAAAGAAAGTGACTTTTAAAAATTGTCTTTAAATATTACAATCAAAGTGAAAGGATGGAAATTGCATCAGAAGAACATGTGTGTGTGTGCAGTTATAAAGAAATAAATAAAGAAGAAATAAATCCCTTTCCCAACTGTAGGACTTAACGTAATATTGTACCTTTTACAGTCCATGGGGTTGCAAAAGTTGGACACGACTGAAGCGACTCAGCACGCACACACGCACGTACCTTTTCAGAAACTCCAAAGTGTATTATGGAGATAAGGAGAATCAGATTAAAGTCTTCAGGTTTAGAGTTTGGCACACAAAATCATTGGCATTAGAACCCAGGTAAGTGTCACCTGGGAGGTTTCAGTGTTTGCTGCCTGTGTGCCTTGTTTTTCAAATGTTCCCTGCAGTGTGGTGGAGCGGAGCCTCGTATAGGAAGGGTGCTGAGCAGAGAGAAGGGAGAAAGGCAGGCAGCCAGCCAGGAGGAGAGTTGCAATGATACTCCGGGGGTAACAAGTGCCCTTTTGCATGTGGGATGTCTGTGGCTCCTGATCAGTGTGGTTTATTAAGGCACAAGGTAATAATTCATATTTAAGACCCCCCGCTTTGTTGAATCTCTATTGGATTCAATTCCACACACACAGTCACTCAGGGCCTAACATCTGCCCGATGCTCAGCGAACCCTAGGAGTGGGCAGCAATAGATTGCGCACAGCCCCTGTTCCTTGCCCTCCAGAATTCTCTCCAGGACATGAGAGTCACATGTCCTGGACACCTGGCACCCCAAAAACAGATCAACCAGGGACTGCAGGACAAAGGCCTGCCGGGGCTTGTGGACTTATATTTTAGACTTCCCCGGCAGCAGAAAAATGCTGCCCTGTTCTGAATCATCACTTGCTTCTTAACAAAAAGCAAAACCAGCCGTCCTTCCCCACCTCCTCCGGGTGAGCTCAGCTCTGGCCTGCCCTGGCCCTGGCTCCTTGCAGAAGTAGTGCCTGAGTCTAGCCAGCCCTGGAGCTATCCTTGTGTCTCAAGGCCTCTCTGGGACCTGGACTGACCTCCGGCCTCTCTGACCCTGTCTGGTTCTTTTCTGCCACACTTTTTGCTTCCTCGTTGTCCACAGGCTCCCAGCCTCTTCTCCCTGACCCAGAATTCTATGCCCTCAGACTTCTCCAGCCCACTCATGGCATTTCCTGGCCCAGTCTGACATGCTGCCAGGTGTGGTAGCCTCCAAGACTGTCGTCAGACCAAAGTTTGAGACTGAAACAGTCACTGTACTTGGTAGGTTGCAAACGCCATAATTTAGGCTGCAACTGCCAGAGCTCAGGCAGTTTCTCCATTAAGATGCATCACTGCAAAGCAATTCAACTAATTCCGTTTCCTAGCACCTACTTGCTGATCAGGTGCCCTACTGCCATCAAAGGAACTTTTGAACTGGCTCTAAAACTTCAGTTACAGCAGAGGTCCTGGAGGGCTTGCTGCGCCCCAACACCCAGTTTCTGATTCTGAAGGTCTGCAAATCAGAATTCGTATTTCTAATAGGTTCTCAGCTGAGGCTGATGCTGGTCCAAGGACCTCAGCTTTTTTTTTTTTTTTTTTTGGCTGCACTGGGTCTTTATTGCAGCACATGGGCTTTCTCTGGTTGCAGTGCATGGGGTTAGTTGCCTGGTGGAATGTGGGATCTTAGTTCCCTAACCAGGGATCTAAAATGTGTCCGCTGCATTGGAAGGTGGATTCTTAACCACTGGACCACGAGGAAAGCTCCAGGGACCTCACTTTAAGAATCCTTGCTCCAGTTCAGTGGTTTTCAAACTCGGTTGTACATTGGACTCATCTGGGGAGTTAAAAAAAAAGATAGACTAATGCCTGAGTCCACCCTCAGAATTCTGATTTAACTGGTCTGAAATACAGACATGTCACTGGAAGTTCCTTGGTGGCTCAGTGGTAAAGAACTTGCCTGTAAAGCAGGAGAAGCGTAGATTCAGGAATTGGGTAGATTCCCTGGAGAAGGAAACTGCAGTATTCTTTGCTTGGAAAATCCCATGGACAGAGGAGCCTGGCAGGCTACAGTCTACGGGGTCGCAAAAGTCAGACACGACATAGGGACTAAACAACAGGAGACTGGACACTAGGCACTGTATAAGATTTGTAGGTGATTCTAATATTCAGTGTGAGTTGAGAAGTCTGCTCTGGTCCATTTCATCAGTAGAGGCTGCACTAGGCATGGGGAGCCCCCTTTATCTTCTGTGGGTACACTTACCTGAGATCACCAGATAAAATATAGAACACTCAGTTAAATTTGGGGCTTCCCCTGTGGCTCAGATGGTAAAGAATCTGCCTGCAATGCCGGAGACCCGGGTTCAATCCCTGGAGAAGGGAATGGCAACCCACTTCAATATTCTTGCCTGGAGAATTCCATGGGACAGAGAAGCCTGGTGGGTTACAGTCCATGGGATCACAAAGAGTCTTCAGACGCAACTGAGTGATTTTCATTTCACAGTTAAATTTTAATTCTGAATAAACAACAAATAATATTTTACTATAGGAATATTCCAAACATTGCATAGATGTCCATTTTTGTGATTGTTATTTTGGTTTTTTCTAATTCTGGCAACTCTGCCCTTAGATGCTCCATGACATAGCATGAGAAACAATGATCTGCCAGCTTCCATTGTATAAACAGTAACACCAAGGCCCCAGAGGTCATACAGGAAGTCAGAAGAGAGCCAGGATAAGAAATCAGGGGTCTTGACCTCCATCTAGAATTCTTTTCCTTCCATCACACCGAACTGTGCTAAAGACATTTACACCCTTCTCTTGTTAGGGGGTTATTATCAGTCGCCTAGAGGTGACTTCAAAGGGTTGAGTCTGATTTATGTCCTCTCTGCTACTGTCTCAGTCCTTACCTACACTCCCCTTTCTACTGCTGCAGATACCACAGAGGCGGTCCTGGGGTATAGTCATGCTCAGGGCATATCACTAATGGCCATCTCAGGGAGGAAGCGGGCTGGAAGTGGTCCCGGCCAGATACAGCTATGAGCGAGAGACCATAATTGGGTAACACAAGGACAAGTGGGATTTGGCACAGGCAAACGACAGGCAGAGAATGTTGGGAGAGGCCCACTTAATTCACAGAGACACTTGGAATTAGTTGTAAATTCTTTGGGAAGAGATCAAGGCAGCGGCATAAACAGCTCAATTAAACTGTCGGCTCAATGTTCAATGCACAGTAATGGTCAAAACATAGCCTTTAATCTAGATACAGAGGATTATCTTTCAACCAGGAATGAGATTCCTAAGATTAGTCGTACCTGAGGTGGAGAGAACAACAGAGCCGGCTCAGCGACACCACGGACAGGCTTGTGTGTCAGGATGACTGGGACTTGTGTGGAATAGGCTACCCGGACTCCACAACCTTCCTGGAGGCCCCTGCAGATGCTGGGAAAACAGGGACGAATCTCATTCTGCTTCCTTCAAGGAGGAGACATCATCTGGGAACAGAACACTCCAGCACATTTGCTTTAAAAATGCAGCAAGTCAGACATGCTCCCACCTCCAGACCAAAGCCCAAGCCAGGAGCACCAGGACTGAGGCAGAGAGATGATGTACTTTTAGCCCTCTGCCATTCTACCCTCCACAATCAGCCACTCACGTTCATTCATTCATTCTGCAAATGTTTATCACAAGTCTACTATGTGTCAGACCCTGTTCTGCACACGGAAGTTATACAGAGAACAAAAAGCAAAGATCCCTTCCCCACTGTGGGGCAAGATAAAGAATAAACAAGAAAGGTACCTCAAATACGTTATATGTGAAAAGGGAATGAGTGATACTCAGAAAAATAAAGCAGAGATGAGGACAGAAAGTGTCGAGTGGGGACAACTCTGGATATGGTGCCTAGGGGAGGTCTCACAGCAACTGTCATTTAAATAAAGTCCAGAAGGGAATGAATGTTGAACCAGGGGCCAGCTGGAGGAAGCATTCCAGGCAGAGATGTAGTGCAAAGACCCAACCTGAGAGATGTTCAAGAAATACCCAAGATGCTGCCTGTTTGGGGCAAGAGAGAGGACAGTAGAAGATGAAGTCAGGAATTTAAGAGAACTATGTCATCTGAGGTCTTATGGGCCACTATAAGGATTTTGACATTTATTCTTAGGGAAATGGGGATTTGATGGGGGATTTGAGTGGAGGTCTTTCCCAATGGCTCAGCAGGTCAAGAATGCCTGCATGCAGGAGACATGGGTTTGATCCTTGGGTCGGGAAGATCCCCTGGAGAAGGAAAAGGCAACCCACTCCACTATTCTTGCCTGGGAAATCCCACAGACAGAGGAGCCTGGCGGGCTACAGGCATGGAGTTGCAAAGAGTTGGACATGACTGAGCACATAAACTCATTACTCATTGAAGAGAAAAGAGATATAATCAGAATCATTTTTTTATACATTTTAAAAAATATTTATTTTTATTTACTTATTTGACTGTGCCAAGTCTTAGTTGTAGCATGCAGGATCTTTTAGTTGCTGCATGTGGGATCCCTGACCAGGGATCAAACCCAGGCTCCCTGCATTGGGAGTATGGAGTCTTAGCCAATGGACCACCAGGGAACTCCCCCGATCCATTTTTAATGGGATTACCGGCTGCTGTTCTGAGAGAGAAACAGGGAAATGGGTGAGAGATACTTGCAATGATTCGGTCAAGAGATTTAGGAGTTGGACCAGGATGGAAGCAGTGGAGATGGTGAAACATGGTAGGATTCTGCATATTCTTTGCTCATGGTTGGATGGAGCAGGAGTAAAAAAAAAGGTGTCAAGAATGACTGAGGGATTTGTTTCAGATGTTCACTGAGGATTAATGACTCTGGAATCCATGCTTCTAGCTCAGACTCCTAGGCTGGTACATAGCAACATTTGATGAAATGAACTGAAAAAGTAGATCAATCTGTTGGGTTGGTGGCACCATTTTTCCAGACCTTTACCAATGGCAGAGCATACCTCCAGATATTGAGGGTGCAGAGAAAAGTAAGAAATTGAAACAGGGCAGAAACAGAAACAGTAGCATACCCAACCCCTCCAATAAGAAAACTGGGGACAAGGAGGCAGGCAGGGGGATTTGAAGGAAAAAATGCCAAGAATGACAGGCATAGGGTTAAATTTGTGATACCAAAGAGACCGGGTGTCAATTCCAGTCCTGCCTTCTGATTCAATCTCTTCTCTTCATTGGTCCCAGGTTTCTCCCTGTGAAATGGGGTCACTGGCTTTTTAAAAAGAGTCTATCTAGCTTAACCATCTGTAGTGCTCTGATCCTTTTCTTACAAGTTCCCCTCTCCTCTAGCCATTTGACCCAGTGCTTCTCCAACATCATCTTTCAGGAAATTTTCTGTTTCTTTTCACAGTGATTATTTCTGACTCTGAGTTTTGTAGGATGTCGCTATTAGTTCCCGAAGAAAAACACCCATGTGGTTTTTTTTGCCTGCTTGAAATAAATACTACTTTAGGCCAGTTACCCCATCTGTAAACTGGGAATAATACCAGATTGTAGGGATGCTGAGGAGGGTTAATTATATACAGAATGTGTAGGGGCTAAGCAGATACACAAGTGCTCTGGAAGTTTTTGGCATAATACTATAGCATTACAATAATTTTGGCTTGCAAATTATACCCCAGCAGAGACATCACATGGAAAAGTGGGTCTGACCCCATGGCCCACTGAAAGTGAAATGGAAAAAATAAGTTGTGAAATATAACTTCTCTTCCTAAACTTTTGGAAAAGGCATAGATAATTCTTCCATGTGCAACCCACATGCAGGGAACAAGTTTCTAGATCGTGGAGAAGCCTGTCTTGCCCAGGGTGGCCTGGCCTGTTGCCAGCATCTGACCATTCCTCCTTCCTAAACCTGGAAGCAGAGATAGGAAGGGAGGGAGTAGGAGAGGATTTGTGGTTGGTTGAAAGGTGGGATTCACAGCGAGGATATCCTCACCTTTCAGGTTTTCTATTTGAGCTTCCCTTACTTGCGGGATAATTAAGTGCTTATAGAGTAGAGGAATGATTTAAAGGGTAATTTGAGATAGTTAAATCTAGGGACATTTAAAATAAACATTTTAGTCCAGGTCAACTTCTGGGTCCTCCCACCATCCCCAGACACCATACACAAACACCCCACATCCTAGATTATTTCCTATGACATTCCGAATAGGTAGATCTCAGGCAATGAAGGGGCTGTGTAGTTGGTAATATATGGCTGTGTGTCATATATTGGGTTTGTAAAATTTAACTGGCTCATAGATGATTACAGTCCTGTCTCACCAGAGGGAAAGAGTGAATAGCCTGATCCTAAAGGGACAGTTTGCAGTCAATTCCACTGGATTACTGTGGGTGGCTGAGTGGACAGAGCTCAGGCTTCAGAGTAAGATCCCAGTTGGACTTCTGGTTTTGCCACTTCCCCACTGTGGCCTTAGGCAGGGGAAGAGGCCCTACCTACCCAAGAGTCTCAAACTGCTCTTTTGAACTCCACCTCTAGTCCTGGCCAGAGAAGCCACTGACCTTGCTCCCTGCCCTAAAAGGTCCTGCTTTTCCTGCAGGATACAGGAAACAGATTTCCCCAAAGCCCATTTGTAATATGCAGGTTGCAAGTGGAGATAATGATTTGGACTATCATCCTAATAAATCAGCATTCTTTGAGAATTTCTCAGTATTACACCTTAACTGTATGTCATAGTCTGGGGCTTGATCAGCCAAATTCAAATGAGCACTGGCAAAGGAGCACCGGCTCCAGAGGCAGTTAACTCTTTTGTCTCCACAGAACATATGCTCCTCTCGGGAAAAGCCTTCCTGAGCAAACTGTGCTCCTCCCTGGGCCTCAGTTTCCTCATTTTAATAATCAGAGGACGGTCTTAAATTGCAAAGTAGAGATGAGTGGAAATGACACAATTTTGGCACCACCAGACCAGGAACTGACATCCAGACCCACCTGAGTGACCTCCTTCAGAGCCTCAATTTCTCCATCAGTAAAATGAGGGCCCTGGATTAAATGGAGTGTTGCTAGCTCCTACAATTTTAGGCATTAAACATTTCCACAGCTTGCTCTGCCAGGTTGACACTGATCAGGGTAAAAGCCAAGACTTCCTCAGAGGTGAAAAGGTAAGCAAACATTCCGATCTCCCCTTAGCTTGGCTTTCCAATTGGTGAGGGGCCAGGCCCCTGCAGACGATCCAGGTCGCATTCGTCGTCCGGATGGCTAAAGAGCTCATTTGCATAAAGAATCCTCCGATGGTCTGGCAACAGAGGGTTGAACCGAAGTCTTCGTCCGTTTAAGCAGAGAATAGACACCCTGTTCCTAAGGGTCTCGGCACCGCATTTCCTCTAAGAGGGTCACGCCGTAGACTAAAAATGCCTCTTGTCCCCTAAAGTGGGGATCCCTGGAGAACACAACGCTCGGGTGCCGGGGTGGGGAAGGTTTGGCCTCTACACGCTGCAGGTTTAGGCTGGCAATCTCTCGCCCAAGGCGGTGGCGGGCGGCAAGCGAGGCGGGGCCTGCTGCGCCGCGGGACCCCGGCGCCCTCAGGCGCGACCCGGGGGCTGGCGCCAAGGCGGCCGCAGGAGGTGGCGCGTGCTGAAGGGGAGAGCCGCTGCTCTCCAGAACCCGGGCGCTAGAGGGCGGGGCCAGGGCCGAGGTCTGGCTGCAGGGCGCGTGGGGGTGGGCGGGGCGGGGTCTGAGGGGGCGGGCTGGGGGCGGGGCGCGCGCGGGCCCGGGGAGGGCGGGGCCGCGGGGCGGGGCGGGCTCTGGCGGCCCGAGTGTCACACACGCGGCGGTTCGGGAGGCGGCGACAGCGGCAGCGGCAGGCGCCGCCGGGACGGGCACGGGCGCGCGGGCTCGGGCGGGCGCCGGCTGCCTCCCTCCCTCCATCACTCGCTTGCTCTCCGGCCCGATTGCTCGCCGGCCAGGGGCCGAGCTCGCTCCAGTGCTCTCGGGAAGGAAGAAGTCGGGGCCGGGGGTGCTGAGGACGCCGACAAGTTCCAGCAGCAGCCGCGGATCCCGGCCGAGGCGGAGGCTGCGGTTCCGACGGGACAGGAGCGCGCTCCGTGGCAGAGTGCACGGCCAGGGCGTCTGAGGAGTCGGGGGGCGCCCGGGCCTTTTGCTATCCGTGGGGCCGCGGCGGGGATCCCATGAGACGCGCCCGCAAGGGGCAGGAGATCCAAAGCCCGGGCGGCGCGCGGCGGAGGCAGAGGGCGGTGCTGCAGCTGCCGGAGCCGGGGAGCGGCCGGCAGGAGGCAGCGGAGAGAACTTGAACTTGGCGTCGGGAGCGGGCGCCCCGGACGCCCCTCGCCGGGGCCGGGGCCGGGGCGCTGAGGGACCTGGGCGGCATCGCTGCCCCCCGAATGGCCGCGGCGGCGGACCCGGCTCCCGCGCCGCGGCCCTAGGCGGCCTCTCGCCATGGCCAAGTGGCTGAACAAGTACTTCAGCTTGGGCAACAGCAAGACCAAGAGCCCCCCGCAACCGCCGCGGCCCGACTACCGCGAGCAGCGGCGCCGAGGCGAGCGGCCCTCGCAGCCCCCCCAGGCCGTGCCGCAGGCCCCCGCGGCTGCCTCCGCGTCCTGCGGTACCGCCGCCGCCTCCTGCTTCTCGGCCTCGTCGGGATCGCTGCCCGACGACAGCGGCAGCACAAGCGACCTCATCCGCGCCTACCGCGCACAGAAGGAGCGCGACTTTGAGGACCCCTACAACGGGCCCGGCTCCTCGCTGCGCAAATTGCGCGCCATGTGCCGCCTGGACTACTGCGGCGGCGGGGAGCCGGGTGGGAGCCAGCGCGCCTTTTCCGCCTCGTCCGCGTCGGGCGCCGCGGGCTGCTGCTGTGCCTCCTCCGGCGCGGGCGCCGCCGCGTCCTCGTCCTCGTCCTCTGGCTCCCCGCACCTCTACCGCAGCAGCAGCGAGCGGCGGCCCACCACCCCGGCCGAAGTGCGCTACATCTCCCCGAAGCATCGCCTCATTAAGGTGGAGAGCGCCGCGGGCTGTGCCGGGGACCCCCCAGGGGGCGCCTGCTCCGGCGGCCGTACCTGGAGCCCAACGGCCTGCGGAGGCAAGAAACTGCTCAACAAGTGCGGTGCCTCAGCCGCGGAGGAGAGCGGTGCCAGCAAAAAGGACAAGGTAAGGCGCCCTTGGCCTCACTAGAGGTTCCAGAGCCACTGTGCGCACGGGGAAACTGAGGCACCGCTCTAGTTTCGAGTTCCTACATCACTTCGGGCTAGGATCCGAGGTCAGGCCTCCCACGATGCTACCAAATTCTGCCTCCTTGCACGCGCTTTGTCCCCGATCATTGGCCTCCTGACAGTCTCTTAACGCTGCCGCTTCCCAGCCAGGTGCCCTCTTTGGAAGTATCCTGACCAGAGAGCTCTCTGCCCAGCCTGGTCCAAGAGACAGCCAACCAGCCCTTCGAGGAGGAAAGTCAGAGAATTAGAGCCCTTACGTATTTAAAGTGTAAGTGGCTCAATCATGTCTGACTCTTTGCGACCCCTTGCACTGTAGCCCGCCAGGCTCCTCCGTCCATGGGATTTTCCAGGCAAGAATACTGGAGTGGGTTGCCATTTCCTTCTCCAAGTATTTAGAAGAGTGTTTATTCTTGTCTACCCCTGTTCCTCCCGCCCCTGACTTTATAGATGGGAACTGAAGTCTAGAGCTGGGAAGGGACCCGCCGGATATTACACATTTTCGATGGCAGATCCAGACCGGCTGTCTCTGAACGGATATATGTAAATCCCTCTAAATGCCCTGCCCTGCCCCACCCCCCGCGCCAGGTTTCCAAATGGGGCAGCCTTTTGTACTGGAGCTGTACCGGGAAACACGCCCCCCACCCTCCAACCCCCACGCGTGCTTTTCCGGTTGAAGTGCGCTGGTCTACAAGAGCGCTCCACTTCGACCTGTCAGTTCCTCCAGCCAGGCCCGGGAGGGGTCTGCCTACCGGGCCAGCTGGAAGGAGACCACCCCTCCCATCCTCATCTTTCTTCCTGACCTTACCCTTTATAGCCCCACGGATGAGGGGGACGATTTTGTACACTCTCCTCCCTAACAGATCAGACTATCTTGATCCCCCGGACCTTTGGAGCAGTCTAGTTAATTACAGCCAGACTGGGCCCTCTCCTCCCCCTTCACACTCCTGTGACACCCTCCTTTCCCCCATAAAATAATACTTGTTCTGTCTACTTCTGGTGGAAGGCAGTGCTTTCATTACATCTGAGGCCCAGTGCCCTGTGATGGCTATCAGACGGCTGTCCCTCTCGTTCTCCGGCACCGCCCCGCTTTCTCCCAAAGGTAAACTTTTCACCCAGATGTGGGCTGGGGGAAACTGATAGAGTCTGAGTTTCTTTTAGGACTGGATTTCCAGACAGGAGGAAGACAGGCCCCTACCTCCCAGCTGGTGCTTGGGAAGGGAACTTTTTGTTTTCCAGGCAGAAGAAGTAAGCCGGTGCCCCTCCTGAATTTTTCTGCCTGACTTCCTCTCCCCAGGGTCCCAGGTCCCCCTAGCATACCTCTGCCTCCTGCTGGGTCTGTTGAAGGCAGCATGGGTAACCTATGGATTCCACTTCCCTCTGGGGCCAGTTTGGGGATGCATCTGCATAGACTCTGGGCTTCCTAAGCACTTGGGGTGCCACACCTAAATGACAAGAGCTAGGAGCTGGGTGGCCACCTTGGTGCTGCCTTGGGGGCAGAGGAGATTTCTCTGAGAGCCCCCAGGATTATGAGTTTTTGGTCCATCTGTAAGGGAAACAACAGAGAGGCTCCCTGCTGCCTTCTGTGTGGCCCAGGCTTGGCTAGGTGCTGATCTGGGAGAACCTGGAGTCCCTGGAAATGGAAGGATGGCCTAACCTAGCTCTCCAGAGAGATCCCACCATTCCCTTGTTATTCCGTGACCACCTCCCAGGTGGGCAAATCTCCTTTCTCTCCTGCTGCTTGTGGTTCTGCCTACTCACTAGAATCTTCCTTTATGGTTTTCAAAACTTTAATAAATGTTTTTTCCTAACTATAAATAAGACTGTTTCAAATACTGAGGAATACTAAGTTTAATAGCTGGAGTGTTAAGTGTGTTGAAAACTTGGCTTTGTTCCATCAGATATTTCTTAGAGTTCTTCTTTGTTTCCCTCTGCTGGGTCCTGGAGTAGGGTCCAGTGACTACTGTGGTTCAGGCTGCGGTGTACATGTTGAGTGCTATGATGGCAGGGCTTAATGGGAGGTGGCCAGGGAGGACCACTGTTATGGTTGGCTGCAGAAGAGAACCTGGTGCTCTAGGGGATTGTAGGTGAAGGCCTTGTGGCAGGAATTGAAAGGTTAGAGTTGGGCAGGACCCCAGAGGGGCAGGAGGTCCTGGGTCGGGGAGAACCTTGTTTCCTAAGCACAGCGAGGAGATTTAGCTGTTGAATCATATGAGCAGATATGGTTTCTTTAAAAAATATATCTCTGGAGTGCACTTCACCTACTAGATTGTGACTTTGAGCCCTTTGATCTTTTAAGAGGTTGTTGCCATCTTCAGAGTCAGAGGGATTGCAACTGCCAGATGTTCTTTCTCGGGAGTAAGAGGAAGAAACAGGGAGGGTCATACTATGCAGTAGTTCTCAAACTAGCACCTGGAGGACTGGTTAAAACACATGGGGCCTGAGAAGGCGTATCTTTAACAAATTCTCAGGTGATCTTTTGCAGCTGATCCTGGGACCACACCAGTGCAACAGTGGCTTCATAACCCTCCCTCTGGGTCTTCTGGTTGGAGTTACTTTGGGATACAGAGACTCCGGGTGCCCTCTTCATCTCTGCCCTCTGTGGGGCTGCCACCTAGTCGGGGGCCAATACCCACCCTGCATTCCTGGTCAAACCGCCAGGCGGTAGCCTGGTTTTCACATTATTTGCAGCCAGACAGCTTTTGGAAGTCAGGGACACTGCAGGTCCAGCCCTGAACACACTAGAGTCCACCATCTGCCCCTCACCCACGGATCCAGGAAAACGTACTCCTAGCCCACTTAATCTCTGGCCCAGCTTCCTCTTATCAGTTGTTAGGGAATAGAACAAGTACCCATAGGGCTGCTGAATGCCCCAGCTGTGTGGGGACCTGTGTTTTAATGTCGGCCTATGTTGAGAGTTACTGTGGCATGGGACTAGGAGCTGCGTCCACAAATCCTCCTTTCAGGGCCTCCATCGCCACCCCCCACCCACCTTTATCTTGGGGGCCCTTCTGCCCCCCTCCGTACCTGTGCCCCCTTCTGACACATACTTAGGCATCCTCCTGTTCTCCTAGGTGAATCCCGGGGTACATACACACCTGGCTACATATACCCTGCTACCAGCCAGTCTCCAGTTGAGGGTAGTTTCCCTTTTAGAATCACATGGAAGACAGAGTCTGTTTTCAGTTTAACCGACTTTTACCCAGCACATATTTTGCGCTCAGAGATCTCTCAGTACAAGGACAAGCTAGGGGGAAGGAATAAAGGCTGCAAAAAGACTTGGCAGAAATTTTTGGCCTAAGCCTCTGAAGGCTTTCCACCTTTTCATCATTTGTTTCCCAGTGTTTTTGTCTTTGGGAATTCGGTGAGATCTTCATCTAGGAGGCAGCTTTGAGTTGGATCTAGGAACGGAGTTGGAATTTCAGTGCAAGGAAAGGCTGACTGCAGCCTATGGGAGCCCTTAGGTGTATGTGCTGTGAACATGCATCTGTGTGTGCGTGCATGTATGTCTGTGTGTTGGCGTGTGTGTGCATGTATATATATAAAACCTTAATGGGGAGAGTGTTTTTGGAAATGAAAGCTTTCTTGCAGTGGGCCTCACTTGGGAAATGAGAGATGACAGTGTGAGATAGGTGGGGGCCTGAGTTTGGACCCCACAGGGAGAGCCTGAAAGACTGTTGAATCAGGAAAAGGATAGACTCAGAGCCATGGTTGAGGAGCATCCCAGTCTATAAGCTGCTGCAATCTGGGGTTGATGGGTTTGGAGTTGGGAGGCAATTACAATATAGTCCCAGTGAGAGACAGAGAGAGCCTGAGCTCCTGGGAAGAAAATACAAAACTTTAGTAGGTAGAAATATTATTCCCTCAGGTTGTCTTTATAAAAAAAAAAAATAATGATGACAAAGAGGCCAGTAACTTGGTAGGTCTCCTTATGTGCAGCCAGACAAGTGTTATCCACTTATGTTTTCTGCTGAAGCCTTGTTTCTTTTATCATAATTAAGTAAATGTTTCCATTGCAACTGAGAAAGTCGAGATGCACCATGACATCAGTTTCCCAAGTTTAAATACATGCTGATGTGTACCAACACTTTGTATTTTGTCAGCATCCACAGAGTTGAGTTAAATAACATGCTTCCAAAGAAATGAATAATATCATGTTCAACTTTTTTTTTTTAAATACTCAGCAAACAGTTTCTGAGCAGCATGTGAGGCAGGGGGAACCTCATAGAGAAATAAGTGGTGGCGAGTTTTTCCAAGAGGGAAGCTTCTCAGTCTGCAGTTGAACATGAGCTTTTTAAGATCTAGTCTGGGAGACAGTCGGGCATTGAAGCAGTGTCACAGTGTGAGGCATGCCAGAACAGCAGTGTGTGCAGAGGGCTGAGGAATTCACAACTCTGTCTATGAATTCAAGGAGGGCTTTCACGAGGTGGTGGCATTTGAGCTTCTCCAGGTAGAAGCTGGTGCCAAGAGAATGGATGGAGGCTCTGAAAGGTGGGTGTGGTGGGGGAATTGTAGAGAGAGGTTGGAGCCGCAAAACAAGAGAATGTCTCATGTATCTTTTGGAGGAATTGGGAATTGGGGTCTTTGTGTCCTTTTCACATCAAATCATTGATATGTAGCTTGACTGAAGCCAGGGTGAAGCATAAGCTGAGAGTCATTTTCCATTTGGTTAATAGCCACATTCTCCAGTTCTTAGAAAGTAATTGATTGAAAAAGTAAAGACCAAGCTTGGTAGCTGTGGTTTGGCTTGGAACACTTTGAAGTCCTGTCCGTTGAAAGTAGTGTGAGAGAAATGCTGCATATCAGATCCAGTTTTTCCCATCGATTCCTCAGAAAAGAAATACATTCTCCAGGCTTCAGGCTGACCACTTAATTGATCATTTAATCTTCACAGTCACCCTAGAAGGGGTTTAGGTACTGTGTCTGTTAGCTATCGCTGCATCACAAGTTACTCCAAAGTCGTTGGTTGTAAACCAGAGGTTAGCAAAAGAATCAGTTAGTAAGTAATTTTAGCTTGTAGGCCAGACAGCCCCCATCACAACTATTCAACTCTGCCATTGTAGCTTGAAAGCATACAGACAGTATATAAATTAAAGAGTGTAGCTGTGTTCCAATAAAACTTTATTTATAAAAATAGGCAGCTGGCCTGTGGCCTGTAATTCCCAACCCCGGATTTAAATGGTAAGTCTATATTATTATCCATGAATCCACAAGTCAACTGAGGAGTTTTTCCGGCCTCAGTTGGCTCACTCAGGCACCTGTGGTCAGTGTGGAGTGGGTGTGCAGTTCTGCCAGTCCTAGCTGGGCTGCCTTACTTGTTTGCTTTAGGTTGGCCTTGGCTGCCTCAGTTCGGCTCTGCTCCATGTGATCTCTCATCGTCCAGCAAGTTAGCCTTGTTCATATGATGGTGGCAGGGTTCCAAGAAATTACAGAAGCCCATACGGTTGCTTGAAGTTAGAAACTGGCCTACTGTTCCTTTGCCAGCCAGTATTCAGGGAGAGAGCGGAAGCTGTGAAGTCCTGTGGCAGAGGGTAGGGATACAGGCAGGCATTAATCAGGGAGTTTAGTGCTATGCCTCTACCATGGGTACTATTGGGCCATTTCACAGATAAAGAAATTGAGGCTTAGAGGTATTGATTTGCTTAATGTCACAAAACTACTAAGCGACAGGGCCAGAATTACACCTGTTCAGTCTGAATTACAAGCCTGTATGCTTTTTATCGATTTGTTCAACTCCTTTCAGTGATTTAGATAGAGATAGTAAAGCTCTGATATTTACTGAAATGTGCATTGTATGTCTCCTCCTCCCCTTAATGTTCCTCCTCTTATACCACCCCCTCCCAATTCCCATCTCTTTCAGTCTGGGCTTTGGTGGTCCCCAAAGGGGCCCCCGAGCCAGCTTTTCTCTCCCCTTCCCTCATCTCACTCTGAGTTCCCTAAATGAGATGTTAATGCAGCACCCGAGTTATTTCATAGAGAAATTCCATGCCCAGAGTTGGCACTTCCCAAGGGACAGCTGCACAAAACGTGTCTTGTAACTGTCATGTCTTCTCATTGAAGGACTGGCGAGCCTGCATGTGTGCTTTTTTAAGGAAAAAAGCAAAAAACAAAACCCAGTACCTTGGCCCTTGTCAACAAAGAATCTGAGTGTCCTTGAAGGAGATCAGATGACTGTCTTCTAATCTGACCACCTCAGGACAAACATAACTGATTTCCCCAGACTTAACCCCCAAGCCTTGATCTCGTCCTCTCCCCAACCCCAAAGCATTTCTGACCCATAAAGTAGGGGTTAAAAGGCAAACTTGAAAAGGTGTGCGTTCCTCTGGTCATTTAAGCAAAGCTGAAGATGCCTGTGGTCAGGCGCTCCCTTGGGCAGTTTCACTTGGGGTTGACTTTCTCCTCTTGTGATGGGAGAGCCAAGTGGTAGTGGCCTGTGGTGAAGGGAGAGGTCAGGCGGCGCCCTAGAAAATAAATTGGGATTTGTGGCTTTGAAGCAGAAAGCTGAATTGCCGGCTGGCTGGTGGTGGCATCTCGCCCACTTTCTGAGCAGGGGCTGTTCCTGCAGGATGGAGACAGGCTGCCGGCGGTATCTGCCACCCTGCCTGCCTTATACCTTGCTTGGCTTGTGTTGACTGGGAAATTGCATATGCAGGCCACTGTCAGAAGCTGTGTGGATAACAGGGACGAGCAAGGGAGGGGTAGTGCCTGCCCGAAAGGAGCTTATCTTCTGGTGAGGACACAGGGACCACACAGCTCTGTGTGGCAGTTTATCTGTAACCAGAGTGGTGTGGGTGAGCTGGGAGCCATCCTGGCACAGAAGCTGTCCTGAGCAGAACCTTGACTCCATGGAACTGAAGGAGAAGCAGGGTCAGGAGGAGGTTCATTTCAACTGAGAGAAGCAGGGAAGGCTTCTTGGAGGAGGAGGCCCTTGAATCAAGGAGGAGTAGTCACTGGAGTTGAAGGAGCTTTCCACAAGGGCAGAATTAGTCATACTGCTCACCAAAGTCATTTGAGTAGATGCTACTGACATTCCCCTTTTACATATGAGAGAGCTGAGGCAGAGAGGTTAAGTAACTTATCTAAGGTCACCTTGCCAGTAAATGGCAGAGGTGAGACTTGAAACCAGATTTAGGATCTTTGTTTTGAACCACTGTGCCATACCACCTCAGGCTGCACAATTTCATGCCTTAATTTTCTCTGCTTTATTTGTGGCTAGACTTAAACTCTTATAAAAATCTCCTCTGTTAGCATTGTAGGATCTACAGATTCCTACATTTGCATAAGTATTCCAAAGCTTAAAAGAATCTTTCACACCCATAATTAACTTAATTGTCAGAGTTACTCTTTGAGGAAGGTGCTGTAACCCCCATTTTATAGATGGAAATATTGAGGGTCCCAGAAGGAATGGAGCTTGCCCTACCTCATAGCAGGTACTAGCCAACACAGCGGCCAGGCTGTTGACCTTGTGTTCTGAGTCTAATGCCCTTTGTGCCAGGGTGATGTGGAGATGTTTTGGCCAAAGCTCCAGTCCAGAGGAAGGGTGACAGCCTGATTGATTTCCGGTTCTTTCTGTGTTTTGATTCTGAAACAAGTAACTGAGACCATTAAGGAACGTCGACAGAGGACCTTGCTTCCACAATGGAATTTTCCTTCTCTTCCTGTTTGGTATTTTCCAGTAATATTTCTATTAATGTTTCACTTTCGGAGGCACTGGCTTCCTGAGAGTTTGCGCTTTCTCAACTGATGAGCTAGGAAGAATTGAATTTTCCTCTAAATCATTCAGTTCCTTTCCATTTTCTCCAAGGGGAACTCTCTCTGGATTTCCCATTATGCTGTAGAGGAAGGATCTTGGAGGTGGGTTCAAGGGATGGAGCGAGAATTAGTCAGAGCCCTGGGGAATGACTCAGGCCCTGAGTTTTCCAAGCAAAACTTTAGAGTAATGGTCAGAAAGGGGTTTCCCGAGGCCAGTGAGTAGAAAAATGATTTGACAGGTGGGTGGGTTGGCGGGGAGATGGGTACTTCTGGTGTACTGCTGGGCCTTCACTTACAGGCTGGACTCCAAGTCCTCAGCTGGGCCATGAGAGGCCATGCGAGGTCCTTTCTCTTCATTCATTCAACAGACATTGTTGAGAGTAGGCTGCTGCTGCTGCTAATTCACTTCAGTCGCGTCCGACTCTGTGCGACCCCATAGACGGCAGCCCACCAGGCTCCCCTGTCCCTGGGATTGTCCAGGCAAGAACACTAGAGTGAGTTGCCATTTCCTTCTCCAGTGCATGAAAGTGAAAAGTGAAAGGGAAGTTGCTCAGTCGTGTCCGACTCTTAGTGACCCTATGGACTGCAGCCTACCAGGCTTCCTCCATCCATGGGATTTTCCAGGCAAGAGTACTGGAGTGGGGTGCCATCGCCTTCTCCATGAGAGTAGGTTACGTGCTGGGTATTGTTCTATTTAGATGCTGGGGCTACAGCGTGGAGAAAACATAAACATTCACGCTCCCCTGAGTTTGCCCTCTCAGGAGAGGATTCAAGCAAATATAGTATGTTGGGTAGAGTGTAGAGAAGAGTAAAACTGGGGTGGGCCTGAGTTTGGGGTGGAGAACTGCTTCAGATGGATGCTCAGAGGGCTTTGCTAAAGGGTGTGATGGTGTGATTCACACGGCTCGCAGAGAGAAGTACATTCCAGGCAGAGTGAACAGTCCGGGCACAAGTCCAAGGCAGGAGCACGCCTGGCTGCTTCAGGGAGATCGGCATGACTGAGTGGAGCAGGTGGGGAGGAAGTGGGGAGATGAGAGGTCTGAGATGAGTTGGGATGGGAAGGCTGAGAGCTTTGGGTCTTGGAGGTGCTGAAAGGGTTTCTCGCTTTAACTCTAAGTGAGATGGAAAGTCAGTGGAGGTTCTAAACAGAGCAATGACATCATCTGGCTTTTGGGGTTCAAAAGAATCACTCTGATGGCCTAGTGGAGAATAGATGGGAGGAGACTAGCCGGGGGGCCAACTAAAGTGACCTTCAGCCGCAGGAACTGGGGCGCTGGTGATAGGTGATGAGAGGAGACCGGATTCAGGACGCGTCCTAAAGGGTTTCCTGACAGAGGAAGTATGAGATCTGATGGGGGAGGAAAGTCGCCGATGACTCCAGGTTTTAACTTGAGCATTTAGAAGGATGAATTGCCATTAGCAAAGATGAATAGGACCCCAGCGGTGCAGTCACAGTCCAGCTAGAGTTGATCCAGCAAGTGAGTCCGGGACTAAGAGCCATAAATGCTCTGAAGCATAGTAGCCTCTGTCAGGGGCTGGGAAGAACCACCAGGAAGAGGAAGTCATCTGGGAGCTGGGTCCAGAGGAAGGTGCACATGGGCATCCCAGACAGAAGGGGTCCTGTCTGCAGTGACTGCGAGAGGGAAGGGAGCCCTGCTGGATTCAAGCAGGTGTGGCCAGAGCCTCCAGATTGCCTAGTGGAATTGCTCGTGATAAAAGAAGGAGGCAGGGGCTTAGGTGTGAAGGGCCACCTCTCCTGGTTGAAAATTGCCCCAATTCTCTAAACCAGGAGGCCACCTGCGGTGTTGTCTGCCTCAGCTCGGCACTAGGGCAGGGTGAATGTGAGGCTGGAGCGTGCCTGTTTTGCTCAGCAGAACATTTCAATGCAGGGTATTTGTGATTGCTGGGAAAGTTCTTTCTTGTCTGGGGCTCACCAGAACGTGGGCTATGGGGGAGAGGCAAACAGAAGTAGGAGGAATGGAACTTTCCTGGCTTCTCCAGGCCAAGGCTAAATTCTAAAAATGAAAATGTCCCCAAAGTTCTTCAAAGTGAAGCTTCTTTGCTTTTTGGGACGTGCACTCTCAGAAAGCCAGACAGCCTTGTAATCCCCCCGGTGCATTCCAAAGCCGTGCATGTGGCTTGGGGCCTGTGTGGCATTCTCAGAATGATGAGGTCCCTACCTGCCCTCCTGTCGGGGGCAGACACCAGTTGCCTGTGTTCTGGGCAGTTCCTCAGAACAGTAAGCTTGGATGTTTTAAATAAATTTCAGTGGCTCAGCAGTAAAGAATCCACCTGCATTGCAGGAGAACGTGGGTTCGATCACCGATCCCCTGGAGAAGGAAATGGCAGCCCACTCCAGTATTCTTGCCTGGGAAATCCCATGGATAGAGGAGTCTGGGGTCGTGACTAGACCACCACCAATCTTAACTCTTTTAACTCTGTGTTAACTTTTTTCTTCCCCCTTCAACAAAACTAAGACAAGGTTTGGTATAGAAAATGCAGATAAGCAAAACTAAAATAGAAACCAACTTCAGTTCTACAATTCAAAGAAACAGCTTTAACATTTCACTGTTTTTCCATTTAACCTTTTTCAGTGCTTGTATGTGTGTATGTATTTTCCTTCACAAAAATCAATATTGTGTGTATTTATATACTTTTCACTTAATGACATGGAAAGATGTCTACATTGTTTTAAACATTCAACAACAAGAATTTAATGTCTGTATAGTATTCTATTTGCCTATTTAGGCTCTTCCTAGTTTTCACTAATTTAACAGTGCTGTAATGAACATCTTTGTAACTTAGTTCTTTGCATAAATAAGTCTGTGATTATTTCCCTGGGATTGATTCCCAGAGGAGAACTGAGTAGGAAGGTACATTTGATACAGACTTTCAACTTGTATTCTAGAAAGGCCTCACAAGTTTTGCCTGCTTTACTGTAATGCAGTTTAGTTTAATTTGCAGCTTCTTGGGTTACTAGTGCATATGGGTGTTTACCACTGGTGTCTCTTTTCCAAAACTGTGTATTTCTGTCTGTCCATCATTTCCGCCATAGAGTTTATCATGTTATTGATTTATACGAGCTCTTTGTGGATTAAGGATGGCAGTCCCTTGCCTGCCGTTTAGATTGCATGATATTTTTTACAAGTTTGTAATTTGCCGTCCTCCCCTGTATCCAGTGATTGCTTTGGTTGTTTACACTGAATTGTTTGTTTTCTCTTCCTGGATCATTACTGATGTTTAACAAAGGGTAACCAGTGTGCTGCTTAGAGAAGTTTTCTGTACTCCAGTGTATTTTCTTCTAGTACTTTGATGGTTTCTTTCTTTTTTTTACCATTGACATTTTAATCTGGAGTATGATTTCAGAGTACAAGGTAGGTAATTTTATTTTTCTGAATGACCAGTCTGTGTCTGGACATCCTCTCCTCTGTGCTTGCTCTATCAGCTATCTGTATTTCTTCAGGTGCCTTTTTAGATTTCAATATTTTGACTCCGTCTCACCCTGACTGCGTTATGTTCTCATCAACTATTAGGATAATGATGATTTCACCTGTCTTTGTAAAATGACACCTTTCATCTGTAGATACCCATGCACTTATTACACATTCAACTCCTGACACTTTAGGAGAGTAACTGGGTAATAGCACTTCACTTTGGATGCCAGATCTGATGCCAAAGCTTTTCTGGGATGAGACCAGGAAACCTTCGCCTCACCTCTGATGGAGTCAGTTTCCCTCTCCAGGACCAGGGGCTGGCTGCCTAGATGTATTTTGGGGCAGCCACTTACTGTCTGCCCTGCCTGTGCAGCCTTATTTGAGTGTGTCTGTTTCAGCTTTTACACAGTGGTGACATTTGTGGGGAAAGTGTACCCCATTCAGTCATTCGTGCAGCAGACATTTTTTAGCATGGACCTTGAGTAGCCAAGCTCAGACTGGAAGGATGGGGAGAACTTAAAGATGTGGCTTGTGGGTACTATTTTATTTTAGTCATATAAATTTTTTTTCACACCCACCCGACTCCAGTGCAAGTAACATGAATTTACCGAGTTCTTTCCCCACCCCCAGCCTTTTCTGTCCCCTCAACCCAGAAGTCCTTATGTCTTCAGTTAGTGAGAGAGCCTTTCCCAATCTCTGTGGCATGTTCTTCTTCCTGGCTCAGGCCAGTGTTGGGATAATCCATTCTGCAGTGTCTGCCGTGGGGTTTGTGACATTAAGGTATCGGTGTTGACAGAACAGATTAAACCCAGGAGTGTTCATGGTGAATAAATCAGGGGGGAAAAATGCAGATTTTTGAACACCAAATAACATCTCTATGGTTCTAAGGAGCTGAGAGTGTCTGCCTGATTCACTATGCTGGGTGTCACCACGTCAACAGGCCCTACCTAGACCAGCCCTGAGCCTATTAGAATCACTGGGGGTGCATTTCTCAAAAGTTTTAGTTGCTTGGGCTCCACCCCAGGCTAATGACACCACAGTTTCTGGGGACAGAGCCTGGACATCAGTAGTTTTGAAAGGTCCCCCAATGATTCTGCTGTGGAGCTAAAGTTACAAGTCACTATCCTAGACTTGGTTTGGGGTTCCCAGGGAGCTTGGAGATCACCCAGTCCAGCCCTCCTACGCCCATGCCTGAATATATGCAGTGATGAGAGAATTTGTCACATAACCAGACACTCCTTTGCACAGCTGGGCCTTCAAGTTTTTTCTGCTATCCCCTCCAATTTAGTACAGGTTTGTTGAGTACTTGGTGTTTATGGGCACTCTGCTGGCTGACTTGTTTCTCTCTGTGGATTCTGTTATTGTTTTACTTGGGCTCTTTGAGGTCAAGCAGAACCAGTCTAACCTTACATCTTCCACATGACGACCCTCAGATGTGTATCTTCAAAGGCAGACGGAAGCTGCAGGCTGTACTATTTCCCCACAGAGCCGGATTCCCAGCCAGGACACCAACTGCTGAGGGCCAGTACCCTTTAGCATCACAAGTGTGGAGGGCGTTGGTGGACCCCAGTCCAGGAGCTTCCTGGGCAGGAAGTGGCAGGCCGCAGAGTGGGTTCTGAGTGGGTGGGCTGAGGTCGACACTGAGGAGTTAATCATGCCGTAGTGTGACTAAATGTGGAGCATGGTTGGATTTGATTCGCAGGTGGATTAGGAGCAGGGCAGTGGGGCAGGGGGGTTGGTAGGGGGTGGTTTTTAAGGCAAAGAGAACAGTAAAGCAGCAGGCAGGAGTGTGTTCCTGGGGATCAGGGGCCAGGGGGATCTTGCCATCAGGACCTCAGTGTTGAGCGTCCACAGCAAGCGGAGCAGCAGCTGCCCAGCTGAGAGTGGGGTGGTGCCGGGGGCCCAATATTATTGGTCCAGGTTCTTTGCCTTTTGTGGAGGTAACCACTAGTGATACTACCCACACAAGTGCCCAGAGCTGTTGATTCAAACACAGCAAAATCCTAGTGATGTCCACTGTGGCGATGTGAAATGAGCACTGGCTTTGGGGTCAGAAATCTGGGCTCCAATCCTGGCTCCTGGTCTCAGAAGCTTAGTACTTTGGGACAAGTGATTAGTTTCTTCAGGCCTGGAATGCCCCATCTGTCCTGATGTGGGTGTAATAATAATAGGTGGTGTTTCCTGACTGCTCGCTCACTCTGTGCCTCGCACCTGTGGAACACTTTCTGTGTGTGAGCCTCAGGGCCGGTCTTTGAGGTGGTTCCATTAGAATCCCCTTTTTACAGATGAGGTAACATTCTGGAGATGAGGTTCAAGGGCAATACATAAGGTCATAATAAAATTATTTGTTTAAACGGCTAAGCACAATGCTTGGCGTGTGGAAAGAACTTTATGAATTCTTTGGGCCACAGGCTGTTCTGGACCTGAGCCCAGCCTCAAACTCTGGGCTTCCTACACCCACAGTCAAGCTAGTGGGACTTCCCTTTCTGGCCTGGTGAGGTTGTCCTCAAAAAGTGACCCTGTCCTTGACAATCAGTTTGTGGTTGACCCATGATTCCCTGTAGTGGGGCAGTAGAAGTAATAACTACCTGGATCTATCTAGATTACCACTCTGTTCTAAGTGCTCATGAATATTAACTTACTGAACTTCGTGACACACCCCAGAATGCAAGTTCTGTTAAGAGTCCCATTTTATAGATGGAGAAACTGGGGCAAACAGATGTGTTTGTTTGTTTGTTTGTTTTATTAAGTACCTTGTCATAAGTGGCATAGCTAGTAATGGGCAGAGCTGCAGATGGAGGTGTCCAGCTCAGGAAGTTAGTTTGGCTTCTGTCTGCCCATAACCTCTGTGCTGCACAGTTATAGAGAACAGTGACAGAGGTCAGCTCTTGTATTATTTGGTGGTCCCGAAACCACAACGCCAGAGCCACTTAAAAGCTGTAACTCTCCACTGATGATAAAGCATCTGGTTTGGACCAGGTACTCTCCATGTGTTTTCTCAGGATAATGCTGCCAAAGGAGCATCAGAAAGGCTTCATGGAGGACGGGCTGCATGAGGGGGGCCTTCTTGGATACAGAGGATCTGGATATTTAGAGACTGGTGGATGTGAGGACTTCCTGGGAGGGGTCTTGTGAGTGATCCATAGTGAATAAAGAAGAGGCTGTGAGAAGACAGAAAAGACACAATAGAGAGATGAAGCCAGGTGTCAGAAAGCCTGAAGGGCCGGGCAGCAGAGTTGGGTCTGTCCTCTGTGGGTAGTGAAAGATGGTGGAACATAAGATCAGATCTCTGCTTTAGGGAGACCTATCTGTCTGCTTCTTGAAAAGTGTTAGTTGCTCAGTCGTGTCTAACTATTTTCAACCCCATGGACTGTAGCCCACCAGGCTCCACTGTCCATGGAATCCTCCAGGCAAGAATACTGAGTGGGTAGCCATTCCCTTCTCCAAGGGATCTGCCCAACCCAGACCCAGGGATCAAACCTGGGTCTCCTGCATGGCAGGCAGATTCTTTACCATCCGAGCCAGGGAGGTGACATTCGCATCTTAAGAAAATGAATTAGAGAGGACAGATTAGAGAGGGTAAGTGTGGGGTCCTGTTAAGAGGACATCGTATGCTTTAGGCAGAGGCAGCAAGGGCCTGGCCCCAGTCTGCATCCTTCAGCCATGAACCACTGTGACTGACGCTTCATGGGGCTCTCAGATGAAAATGGTCAGTGGAAGGAAATCAACTGAGTCTAGGGAATAGAGTCTCTGAATCACTGTCATCAGTAGCTGGGATGTGCCCTCTGTGGAGTTTGTAAGTTACCCAGGCCAGCAGAGTGTTTGTCCACATTCTGTCAGAGTCAGATGGATCGTGTGTCCCAGGGCCTGGGTCAGGAACGGAGGGGCTTCTCCACGCGTGCCTTTCCAGAGAGCTGGGTGGGTAGAGGTCTTGTATGAACCGGCAGCACCTCAGCTACTTGTTGAGGGAAGTTGTGCATGGTGAAGGAGGTAGGGGAGCGCTCAGGGTTTGTTCTGGGGCACTGCTGAGCTAGTCACCTGACCTTGAGACCAAGATTCAGCTCTCCCATCTGATGGCAGCACTTGGGGGAGCTGGGTTGAGGGGGAGCTAGAGGCATCCCAGAATGTGCGGGGAAACACTATAGCAGGTCAGAGGAGCCACAGTAAAGCTGCTGCTGGTTCAGTTGGAGCCTTTAGAAGAAAGGAATGCAAAAGGGACACGGGAGCGCCAGCGCTCTGGCTGCCGCTGGGATGCTGACCTTCAGAGGACGTCCCCCATGGGAGGAGATCTGAGAAGCAGTAAGTGCTCAGGAGCCTTTGAGTTCCTGGGGGGAAGGAACATTAGCTTCGTTGAAGATGAAGATGTTGCTGGTCTCAGTTGAAGGGCCCCCTGAGGATCCCTGGCCAATTCCTCCCTCATTCACTGCTGAATCTGAGGGCCCCTCTGGCCCAGAGCATGCTTCCCAATTCCCGAAGAGATGCTTTGTAAATAAGATCTAGGAATAATGTGCCATCAGGCCAGCTCAGGGGGCTCTTGCCACATGCTTGGGGCACACGCTTGGGGAATTCAGCTGTCACTCGGCTCCTGCTCACTGAGCTTCTGCAGGGCTCAGGATCCATCTGAAAGCCATCTGTGGCGTGACTGTAAAGTGACAAGATGGTGGGAATCGGTGTCATCACTTCCGAATCACCCGCAGGACAGCTGACAACACTGTCAAGGCCCGGATCAGACGTGCAGGCCTTGGCCCTGGCATTGTCAAAGTGCAGAGCCCCACCCTAGACGTGTGTCTGGGGTCGAGTTTTGTCTGCACCCTTGATTCTGGTTCTTTATCACCCACAGACTGAGGCAGAAGTGGGCCTGGTTTTTAAAAAGCTGAGGAACTTTTCTCCATCCAGGCAAACGCTTTGTGTTGAGAGTCCTTTAAATGATCAGACATAAAACCTCCAAGAAAGCAGAAGTTGCTCGTAGTGACAGCTTACAGAGGAGCCCTGGATAAGGAGTTTGGAGGTAAGAAATCAGTGGATGGGAGTGAGGGAACGTTCTTGATTTTTTTTTTTTTTTTTTTCCGTTGGGAAGTACTGGGCTTCCCTGGTGGCTCAGTGGTAAAGAGTCCACCTGCCAATGCAGGAGACAAGGATTTGATCCCTTGATTGGGAACATCCTCTGAAGAAGGAAATGACAACCCACTCCTGTATTCTTGCCTGGGAAATCTTGTGGACAGAGGAGCCTGGTGGACTGCAGTCCATGGTGTCACAAAAGAGTACAGGACATGACTTAGTGACTAAACAACATCACAACTATTTAATTCCTCTCCTAGAAATGCCTTTTTAAAATACATGCCAGATCCTTTGGGGAATGGTTATTCCAGAAAATATCGTAACCCCTTTGGCTTTTGATGGTTTCTTCTGGTTTTACCTATTTTTCTACAACATAGCAAGTACTTTGGAGCACTGCCTTTTTTTTCAAGTTTGGCAGATGTAGTTCTGTCTGTGCTCAAACGTTTCTTATCCTGCAAGTAAATATCAGTTGTATGCCTTCATTCAATCAGAGAATCATTTTGTCTGGGACATTGCTGATAGGTAGGAAAGAGATTTTACATCTGCAAAGGGTACTGAAATGAAATAAATTCATGCCATCCTGTGCTCCCCAGACTTTTCTTTAAAAAAATTTGAGAAGGGAAATCAGGGCGTCCCTCCTAGGAAGAAGCCAGGCTTCTTTAGAGGATCTGTGTTTATGAATTTCAAAGATTTGTTTGAATGTTAAATCTAAGGTCATCTGGCATTTACAACTAAAAATCAAGAAGAAGTGAATTAGATTGCCATTATCAAGTTTATCCCTGCAGCCACTAGTAGCCATTTTCTACTCAATAGTTCTTTAGTGGTAAAAACAAACCTTCCCCATTGCCCAACAAAAGACCGCTTGAAGCCTGTGGTCGAAGAACTATGGATGTTTCCCTTCTTTGGTCTGTGGTTGGATGGTCAAGACTGACAAGCATAGACAGGTGGACCCTGGGATTTGTAGCAAGCTGTGTGTATTGTAGATCACCGTGCACTCAGTTTTAAACTACGCCTGTCATGCCTGCTGTCACGCTGGCCTGGGGGCCTGAGAGAAGCGGTGTGGAGCAGTGAAGGAGCACTGGCTGCTCAGGCTTAGTCTGGGTTCAAGTTGAGGGCCTGTGACCTTGGGCAAGTCATTTCACCTCCCTGAGTCCATTTTCCCATCTTTAAATGAGGATGTTCATCCCTATCATGAGGTCAGTCAATAAGACCAATGTAAAAGGACTGTGGTGTTGGAGAAGACTCTTGAGAGTCCCTTGGACTGCAAGGAGATCCAACCAGTCCATCCTAAAGGAGATCAGTCCTGGGTGTTCATTGGAAGGACTGATGCTAAAGCTGAAACTCCAATACTTTGGCCACCTCATGCGAAGAGTTGACTATTGGAAAAGACCCTGATGCTGGGAGGGATTGGGAGCAGGAGAAGAAGGGGACGACAGAGGATGAGATGGCTGGATGGCATTACCGACTCGATGGTCATGAGTCTGAGTGAACTCCGGGAGTTGGTGATGGACAGGGAGGCCTGGTGTGCTGCGATTCATGGGGTCGCAAAGAGTCAGACACGACTGAGCTGAAAAGGACCTCATGGGGCTTCCTGGATGGCACTAGTGGTAAAGAGCCGCCCTGCCAATACAGGAGACGTGAGAGATGCAGGTGTGACCCCTGGGTTGGGAAATCCCCTGGAGGAGGACATGGCAACTCATTCCAGTATTCTTGCCTGGAGTATCCCATGGACAGAAGAGTCTGGTGGGCTCACAGAAGAGTCAGACATGACTGAAGCAACTTAGCCTGTGTGCATACACACACAAGGACCTTATAAATCATAGTTGCCTCAAAAATGTTATAGACTTGGTTCCCGGTCAGAAAGAGTGATGGGAAACTGAGGGAATAACACAGAGAAGCTGCTACTCTGTGGCCTCACTAGGAGTTTATCCTAAGGAGAGAGTGAAGAGAGTCACAGTGATTTAGCTAACAGTATCCTACAGCATTTGGAAAAACGAAAGAGTGGAAATCACCTAAGTATCCAGCGGTGGGAAAGGCACACGCATATGGTGGAAAGGAATGCGGCTATCCAAAGCTGGATTGAGTAACTCAACTGCAAAGGGTCAAAGGCCTTTCTGTGGAGGAAAGGCTCACCACAGAAGACTTTTTCAAAGTACGATATTAAAAAACCAAATACTTGTATTCTCCTTCTACTCCATTCCCACTTACAAAGGTAGAAAAAGGGCCAGAAGTAAATAGACCCACGTGTGAATAGTAGTTGTCCCTATAAGGTTGGACATTTTTCAGTTTTAAAGGTCGGAGAAGGCAATGGCACCCCACTCCAGTACTCTTGCCTGGAAAATCCCATGGACGGAGGAGCCTGGTAGGCTGCAGTCCATGGGGTCGCTAAGAGTTGGGCACGACTGAGCGACTTCACTTTGACTTTTCACTTTCATGCATTGGAGAAGGAAATGGCAGCCCACTCCAGTGTTCTTGCCTGGAGAATCCCAGGGACAGGGGAGCCTGGTGGGCTGCCGTCTCTGGGGTCGCACAGAGTCGGACACGACTGAAGCGACTTAGCAGCAGTAGCAGCAGCAATCACAAAGGTACATTTTTTTTCCCAAGTAAACTAATGACATGGCAAGGGCAAGGGGAATGGGAAGGTGAGCCAGTGCAGGCTCTCTGCCTCCCAGCAGAGCTCTGCCCGGCCTTGTGAATGAGCTGTTGAACTTCAAAGCCAGGGCAGAGAGAGCGTCTCATTGTGTTGGAATGTGGGCGATGAGGCTCACAGGAAGTGATGACAAGCTCTTTGTTATATAAGCTCACCAGTCTTGCTCGATGGTGCCAGCGCTGGCCCTTGGTGCCGGATCAGGACGTCGTCCGTCTGTGTCTGTGGTCACAGCCCTCGTCTGGGCAGAGTCCTGTTATCAGAACTGCGCAGCCAGGCACTGGAAGCCGCAATGCACACCTGCTGGCATGTTTGGCTATTACACGTGAGGAGAAAGGCCAGCGTGGAGGGATTCACTGGCATTATTGCACCAGGGGAGGTGTGGGGATTTTCCCTTGCCCCTTCAGAAGACGTCGATCCTGGCCTCCTCATAAAGCCAGAGTTACCTGCTGTTCCTCTGCTTTGGTTCCTGTCTGTCTGAGCTGTTTTTACAACTGTGGTCCTGCTGATGGGAGTTAGTCCCTGAAAGAGGGGACGGTTCCCTCGAGCTGGGAACATGGCTTCTCCAGAGGCAGATGGCAGTTTCCCCCTGTAAACTTCCTTGCTGGAGGCAGGCCAAACTAGGCCATGCACGGGCAGGTGCCCACTGAAGCTGTGCAGTCTTGGAGTTTGCTGTATGGGAGGGTGTGTGTGCACACCCACTGTGGGTAAAGATGGTGAAATGTTGCTGCCATTGCACTTGCCCTTGCATCAGAGATTCTGAGCTACTTTGTATTGAGAACCCTTTGTGTGTTTTACTCTGCTGAGTGTTTTAGGTGTATCACTAAACTGTAATCCTTTCAGGAACTCTACAAGGAGTTTATTGTCCATTTTTTGTATAAGAAAACAGACCCAGGTCAGGGAACATGGCCAAGGCCTGTCCAATTTCCATGTTTTTATTGACATTCCTGTCTCATTGGAGACCAGGAGTTCAGCATGTACACATTTTTGATTTAAACTTTTAACTCATGGCTCAAAGCTTGAAACACTCTAACCATTCTGGATGAATTAAACCTTGAGGCTCCATGGCTGGGTGGCTTGGACAAGTCCTGTCTCCTCTCTGGGCAACACTGCCTCCATCTGTAATGGCCAGGTGTTCTCTGATACCAGGCTTGGTCTTTTCAGAAGTTAAAGACTTAGGACAGCCATCCCAGACTGCAGGTGCCTGTGGAATGCGGTTGATCTTGTAAGAGGTCTTTTACTATCTAGTTGAGGCCCGAATATCAGGTGACTGTTGTCCCCAATTAACGAGACACAAGAAATAAAGTTACGCAACTTTATAATGAAACCACATTTCTCACTATCATTTCAATTCACCCAGTGTTTAAGGCACGCGTCCTGCCCTTGGCAAGCTCTCGTATTTCATTCCTTGGCGTGATCACCCACCTTTTCACCTGAATTGGTTTGAAAAGCCTTGGGCAGTTTCCAGAAATCAAATACACTCTAAAGGATGGAAGATTTACCACCCTAAGATGTTCAAAGAAGTATGTGGCCTTCACTGGGGGCCCTACTCAGAGAGGAGCCCAGAGGGGCTTTGGGGACAAGGTTGCTCCTCCCAGGGTAGGGGTGGTGGCTCTTGTTCTTGCTTGCATGTGCCCATTCCCACGCAGAGCAAACTTTCTGTGAAGGGCCAGGTGGTAAGTGTTTGAGGCTTGAGGGACAACATGCAGCTTCTCAGTTTTTTCCTTGTTGTTAGAAAGTGCCTGGAGATAATATACAAATGAATGGGCATGGCTGTGTTTCGATAAAACTTTACTTATAAAAACAAAACTTTGCAGGGACTTCCCTGGTGGTCCAGTGGCCGCCCCCTCCTCCACCCCATGCAGGAGGGAACTAGATCCCATCTCATATGCCTCAACTGAAAGATCTTCCATGCCACAACTAAAAAAAAAAATTCCACTTGCTGCAGTGAAGATAAAAAATTCCATGTGCTGCAATGAAGACCCAGCGTAATCAAACAAATAAATAAAGAGAAAACTTTGCGGACCTCTGGCATAAAATGTTAGGCACATCTCTTCATAATCACAGCCCATGTTGACTTGTTCCTTCTGTATTTTGTACATACTTGTTTTGACCTCCTGATTGTATGGAAGTTCCCCACCCACCGCTCCTCCCCATACTCATGGATTTCTTGCAAGCTCTCTCTGACCTAAACATGCTATGAGAGCTTTCACCAATATTTAGTTGCACAGAAGTAGCCCACATTCTCATGTCAAAAAGTATGCCTTTTAAAAGTGTATTACTTTCGCCTCCAACTGTGTAGTCCTATGTGAGATCTCTTGTTGTATTGTCTGGCTCTTTATAAAGATGTAAGAAATTGATGGAGTGTCCAGGTGCTTACTCTTATACGTTTCTCAAATGCTGTCAGAAGAAAAATTCCACCCCTAACATTCCACAGTGCTTGAGTCTTGACTTTTCTGGCCACTCTTTTAAGTCGCTTCAGTTGTATCCAACTCTTTGCGACCCTGTGGACTGTAGCCTGCCAAGCTTTTCTGTCCATGGGCTTTTCCAGGCCAAGAATACTAGAGTGGATTGCCATTTCCTTCTCCAAGGGATCTTCCCGACCCAGGGATCAAATCTCTTTATGTCTTTTGCATTGGCAGGAGTGTTCTTCACCATTAGCGCTGCCTGGGAAGCCCCAGATGAGTCCTTCATCTTCTATCTTTCAAAAGTGACTCCAGACATGTTATGGCTTAAACAGTCTCCATAGCTTCCATGTCTTTACTCATAGCTTGATGTTCAAGCTGACCCTTACCTCTGTGAAAGGTTCCCTCTTGTTCCATGATTCCTGGCTAGCTGGTTGGAAGGTACTTGCCTTCCGCCAGGACTTTACCTCCATGCCCTTTACCTGTTGTGCACCTTTAACCTTTACCTTCTTCATCCTTCTCAGTGGGAGCACCTTACACAGGGCCGGACCTGGAGGAACCCAGAAGTGCATGTCAGATGAGTGGCCTCAGTGAGGTTGATTGAGGACCCAATGTGCTCCAAACCCCTGAGTCTCCAAACCTCCTATGACTCCAGCACAGGGAAACCCCCAAAGCCCAGTGCACCCCAGAGCAGCCAGCACACTCTAAATTATGGCACCTGGTGGGCCTCCAACAGTCAGAGTAACTTTTGTGCCCACCTTTCTGGTGTGGTGGTGACACTGGAGGGCGAGTAGGTGGGCATGTGAGAAGAGCAGCCTCCTCCCTCCTCAGGGACAGGTGGGGGTGAGGATCATAACAGGCAGCCCACCTTGAGCACCCTCCACAGGCAGAGCTCTCAGCCGGGGCCCTGCATGTGATCTGCGCAGGCTCAGGGCGGTAGGATTTAGGGATCCTTCGGCTCTTTCAGCACCGTGCCCAGCACCTAGGTGCTCGACAAATATTTTTTGAATGAATAAGTGAATTAGACTAGGAGGAGGTTTTTCTCGAAGGATTTGTTGTGGCCAGATGGAAGGGCCACAAATGCCTTACTAAGGAATTAATTGAGCCCTTGCTCCGTAGGCAGTGGGGACTCAAGGACAGGTTTGTGCAGGGAGGGGCACCTGTGCAACATGTGTCACGCTTACCCCATTATTTGCCCTTTCCGGTGTGGCCAGATAATGCCAGATAATGAGGTGTTGGGCTGCACAAAGTGCTTCCTTGTGCCCGAGAGAGGCAGGGCCGGCCTTGAAGCCAGTTGGCCACAGCCTCCTCCCTGTAATTCATGGGTAGTGGCAGGTTGGAGTGGGCTGCCAGGCGGAGCCAGGACTTGCCTGCCTCTCCATGTCGCCGCACAGGGGCTGCGGCCCTGACGCAAGGTCTGCCCCTCTGAGCTTTCCCTGCTGCTAGCGTGTTCTGGGAGGATTAAAGGCAGCCGACTGGCTCTTCCCAGGACTTGCTGACTCAGTTGATGGTTCCTGTGGCAGGGGAGCAGGGAGTACCATTGCCTCTTGATTTCTTTCCGCTTGTCCAGCTCTGCATTCCCAGGCTGGGTCACCTTGGGCTTCTCCTTTCTGAAGGCAGCTGGACCCACAGCTAAGTGCTGTCACCCCCTCATCCCCCAGAGACCACTTTTCCAGGAAAGATGCAACTCATTGTTTTTAGCCTGGGAAATGCAGTTAAGACATCAGTCCTGCAGACATAAAGAACAGACTTGTGAACACAGTGGGGGAAGGAGAGGGTGGGACGACTTGACCAAAGAGCGTGGAAACACATATATTACCATATGTAAAACAGATAGCAAGTGGGAATTTGCTGTGTGACACACACAGGGAGCTCAGCCCAGTGCTCTGTGACAACCTAGAAGGGTAGGGTGGGGAGGCCGATGAGGGGGGCGGTGTTCAGGAGGGAGGGGACATATGTATACCTGTGGTTGATTCATGTTGATGTGTGGCAGAGGCCAACATAATATTGTAAAGCAATTGTCCTCCAATTGAAAAAATAAAAAAGACATCAGTCCCTGGAATCTAAGTCTGCAGAACTGTTACCTTGTTCACAGGGGGCTGTTTCAGTGGTTCAGGTCCCTACATGTGTATTGGGTGAGCCCCCTGGTGTGGGCATGGTGAAGTATGCAGAACAGGGCATTGTGGAGTAGGTAGAGAGGCTGGGGGGCAGGGCCACAGGCACAGAGCGTTCCACCACACAGCAAAACGATCAGCGTCACAGGGGCATTGATACTGGGGGGCGTGCGAGGGAGGCTCCAGTCTGGCCCTGAAAAGTGGCTGCAGGAAGATTGAGAACTATAGGCAGAGGGTACAGCTTGACCAAAGTCGTGGAAGTCAGCAAGTACAGCTGGCGTCTGGTGGGAAAGTCATGGGGCTGGAGCACAGTTGGAACAGGTTGGGCTGTGGGTTATCTGGCCAATGGGGGCCTCTGAGTGTCTCTGAGGGCCTGGCCAGAATTAGCCAGGCAGTTCTGTATTGTAGTAACGGGTCTGAGGGACCCCTGGCTGCGTCCCTCTGTCACTCAGGGACATGGGGAAAACCTAGGGCCTGGCCCATGGTGAGAATTAGCAGGAATTGGATGTCTAGGCTGGGCCTGGTCACCCCAGGAAAGCCCGTGCTTGGCCAGGCTGGAAATGAGCCCCTGCTGTTCTGGCTGCGGCATCTGCTTGCTTGGGCTGGCCTTGAGAAAGCCTGTCACAGTGGCTTCTGAGGCAAGCCAGCAGATGGGCAGGACGGAAGGGCCACTCCTGCGGAGCAGGGGAGTGCTGACCCTCACACGGGCACTTGGTTTGCCCTGGGCCCTCACACTGGTATTGTCTCAGCTGCTCCAGGAGGCAGAGAGCACAGGAGGTGGGGGTGGGGATTTCCAGTTCCCATTTTAGGGATGGGGAAGTGAACTGCTTGAAGCACCCCCCCCCAAGGCCAGGGAGGCCCCCCGACCCTACCCCGAACAGGGCTGGGCCTCCCCACTCCCGGCCCAGTGTATTACTCACCACTCAGCACAGTCCTCAGTAATTTAAGGGCATTGGTACAGTTAGGAGACAGTCCTCAGTAATTTAAGGGCATTGGCACAGTTAGGAGATGAGGTTTGCAGTTAGACAGCTGAAGATGGTGGGGGATTTTTGGTTTCACTTAATACATGTTAAGTTCCTACTGTGTGCCAGGTGCTGTGTTAAGCTTTTTTTTTTTTTTTTGCTTCATTCTTGCGACAAACCTTGTCAGTGGGTACTTTTTAAGAATTTTTTGGCTATGCTGGTTCTTCAAGTTGCTGCAAGCGGGCTTTCTCTAGTTGCTGCAAGCTGGGGCTACTCTTCGTACACAAGCTTCTTATTGCGGTGTCTTCTCGTGTTGCAGAGCATGGGCTAAGTTGTTTGGCGTCATGTGGGATCTAGTTCCCTGATTAGGGATAGAACCTGTGTCTGCTGCATTGGCAGGTGGATTCTTAACCGTGGGCCATCAGGGAAGTTCCCAGTAGATACTTTTTTTTAATCCCCAGTGAGTAGAAACTGAGGCACAGGAATTTGAGTAACTTGCATAACAACCCAGCACAGGACAGACATGGCATTTGAGCCCTAATGGTGCTACCCCCGGGCCTGCTCTAACCCCCATGCCCTAGTGTCTCTGTGAGGCCAGACGGGCATGAGCCCCTCATTTGCCTCAGCAGACTCCTTGCCTGCTTTATAATTAGAACAGACTGAATTTCTGCTAATGACTTCCTCATGAGATGCGTATTCAGACGCTCCGGAGAATATTCAAGAACGAGAAAGGAAATAGGTATAGAATGAGGTTGTTTCCACTAAGGCCCAAAGCGCTATTTTTAACAAGTATGTTTGCAAGCCAACTGCAGCTGGCTCCGTTTTGGCAGCTAGCTGGCTCCCGCCATAACTGTCTCCTCTGCTGTCCTTGGTGCATCCCGTACCAGCCCCACCTACCACCCCGTTATGGGGGACAGCTGACATCATGTCACTCCAGAAAAGCACGATTCCTGCCTGGCCATTGGCTTCTCAGAACCTCCAGTGGCTTCCCATTGCCTTTTGGTGTAATATGGAGTTGCTTTAACCTGGCATTCAAGGCCACCTACAAGGTGGTCCCCCAGTCCTTTTCCTGATGTGCCAGGAACATCCTTACCTAAACTCACTGAATTTTTACCCCGCTGAGCTTTGCCCCTGGCTATTCCAAGGCTAGCATGCCCATCTTCCCTCCCACCACTCCATCCTGTCTGGCAAATACAGGTTCAGCTCAGATCTTGCCTCTTGGCAGAACATGGACACAGTCTTTATTCTGCTCCCTCATCCCGCCGCCCATACCATGGGTCATATTTCTGGGCCTTGCTTGTGATGGCCTGACTTGCCTCACAGGTAATTGTGTGGTGCTGTGACTGCCCCTCCCCTGTGCAGAGCTCCTGGCTGGGTGATGGATTCACCTGTACGCATGGTGAGGGGAAAGACAGGGCAAATAGAGCCTTTGTGGGCAAAGGCAAATGAAGGTTCCTGATTAGTGAAAAGGGCTTTCTGGGTATCAGGCATGAAGGGCTTATTTCTGATTGTGTAGAAAACAGTGAACCTGGTGGTGACTGTACTTAGGCCTTTCATCCCTGGCTAGACGTTCTAAGAGAGGTTTCGAGTGAGGATAAATGTCATAGGCTCTCATCTGTTCCAGTCTCCCAAGTGCCAGGTCCTCTGGAAGTTAACTGCCCCCTAAGCATCTGTGGAGCAGGAATCTTCTTCATCAAACTGTCTCCTTGCCATGGGACAGCTGCATTCCCCTCCCAGCCTGCACACTCCATCACCCCTCACCTTGCTGGTTACTCCTCTGCTTCAGAATATTAACACGTTCTCTGTTTACAGTAAAGCCCCAAAGTGGAGCCCTCAATCCACCCCCCCCCACCCTCCATTTCTATGTGTCTTTGTTATACGCCCACCGTACAACCTCTTTAGCAGTGTAGCCTGATCACTTTACTCTTCCTTCCCTCACTTCCACGCCCCCTCCAGATGCCTTACCACAGATCCACCCGCCTCAAGTGCAGTTATTCCCGCCTGAGCCCACAGGAGATATGCCTCCTCCAGAAGGCCACCTGACCCCCACCAGTACCACCTGCCTGCCCGCTCCCTCTGGTGACCATATCTCATCTCCTTAAGCAGAGTGGCTGGAGCCTGTGGGCCGGTCCCCTCTCTGCATCCCCATCTCTACCCTCCTCCCACTCCGTAGGGGCTAATGCACGTCTGAGGCCACCCTTCTGCAGTCGGCTTCGGTGAGAACAGCCTTGCCAACCATTGTGTGGCTTCACAAGTGGTCTCATTCCCACATGAGACAGCCCTCAGGTGACCACGGTTTCTGTTTTCCCTGAGAAGTAGCTGAGCCTTACCCAGGTCAGTCACATTGCCAGCCGGCGGCCCAGATGGGAACCACAATCTCTCCTGGCTCTCTCTGCCTTTCGGAACCTGGAAGTTCAGTCACTCTTTGCATTTCTCTGAGGGAGCTGAGCCTCCAAGGAGAGAACTCGGAGGAGAGGAGAGGGTGGAATTTCTGAGGACAGATAATAAGCCTTATCCTCTGAGAACAATCACAATGTGAGGCTCAGGCTGCTATCAACACTCCCATCTGTGGTGCAGCATTAGAACGTGACCTCAGAACCCCAATCACCCTTTCTGGCTCAGAATAAGAATGTGGCCCAGGGATTGTGGAGAGCAGGGCAAGGCCAGATCCTCTGTCAGGAGCCACTGGCGGAATTCCTCCTCCTCTTCCCTCGCTCCGGCTCCAGTCAGCCCTGAGCTACCCTGGGGTTGGGCATGGGAGGAGTGGGCTCTTGGGCTGTTGGAACCAAGTTGATGGGCATGGCCCCTGCCAGGGCGAGTGGTTGATGGCAGGCCCCAAGCCAGATATGTCTTG
Organism: Oryx dammah; assembly: GCF_014754425.2. Lineage (NCBI taxonomy): Eukaryota > Metazoa > Chordata > Mammalia > Artiodactyla > Bovidae > Oryx > Oryx dammah. Next base: position 60,966,641 of record NW_024070185.1, on the reverse strand, counting down.
GACTTGGGAGGTACCTGAGATTCCCTGAGATGTTTCTTGTATCAAAGTCATTTCTGGACAACTGCGAGCTGTACAGTCAAATTAAAGAGGTTGTTCAGAAAGCCAGCCTGGTCATCTACAGGAAGGAGCATTACAAGGGAACCTTGTGGCTTTGTGACCTCAGCTCTGTAGATGGGGGAGGGACAGGGGATCATAAAATCAGGAGATTTGAGCCAAGAATCATGGAATCCATTTATTCACACACCTCTGGGCTGCAAAAATAGGATGGAGTCTTTGGCCCAGGGGCCATGACCCCCTTTCTTTGGATCTTGAAGCCTTGATATCTGCAGTAGCGCAAATAGGCTGATGACAGAGTGATTCCAGGGCTATAATAAAGTCTTGCACTTGGCTTTCTCTTGGGCTTTTCATTTAAAGTGCACCTTTTTTTTTTTTTGTAAAAGAGCCTAGCTTGTTCATTTTCTTATTTAGATGCAGTGACAAGCCAGGAATAGTTTTGAAATTTTTAAAGACTCCCGTTGCCTGGTTTGGGGACTGTATTGGAGGTCTAAATGGCCTGACATTTGACAGAGCACTTTATCTTAAGACAGCTTTTCATCATTCTAACAACAAATTATCCACATTTTTCAAAAGAATAAAGCCAACTATAAAGAACCCTTTCCTGTGCTGTATCGTCCAGGGCTGTCACACCCTCCTGTCAGCCCAGCCTGCCTGATAAGCTTCAGGAGTTCAGAAACTTGTTCTTCACGGCTGACAGTCTGTCTCAGAAACTTCCATCCCCTCACTTCCTCTGGCCCCTCTCATCCTGCTCCCAGGGCCTGTCTTTGTTCTCTCCTGGTCAGACACTCCCTTCCTGGAGCTTCATCTGCCATTTTCCACTCCACCTTTCATTCACCCGCCCCTGGTGGATGGCCCCTTGCCCACTGTCCTGCTCTGTTACACTCAGCTTCTGCCGATCAGCTGTTTTCCTTTGCTGTGTGACCTTGAGCAAATTTTTTAATCTCTCTGAACCAGTTTCCCCACTTGTAATTTTTTTTTTTTTTTTTACTTAGCACCTTAGTATGTGCTGGGTGCTGTGTTAAACACAGGTACCAGGAAGATAAGTAGGCATAAACCTTGACCTAGAACCCCAATTTAGGAGGTCTTAATAACAGAACAACGCCACTCTTGAGTCTGAAGATCCCTTCCAGCCTGGTGCCTATGCACCCACCCTGTTCTGTGGCATCCAAGCCCTAGCGTGTGTAGAATGCTTGGGCCTAGTCACACATATATGAGGGGTACAGAGGTGAGGTGGAGAAGGGGGGACCTGAATGGCTAAATCCAGACTGTAAGGTAAGGGAAGGGGGAAATTCTGGGAGTCATTTGGAATTCTCCGATTGTGATTTGACCTGATTTTTTAAAACTCTTATACAGCTCATCAGGAGTTAGTGAAACTGCCTTTAGTCAGTGGGAAGTGAGCCAGATTAAAAAAAAAAAAGTTCTTGTTAGAGTGTCACAGGATATGAAATGTCACTTCTTAGCCCTCACAGCTCTTTGCGAGCCTGTGTCTGTCCCCCAGACTGGTCTGGGAACTCCTAGAGAACTGAAGTAGTGTCTCACTCTGCTTGTCCCAGAGCCCAGCATGGGACCTGCCCCAGAGTCAGCCCTGGGGGCTGAATGGGGGTACAGACAGAACTAGGGGCTCAGAGGAGGGAGAGCTCACGTCTAACCATGGAGGGGGAGTTTCTCAGAGGAAGGTACGCGCAGGTTGAACCATGATGATGATAATACAGTAGAACCCTTACTGCTGCAAGCCTGAGGTGGGCTCCATTATTATCCTCACTTCCTAGATGAAGAAACTGAGGCCCAGAGAGGTTGAACAAGTTTCCCAAAGTGACACAGCTAGGATGTGAGCTCAGCTATAACTGGAGTTATAACTGGAGCTCATGTTCTCGAGGACTGTGCCTTGGAGCCTAGGTAGAATTTGAACGTGCAGTAACTGGAGAATGGAGCGTCTTTGGTGGGCACTGGGTGGGCAGAGAGCCATGACTGGGAAGCTGGCTGGTGACTCCTGCAGTTGAGTGTGGACCATGGTGGACAGTGAGGGGCTGACAAGCAGGCCTCTGCACCACGCAGGTGGAACAGAAGATCCTGAGTGATGTGGGGTCTCCTCACAGGCTTTCCTTCACACAGGCTAGCAGACAGGAGCCCTCAAGCTGACTTTTTCTCCAGTTCTGCAGACCCTCAGCAACTTAGTGAGCCCACCCTCGGAGAAACTGGCAGGACCCTTCTCTACAGAGAGAAAGGATGGTACATGGAACTGGTTTTGCCCCAGCCCCCCATGTGTGGCCCCATGCCAGCCCCTTACTCTCTCTGGTTGTGTTTCATCACCTCTGCAGGAAAAGAGTTGCCTTAGTGGAGTCTCTTTTAAGTCCTTGGAGCATAACATTGAGAGCCAGAATCTGGGACAGAGGAGCTGGGTTTGAATTCTGACTCTAACTTGCTGCCATGGTGACTGTGGACACATTACTCAACTACTCGCTTGCTCAGTTTTTCCATCTGCAAAATGGGGACAACGTGTGAATCTGCTCTATAGGAGTTGTTGGGAACATGAGAAGAATTGCACATAGCCCCTGGTCTCTGCTCTCAGTATTTATTGTCTTATGATCATGCTTGTCCCATCCTTGCTGTCTCCAGCCCCTGACTGCCCCCATGACTCAGTGGAAGGGAAGGTCTGGGGCTCAGAGGCTCTCTGGCCACCCACAGAGCTGCTGCAAGGCCAGGGATGCCTGGGTTTGCCCCATCTACCAAGCGCGTTTGCAGTGTCGATGCTGAGATCATCGCTGCCAACGGCCGCGCAGCCTCAGCCAAGCTCTTGCAACATTCCCCAGGAACTGGGGGTTCCTTGTGCCCCAGTCCTGCGTGGGTAGAGCTCCAGGCAGGCAGCACGTTTTGGCAGGTCCTCAGTGGTGTCATTGGTAAAGAGTTTCCTGTGGCTGCGCTTGTTAGGATTGAGGAAACACAGTTTTTATAGTCTCCTTTTGTTCTTCCCAGATGCTAATAAACTATTTGAAATTTGGTTTAAATGCTGCTTCTCAAAAACAGACAAACAAGTTGTTTGGGGATTTCTGTCCCCCGTTAGTCCGAGGTCATCGAGGTTGGTCTGGGGAGAGGGCCCAGTTTCATGCATTAGAGTGTGTCTTCTGAGCGTGTTTGGTATTGATTTCTGTCTGCAGGGTCTTGTCTTCCTGGAACTGTGGGTCATGCGCTAGAAAGCACCTGCATCCCAAGCGCTGGGTTGGGGGCGTTTGCCCATGCTGTCTGCTGTGTGCTGGGGAAGCTCATGGGCTGGGATTCCTTGCCTCTTGACTCACTTATGAGCCTGAGCCAGTCACTTCGCCTGGGCTGGGTTTGTCAAATCCTATGGATTATTGTGAGATTATAGTGGGATTTCACATACTTCTTTTCTGCTAGAGATCAGTGATTCTCAGTCTTGACTGCATGTTACCATCATCTGGGGGAGCTTTTAGAGAACACTGACCCCAGACCTCACCTTACACCATTTCAATATTATTTGGGGCAGAACCTAGGCATTGGTGCTTTGTGAAAACGCCCCAAGGGATTCTAAAGCACAACTTGTTGAGAACCATAGGACTAGTCCAGAGGTGGGCACACTGCAGCCCTTGGGCCAAATCCAACTGCTGCCTATTTTTTTAAATAAAGTTTTATTGGCACCCAGCTGTGCACATTTATTTAGTTGTACATGTGGCTGCTTTTGCATTACAGTGGCAATTGAGTGGAATTGTTGCCACAGAAACTGTATGTCTTGCTAATCAAAATATTATCCACTGTTTGTCTCTTTACAGAAGAAATTTGCTGACATCTCTCGCTAGACTCTTCCCCTCTTTGAGGGCAGACACTGAGCTATTTGTCCTTCTGTCCCCTTCTAGATCACCACGGGCGTTGCTGAATTCCAAAACAGAAGTGGCCTGGGTCAGTCCCAGCCCATCAATTGGGAGAAGAGGCCCTGATTAGCTTAGGCTGAGACCCTCCCCCACTAAGTGACCTGGTCCCAATCTGGAGATATGTCTCATCTCTTTCCTAGATGGTGACGCTGCCTCTCAGCGGGCAGGCTTGTGTATCCTCCCACCCTCACCTACTTTTAGGAAATGAGCCAGTTGTACTGCAGAGCAGCACCCTTTGGGCTCTCAAGCTGGGGGGCTTCTTGAGGAAGTGAGAGAAGGGGTTATACTTCTAAAAGGTTGGACCAGCTGCTGCCTCTGCCACCCCCAGTCCCCTGCTTTGGGGTACCATAAAAATCACAGAAGGAGCAGAGATCCCAGTGGCAGAGGATCTTGGTCTAGGTCCTTCTGCTGGCTCACCCAGGTTCTGCCCAGAGATCCCTATGGCAGGCAGCTCACTGCCTCCTAAAATAATCCTGTGCTATTTTGAACAGCTGTGTTTGATCAAACAGTCTTCCTAACCTTGAGTTGAAATCTTTTCTATAACCTCCACCAGTTGGTCCTCATTCTGTTGTCTGTGGCCCCACAGAACATGTCTACATCTGGTTCCAGGAATTAACTATCCATCCTGTACTGTGCACACATGCCCCTAAATCTTCTCTAGAACATACACACTTCTCAGTCTCTTTAATTATGCTCACGAGACATGGAGTTCAGGCTCTTTATCATCCTGGTGGCAGCTCTTAATTAAAGTGCAGGGCCCAGAGCTGGACGTGATTCTCTAGCATCCCTCGGCTTTATGAGGAATGGAGGGAGACAGTCCCTCCTTGCTGGTGGAAGTCATAAGGTCACACCACTGTCAATGCCCCTAGTGGGCAGCTTGGCTTTTGAGAAGCCATTAGACCATGCGAGCACAGCATCACTTTTATAAAGGTCCCAGGCAGCTGAGATCCCTGGGTTCTTGCATATCTATGGCAAGTTATGGCATTATTTCTCCTTCTGCCCACATCTGGCCTGGTGGAGTGTCTGTGGGCTTCCCAAAGGGCTCTGTCCCTTCCTGGCTTACCCTGGAGGTTAGAGACATGCACCCAGCCCCCTCACCTGGCAGATGTGTAGTGTGGTTGTGAGAGAGCTTCGTGGGCCCTGGGTTTATGACATCCCTGGGCCAGGAACGAGGTTAATATTTTTAATGGCAAAAGGGTGAGCCCCATTATTACCCCAGCTCATTAATCAATGGCAGAACCCGTTTTACCTGTTAGGTGTCCTGGTGTGGGAAGTTCATGAATGGGAATCCAATTTCCTTTTTAAAGCCAAGCAACCTCTCCCCTTCTTAAATCCAGGAGGCAGTTCTGGGGAGGGAGTCAATATTTTAGAGCAAATTTTTTCTTGGGTGGAAGGGGTTGTGGACAGCTTTTGAGGGCCCTCCCTGCCTTACTCACCAAGCTGACACAGCCAGCCAGGGGTGCTGGGAAAGCGGCAGCAGCTCACTCAAGCTGGTCCCTAAGCCAGCGCCGCCAGGTCAGGACAGCTCCAATTTGGGGATCCAGAATGATGGGGAGCTCAGGGCCATCCGTTTAGACCTGTTGCTCACAGATCAGAGGATGGGCATGATGGAACTGTGGAGAGGGCAAGTGGGGCCAGACCACTCAGGTGGACCACTCAGGTCCACCACTCAAGTGGAGCCCCTTCAGATTGGCTGGTTGGCTGGGGTGATGGTTTAAATGTCCCCAGGGAGTACATCCTTCTGGGGTTCATATCCTTCTCCCCAAATTGTTCAGTCGCTCAGTCGTGTCCAACTCTTTGAGACCCCATGGACTGCAGCATCCCAGGCTTCCCTGTCCATCACCAGCTCCTGGAGCTTGCTCAAACTCATGTCCATTGAGTCAGTGATGCCATCCAACCATCTCATCTTCTGTCATCCCTTTCTCCTCCCATCTTCAATCTTGCCCAGCATCAGGATCTTTTCTAATGAGTCAGTTCTTCACATCAGGTGGCCAAAGTATTAGAGTTTCAGCTTCAGCATCAGTCCTTCCAGTGAACCTACAGGAGTGATTTCCTTTAGGATTGAGTGGTTTGATCTCCTTGCAGTCCAAGGGACTCTAAAAGAGTTTCCTCCAACACCACAGTTCAAAAGCATCAGTTCTTCGACACTCAGCTTTCTTTATAGTCCAACTCTCACATTCATACATGACTACTGGGAAAACCATAGCTTTGACTAGATGGACCTTTGTTGGCAAAGTTAATACAGCCAGTTATTAATTCTTGTTAATGAAGCAGGGGCCGGTGTTCAGGTTCACCTTCTGGCTCTCATCCCCCTCCTGTGCTGACTGATGCTTCTGTGTGCAGAAGTGGGACCCTGTCTTTCTACTGCCTCACAGCTGCTGTGAACACCTTTATAACAACGCTGGCGCTCATTGCCTCTAGTGTAGGGACATGCCTGCACTATTTTTTGGTGGTGGGTTGTGGGGAGTAGGAGGAGGTGGGATCCTGGGCAGGATGGAGTAGGCAGTAAGCAGTGCAGGGAAGTAATTGCTAGAAGCCCGCCACCGAGCACAGCGCCAGGCAGAAGCGGTTGCTTCCCCAGGTGTGGCCCTGGCAGGTTGCAGGTGTGTTCCAGTCACAGGTAGGCCGAGGAAGAGGAAGGGAGACTTCCAGCACCCAGCTGATGAGGGAGTGTCGGGGTGGCCCTTGCCCAGCTTGGTGTGTATCTGAGCCAAATTGGCAGAGCTTCCTCTTCTTCCTTTCAAACATCCCTTCAGAGATTTCGTTCTGCTGTCGGGAAGGAACCCAGATTTTTGAAACTCAGGCGGCAGCCTGTGGGTGTCACAGAAGAGTCAAAGACTGGAAGGGAGGCTGGCCAGAGTTGAACCCTGCAACACTTCATGTGTGCTGAGGCCTTGGAGAAACTAGGAAACCTCTCTGGGCTTTGATTTATCTCCTCTGAAAACAATATAATTAGGAGGATGAAGTAAGACAGTGTTAAAATCTTTAGTCTTGCCTGACAGTGGGTGTTCCCTCCATCCTCAGCATCACGTCTGAGCCTCTTGCCAGTTCTCACCCTCGAGCACCTTCAGGCTCTTGGAGGGTCTGGTTTAAGGTTCTCAGGTCCTGGCACCAGCGGACCTCATTTCCAGGTGGTCGTCTCAGGGAGTAGAGCAGGGTCTCACTTCCTGGCAGAGAAGTGTGTGAAGCGAGGAAGCTGATGACGGGATATCACGTTGGGGATATCTCCTGATGGTGCCTTGTCAGAGAGGCGCTCAGCCTCCGCGATCGCTTGATTAACGCAGCAGCAGTGGATCAAAGTTTACTCTTTTGAAATTGATAAGTCTGGAACTCTTTGCCTCTCTTTAAGGATAGAACGTTTCCAGTGGCTAGGGATTTATGACCTTGTTTGGAAGGCGATTTTACAATGTGCACCAGTAATTAAGGCCACTTCTGGCTTGATTCATGAGGTTACTGTCCTGCACCGTGTTGGCATTTCATAGAGACCAGTTCTCGGTGGTCTGGAATGTGCCCTTGGAGTAAGCTGCAGGAAAAGCGAACCCCTTTAAGTAGTGGATGTATCCCAGACCATTGGAATCCAAAGGAGGGCTTGATTTTTTAAAACAGTGTTGAAAAAACTGAAATGCCCCTTATAAACCTGGAGGAAGAAGGCTGGACAGGTGGACTGGTGATCAGGGCTTTTCCTGCCATCTCACCTGCTAGTGTTTGTTCTGGTGGTGCCATATCTCCAGGGAGAGATACTGTACATCACTGAGGACCAGGGGGGCTGAGGTCACCTGTCACAGGAGCCTGGCTCAGGCAGATAGCTGAGCTGACGTGAAAGGTCAAGGTTCACAGCCACAGCTGTCGGTCAGTGCCCTAACTGCACTTTGCTCGTTGGGTTTTTTTTTTTTTTTTTTTTTGTTTTGTTTAGGGCAGACCAGAGCCCTTCTCTCTTTGACCATTGGCTGTGGTAGAGGGCACACATCTGACCCTTACAGCTTATCTGGAAAAAAACAAAAAACTGAGGTCCTTGGCCTCCTGGAGCATGTGGGAGGCTGGGGATGTTGTGCCTTTATGGACATGCTTGTACATTCACATCTAAGTGCAGGTGCATATGCTAGGCATGTGTGTATATATTTACTTATTTTATTTACTAAACACTTAAATGATGTCTACCTTGTGCTATGTGCATGATTCTAAGCATTTGACAAATATTTAAGACACAATTCTTGTAACAATCTCCTAAGGTAAATCTTTGTATTCCCAGTTTATAAATGAGGAAACTCGGGACAGAGTGTAAGTTGTGTAGCTTGCCTAAGGTCATGCAGCCTGTTGATGGCCCAGCCAGAAAGTGTACAGGTGCTTGAGTGAAAATGTGCTTGTTTCTAGTACCCTAAGCATAAGGGGCCCCTTATAGGCATGAACTCAGGCTTCCCCCTGGAGAGGAATGGCCCAACAAACCCTCCATTGATTAATTAGCTCATTGACCCATCTAACATTTACTTGGCCCCCGTTATGCCAGGCTGGGACTGGGCATTGGGATGTAGATGGGCAGAGCCAATAGGACCACCCTGTGTTGAAAGCTTTGGGCACTGTGGCTTCACCTTGGGGTTCTCAGGGCAAAGGCTGCAGGTCTGAAATCACTCTGCTGCTGCTGCTAAGTCACTTCAGTCGTGTCTGACTCTGTGTGACCCCATAGATGGCAGCCTACCAGACTCCTCCATCCCTGGGATTCTCCAGGCAAGAACACTGGAATGGGTTGCCATTTCCTTCTCCAATGCATGAAAGTGAAAAGTGAAAGTGAAGTCGCTCAGTCGTGTCCGACCCTTAGCTTCCCCATGGACTGCAACCCACCAGGCTCCTCCGTCCATGGGATTTTCCAGGCAAGAGTACTAGAGTGGGGTGCCAGTACCTTCTTCCTGAAATCACTCACATATTTACAAATCTGGCACCTCTGGGTAGGGGATCCAGGAGCAAAGAGAATGGGGAAAATGTATCCACGAGCCTGGAAAACTCAGTGGTCCTAAGCCCACTAGTCCACCCCCCGGGCTCTGGAGGACCTGATCAGAGAGAAGTCTTGTAGAGCCATGGGTGATGGGATGGAGGGAGCAAGTGTGCAGTGCCCACGTGTGCTTATTTTACTGTATTTCCTTCCAGTCCCCCCCCCCTTTTTTCGGGGGCTGATCCACACAGAATGTAGGATCTTAGTTCCCGGACCAGGGGTCGAACCTGTACTCCTTACATTGGAAGCTCGGAGTCTGAACCACTGGACCACTAGCCAGGGAAGTCCTGCTGTCCTTTTTTTTTTTTTTTTTTAATGTACTTAAATATGCGTCTTTCTTTCTCTCTCTTTCTCTCTCTTTTTTTTTTTTTTTGGTGTTATATTTTAGAAAAATTGAATCTTCCTAGTTTCTATGTTGAAATCGGACTTTTGTTGATTGCTGGATTGCCAAGGATAAGGCTTTTTTTTAACCAGTAAAGATTCTGGGGACTTCCATGGTGATTCGATGGCTAAGACTCCACACTCCCAATGCAGGATGCCTTGGTTCCGTGGTCAGGAAACTGGATCCTGCATGTTGCAACAAAGATCGAATCCCACATGCTGCCACTAAGACCTCCTGGTACAGCCAAAATCAATCAATCAATCAAAAATAAATTTTGAAAAGATTCTGTTACCCTCTTTTGTTAGCTGCATAGTGGGGGTCCTCAGGCAGCTCACCCTATCCTGGAACAAGTCAGAACTCCAGCTGCCAGTTCAGAATATTCTCCTTCTGCACTTTCAGCTGTGGTCTGAGCCATAGATGTCTGCACTAAGGAGGTGCATTTTTAGACTCTACTGAGAACAGTGTCACTGCAGGCCACTCACTTCTCTGCCTGTGGGGTCAGGAGCCGGCACGGGCTGCCAGCGTCCTCAGCTACAGGGTGGGTGAAGTGTGGGTCCCACAGTGGTCTGGTGCTCTGTCAGCCAGTCAAGGGGGGCTGTGGCCCCTCTGCACACAGGCTCACCCTGCTGGGGTCTGTGGCCCCCAAGGCCTTTCCAGACGCTCACGTGCTCTACCAGCCCACCCACTGAACAGGAGCTTCAGCTCTCCCTGAAGCTGCCAGGTGGCATTGCAGGCCTCTGAAGGGACTAGTGGCCCATCAGTGTCCCCATTTGGTTTTGTCCAGGTGCTGGTTACTTGTTCCCTGGAACAGTGGCCCTCACCCAGGAGAAAACGACCCAGGGCCTTTGTGTGGGAACATTGCTTGTGTTAGGGAGGCCTGGTTCCAGGGACGGCCTGCTTCCATGAGTCTGTACAGTTTCCACCACCTTTTCAAAGCCATTATTATCTGCTCAGAACCCTTGGAGGGGATGGGACCTGGAGATCCTTCTTACCACTGCATGGATGAGGAACCTGAAATTCTGAGGAGAACAGTGGTGTGGGCAGGCCAGGGGCCAAGTGGGACAGGAGTCTGGGGCCATCTGATGGGCCCTCCTGTTGCTGCAGCTGGGGGTAAACTCACCAGGTGTGAGGCTCTTCTTGGCCCCCGGCAGCAGATGCTGTCAGCCTCCGCCACGTCCTTCCTACTCACCAGTCCAGCTTCCTCCAGCTAGCTTGTACCTGCATCTCTCCCCAAGGCTTTGTGCAGGACTTGCAATGGGGTGATCATCCTTCCCACACTCGTGAGGCAGCCCAGAAGTCAGGGCTCAAGAATAGCTTCCAAAGGGCCCTCCCAGAGTTAGTTGGTATCTGGTTCCCCTGTCTTCCTCACCTTGGTAAAGTGACTCTGAACAGTGGGTTTATGTAGACAGTGTTCAAAAGTTTCCAAATTGGGTAGAGTTTGGGTGGTCCACCTTGGTAGCTGACTTGATTACCCAGCTTTCCTGCTGCTATCCCCTCCCTGACCCATTTCCCCATCCTTCCTAAGTGTCAGCTCCCAAATACACCACTTGCACCTGAGTCCTGGCTTCCGGTTCTGCATCTGGGAGAACCCAGACTAAAATATCTGGCCTGTGGCATCTCAGGTGGGAACAACATCCTTTCCCCGTTCTCTAGTGTTTTTGCCCATGCCAGTATGGTGTTATCCCTTGGTCTGTTGACTCAGTTTCTTCCCACCCCTGGAGGAAGGTGTTTTCACAGTGAAGGGGTGAGAGCTCAGGCTCAGAGAAGAGAAAGAGACGTGCCCAGACTGCCACACCTGGGGAAAAGCCAGAAAGCGCTGAAGCTCAGGTCCCTGAATTCAGTACCGCCCTAAACATCCCCGCCCACCCTTGCTCCTGCCCAGTGCACCTTGTGAGGCCCCTGCTGTGCCCAGGGGCTGATTGCCTTATGGAAGGACCCGCCCGAGTCTGCCTCTCAGCAAAGAGCACATCATGAGCACAGGGTAACTCTGATTAAACAAGCCACTGACACCATTACAGACAGGTATGACATTGCAATGTTCTGTCCCTGGTAACTTTCCTGTACCTTGGGTGGGTGCCAAGTACATGTAAGAAAAAGTGCTGTGGGTTTCAAGGACAGCTGCTTAACTTAGAGGACTGCATGTGAGAAAGAGTTAATTGGGGCTTGGTTGCTGAAGGATTTGAGAACATGGCATTGTTTTCAAAAGTGAATCACCGTTTATTGAGCACCCACTATTAAGCTGAATATAATTGGAAACTTGCAAATATGGTGGTGGTAATTATGGCCGATGCTGCGTGTCCTCCATAAACAGGCAGTGACTCGGGGATGGGGGTGGGGGCCGCTGTTTAGTACTCACATCTTAGAGGCGCTGGGGCCTGGCTTGCCTTGCTGCTCCCAGGTTGGAAAAGTGCATGAATCATCCTAATGGGCTGCATTCAGAGAGAATGACCCTTCACTTAGTACGGTCCTGCACCACTGTTGCTGATTATTGAAATGCGCTGTGCCAGCCTGGGCCCCGTCTCCCCTTGATCCAGCTGTGAGCACAGAGCACAGGCTGGTGGGAGAAGCCCCCTTGTTCTCCACTCCTGCTCTCTCCTGGGCCCTGCGTGGAGCATGGAGGCCTGGTTTCCAGGGGTTTTCAGAAGTGCCCGAGACCTCGGGAAAGGCCTTGGCTTCTTTACTTTACATACTTTTCCTTTGCACACTGCGTTTGCTTTACATACTTTTCCTCTGAGTCCACTGGAGAAGTTGTTCTTATTGGACACAGCCTCCTGTTACCGTGAGAAAGCCCCACGGGCATGCCTGATCCTTCCTTGGGAAGGGAACAGTGGATGGGACCAAAAAATGACTCCAATTCAGCCATCTAAAACCCATTTTGGAAGCAGGCGGCTATAAATATGTATGTAGGTCACCAAATGACTTAGGTTTTCGTGTGGCTGGGATTTGCCAGGAGTCTGGTTCTGTCACCCTGCTAATGAGCATTCTGTTACTGGACATCCAGGTCACTTGCAAGACCCTTCCCCTCCCTCCCCAGGCCTGTTTCCTCCTAAATAAGAGGAGGGACTCCCAGCAGGCTGGATGATGGGTTGAGATGATGATCATCAGAACTGACATTTCTCAGGACTCGCCATGTGCCAGCCCCGTTCTAAGTATATCACTCAGATGGGATCATTTTATCCCCACCCTGCTGTCATTTTATAGACTAGGGGCCTAAGGCCCCGAGAGGTGACCGACTTTCAGAACTGTCCCCTGTCCCTGCTCCTGATGATGCCGCCTCCTACACTTCCAGTCTAGAGAGCCCTGCCAGGGAAAAAGAAAATCCCCATCTTAGCCTTCCTGTTCCGGGTCTGATCTGAGAGCACTTTCTAGGCAGTGGCCCCAAACCCAGGAGGGGCACTTGTCCCCTCTTGAGCAGGAAGCTTGGGAGAGAGGACTGTCTGGGAAGGTGGGTGCGGGTGGTTGGGGTTTGCAGGAGGGCTGGGCCATGCTGAGCCAGAGCTCAGGGGAGGACAAAGGGATGCCCAGTGGGTATCCCCAGGTGGACTGAGCCTGGCCTGGGGCTGCCTCCCACAAGGAGCTGTCTGCGGGGATGGATGAAGGTTCTTGTGAGAGGAGCTAGTGTGTTTTTTCCTGGGGCATGAATGTGGTGAGTATGCCCCAAAAATTTTAAGAAAGACTTTAAGAGAAAAATTAGATAGCCATCCAGGTATCACGGAAACCGTGTGGACCTGGGAGTGAAGAAACATTTGGTTGTCTGTTTCTGGCACTGACCTTCACTCCCTGTTCCCCAAGACCTCCTGCTCCCCAGTGCATTCGTGCTTTTCAGGCTATGGAAAGTGGAACATGTTGGGGTTCCATGTGAGATTTCCTTTGCACAATTTATACACATAAAAGTTTGAAATCCACTGGACTAGACTGTCTCCCGAGGCCCTCTGAACTCTGACCCCACATGTAGTGACTCTGCAGACCCCCAGGTGCTTCTGTCCTCAGGAGGGAGGCACTGAATTCTCTGTCCATACGTTCTGGCTAAAAGCAATGAAAAAATACTGGGATTGAGCTATCTCTTGAGTTCAAAATAGAACCTCCCACTGCTTGAGAGATGCTGAGAATCCGGTCCCTACCACATAACAGCAAGGTTCTGGGGTAAATAAACAGAGGGCCAGGCCAGGCTCCACTCCAACAACCTCCCACCTAGGACCCACAGCCTTCTTCATGGGGTGAAACTGAAGGAGGGTGAGGTGTGCATGTGAGAGGAAGGGGGAGGCGAGCAAGCAGGGCTGGAGAGGCGCTGACGAAGGCTATAATTTGGAATGCATTTTTCCTGACAAGTTGGAGCCTGCAGGTGTCTAGGCAAGCAGCTGTGGCCTTGGGAGGGGCAGGACCGGAAAGACCAGTGGAGACCACCGCCTCCTGACATGCAGGCCAGCTAACTGGCTGGTCTGTAGAGAAGCGTTTAACCACAAAACACCCAAGGTCTGCACAAAGAAACGGATGGCGGCTGCTTGGATAGTGACAACTGTCCTGAATGACTGAACTGTAGGGTTGTGAGCTCTCTGCAGCCTCATGGGCAGAACCCTTGACCTCCGTCAGTGAAAGAGGGGCCTAGCACTTCGAGGTGACTCTGCGTGGCTGAGTCAGACCTTAGAGGAGAGAAGGGGAATCTGTCCTGGGTCGGTGCAGAAAAGCATTCTCCCCACCATCTGATTTCCAGGAGTTTCGGCTGAATGCCTGAATGTAGCTAATTAATCTTCCCCAAATTAATTTTCTTACCATGTCAGAAATGATTTATTGGTGTGCCTATAAATAGAGGTGGTCTATGATGGTCAAAGCCAGGGACAGGGAGTGGCGAGCAGGGACTGCTTGCCTGTATCTCTGCATGGGGGCGGGGTGTCCCCATAGTCCTGTGTGTGTTGCAGCCTGTTGTGTGGACCCCTCAGAGCCCTGGACGTGGGCATAGACCCAGAGCACGCTGCCATCTCAGCACATGGAGGGAGTCCTGGAGGTCCTCTACCTCTAACCAGGTCCCTGGACTAGGTGCATCCTCCCCAAAGCATAAAAGGGCGAAATAAAGGATCGCTCACAAACATTTTTCTTTTTGTGGTTGAGAAATGTGACAGCTGTTGTCATGCCTAATTGCAGCCAATTTTCTCTCTGTAATCATCACTGGGGCCTTTTCTGGGGTTTCTTCTTGGGTCTTTGTTTTGTCTTCCCGAATAGATTTTCAGCTTCCTGTGGACAGAGACCCCAGCTTGATCCCGGGCTCCCAGGAGGTGCCACCATAGCCTATTCTTTATAAACTACTGACATGTCCCCATCATGACATTATTTGCTCTTCGTGAAACTCACGTAAAGTTGAGAAAGCAAATAGTTTTGCCCTGTTTCATGGAAGAATTGCTGAAGCTTGGAAAGATAAAAAAGAAGCTTGCTCAAAATTACCCAGCAAGGGTGAAGGAGAGTTGGCTCTGGCCAGAACGCTCTGTCTGGGACGTTTCTGCTTGGTGGGGTCCCTTCTATGGAGCCACTCGTTTTTCTGTGTTTTTGCACAGTTCTGGCCTGCTGCTGGGCTTTGGAAATACCACCCATCACGGTTGGGGTTCTGCAGACAGCCACCCAGCTGGGTATTCCTTGAAGCTGGTGTTCTGTGGAACAGCTGAAGCTGCGCTAACAGAGCACAGACAGGTAGTATCCGGTCTTCTGACCTCTACCCAAACCAGACAGCCACCGGTGCCTCTGCTTGGGCACCTGAGTGGCAGGAGCTCCAGTTCCCAGGCAGCTGTTCCTTTCACTGGCTGTTAGATGTCCTTCCTGACTCACCGAGCTTACTCCTGTATAGTTTGGGTCTGTGTGGAGCATCTGTCTACCTCCTCTAAGCCCTCTCCAGACCCCCAAATCCTTGTTCTGTTAATGCCATCTCTTGGTCAGCATGGCAGCTAGGTCTCCCTCTTGAGGATGTCAGGCCTGCCAGGGCCTGTGTCACGGTGGGCCCCAGAGGAAGACCAGGACTCCTGCCTGCCAGTCCCCTGATGGGGGCGGAAACAGGGAGCCGCTGGCTGCTGCTACCGTGCATGCTGTTCACTCACCTTCAAGGAGCCCTCTGACCCCCAGAGTGGAGGGGATGGCTGGGTTGCCCGTGTGGCTCCTGGGTTTCAAGCTGGAAAGCCAAGACTCAGGACCCCAGCCTGTCTGTGGCCCCTCTGCCCCTGCACAGTCCAAAGGCAGGCCAGTCACACACTGGCCTGTATTTTCAGCCAGGGATGTTGGATTATGCTAGAGTCAGCACCCCTCACCTCTCTAAGGCAGAGAGAGCTCCTTTTGTCTTAGCTGTTCTCTCTGTCTTATTTATTTATTTATTTTTGGCTTTATTAATAAATAAAATTGATTGATTGATTGATTTGGGGGGTCTTCTGTACTACGTGGGCTTTTCTTTAATTGCCACGAGTTGGGGCGCTCTTTGTTGCAGTGAGCTGGCTTCTCACTGCGGTGGCTTCTCTTAGGGCAGAGCACGGGCTCCGGGGCACTCGGACTTCAGAAGTTGCAGCTCATGGGCTCATTAGTTGCAGTCCCCAGGCTTCCAGAGCACAGACTTAGTAGTTGTGGCACAGTCTTAGTCGCATGTGGATCTTCCCAGATCAAGGATCGAACCCATGTCTTCTGCGTTGGCAGGCGGATCTTTTTTTTTTTTTACCACTGAGCCATCAGGGAAGCCCCTTAGTTGTTCTTTAAAGTGGTTCGAATGCAGTGGGGAGGCTTAGTCATTTAACCTGGGGCTCCTGACCTTTTTGAGAAGTGCCTGACACTTTGCAGGCATACAGGAATGTGATGGAGGGAGCAACAACTTTATCAGTTACCAGATTCCCAAAGAGATCCATGACCCCCAAACCATGAAGAAAGCCAGCACAGTTTTAAGAATAAATTGATAAGGAACATTCCCAGGTGTGTTCACATGCAGTTTGCTTTAGAGTAGAGCAGACAAAAGCCATGTGCCTGGAACGGACACAGCCTCATGGGTTGCCGCCCCCTCACTTTCCAGGAAGAGGAAAGCAGCAGAGGGTGGTGGAAACTGGTCTTGCCTCATCCCGCAAGTGGCTGAGCTGGGGCAGCCCGATGCTGCCAGTTCCCACAGGCAGCAGAGCATAGGAGGTGCCTGTATGGCTTGGAGGAGGCAGTGGGGCAGTGGGGACAGCACAGGCCACCCACTCCTGGAAGGTGGAGCTGCCTGTCTCGTGTCCCTTCTTTTCAGCAGGCTTGAGTGCTTTTAGCAGGGATACCTGTGCATTTCACCTCTTCTCCACAGTCCCACCAGCCCTCCCTGGAGCCAGGTAACCTTCCTGGAGAGTTTGAACAGTAGTCTTGTTCTGATAGGATCTATGCTTTGAACAGAGAGCGTTGCCCATCTTCACAGCCGGGCCCAGCTTTGGCCCCGGCTCCCCTCAGGGGGCAGGGCAGTGTCTGGCCTCCCCCCAGCTCAGGCATGTTGTTCAATCTGACCAGCCCTCAGGATTGCACAGAGGATGCCATCACTCCCGCGTCTTGGATCCTGGGGATGGATCAAGGCATGTTGGATCATCTCTTACTCCACTTGACCTCCAGGGAAGAAAGCAAGAGAAAGCTGCATTTTACACTGACTTCTTGCTTCACTTTATTGAACAAGGCTGAGAAACATCTGGGAAAAGTGAAATTCCAGAGTCATATCGAGAGGCTTAGCTTTAGATTGGTGGGCAAGGGGGCTGGCTCTAACTTAAGATTTCCCAAACTTTCCTCATAAGAATCACCTGGGTTACTTATTAAATATACAAGTTGTTAGGGCTAAGAATCTGGGTTTTATAAAACAAGGATTCCAGGCCATGCCTATCTTCAGGCTAGTATAAGAAGTAGTTTATCCGAGGGAGCTGTCAGTTTGAAGAGTCTGTCTCCCCAGACATTTTTGTTACATTAAATAGAGATACAAGTTTCTGTTTAATTTTCATAAATAGGTATCATCTTGTATTTATCATTCTACAACCTGCCTTCTTTCCATTCAAAGATATGTCATGGAGCACAGTGTTGGTGCAATAGCGTTAGAGTGACAGTCTTTTTTTTTTTTTTTTTTTTAATCTAAAACATAATATTCCTTAGTAGAAACTGGCACGGTTTATTTAGCAATTCTCCTATTGATGGACATAGAAGGTTCTTGAAGTTTCTCTTTATTACTTGCTTTAGTGAACATCCTTGCCCAAGTCTCCCTGTGCACATTTAGGAATAAATACAGAGAAGTGAAACTGTTGGGTCAAACCACGTGCATTTTTGGAGTTTAGTGGATTCTGCCCAAAGTTAACCTTCACAGTGGCTCTACCATTTACCTTTCCACCCAGAGCCTGTGGAGAGAGAGGACCCGGTTCTCCATATAGGTGCCACTGTCTCATTAAAGCATGTAGGCCTGTGGCCAAGTGGAGACACCCACTTTCCTCTAGTGCTTCCCTTTGGGGGTGAATTGAAAGACGACCTCCCATCATGAAACTAAATCCTCGAGAAAACCCAGACTTCAGACTGCTGTCAGGGATGGACCAGTTCCACCCAACAGTGTGTGCAAAGCAGAAAGGAGGCCTGTGGAGCTAACTCCAGAGCCTTGTCAGAGAGGCACTGAGTGTGCTGGGATTCTAGAATCCTCTGGACTGCTGTGGAAAGGAAAGGAAAGTGAAGTCACTCAGTCATGTCCAACTGTTCACGACCCCATGGACTGTAGCCTGCCAGACTCCTCCGTTCATGGGATTTTCCAGACAAGAATACTGGAATGGGTTGCCATTTCCTTCCCCAGGGATTCTTCCCTACCCAGGGATCGAACCTGGGTCTCCCACACTCCAGGCAGATTCTTTACTGGCTGAGCCACCAGGGGCTGCTGAAGGCCATGTACAAAAATGGGAGGTTGGGACAGGGCTCTTGAGGACAGCACCCACCCCCACCCCACTCCAGTTTCACCACTTTATAAGCCTGTGAAAGTCCTTCAGGGCCACTGGCTAACCTGGGAATCTCCAATTTTGTTTGAAAGCAAGAAAAGGCTTGCCTGGGTTTTAGCCATACCTGGCTTCTTTTCTCAGAGAGGGGCAGGCAGTACGCCCAGCCCAGGAGGGCAAAACCGTGAAAGAAGATGTATTAGGCAGCCACATCTAGTTAGGCAGCCACACTCAACAGCCATCTTTCTGCTGCTCTCCTCCCTGGGGGAGTGGTGGGCCCAGTGGCTTGGGTTCCCCTCTCAGCTCTGCACCTGCCCCTGTGTAAGGCAGGCAGGCCATCTGAAGGGTCCAGTGCCCCTTTGGGTGTTTGCCAATTCAAGATTAAAATCGAGGAAAGCTTCTCATATACCTGAGTGGCCTGACCTACAGAGGGGTCCCGGTTGGCTCCCTTTTGCTTGAACTGTTTAATTAGATTTAAGGTATTTGTCCACTAATGGGGGCGTTTTAAAGCAAAGCGGTGTCCCTGGGCAGCTTGGATAGTGGCCATGCTTGAGGCCGGTGGCACATTGCATCGCTAAGCTCCCCACTCAACTCTCCTAACTCTTGGTTAAATTTTTACTCCAAAAACCAGGACGTGATTTTGTGAAAGGTCAGACAGCTCAGTTAGTGTTTGCCGAGTTTCACGTTGCTTAAACCTCAAACTCCCTCCCCTCTACCAACCTTACTTTGAAGTTTGAAAGGAAATTGATTTAATATTATACATTTTTAGGAACCTTCCGATTTGCTTCTTAAACTAACAGAATTCTAAACTGTTTTTTTGTAAACAGAAGGATTTTCAAACTGTCAGCAGGTATAACTAGAACCATATGTCAGCAGAGACCAGGAGCTTTCCCTGGTTTCAGGATTTGTAAATTCTTATTGAAACGGAAGCAAGAAGGCAGGCAGCCTGAGGGCCCCCGTGACAGTCTGAGCTCAGATCTCATTTTAATTAGAAAATACAGATAGCGCCTGCTGAACCGAAGGCCTCCCAGAGCTCCTGTCCCAGGGCGAACAAAGATTTGGTTTGTATCCTGCTTGCCTCCGTGTTTGCAAATTACTGAGCACTTCCGGGAGGAGCTGGAATGTTGATTTCTAGATTACGCAGCCCAGCACCCTCCCCAGCTAATCCCCCCAAAGTGATTTTGTTTTCTTGGGGAAATATTTGCTCCCTTCCTTGTTGCAGAATAGTCGGAGGGTGTTCACGAAGAAAAGAGACTGCAAGGAAAGCGAGGACGAGAGAAATGAGATTACATGTCATCCACAGCAGGTTCATCATTTTCTCCATTGGACTTCTGGCCCCTTGAACTCTGAGGCACAAAACCCTGTGCACCCCACATCTGCATCTGAGCTGTTCTGAAGGACAGTGGTTCACGTGTCTAATTTTCTTCCTAATGTGTTCTGCAAATGGTAGAGTAGAAATATCATATGGAAGACATGAAAGGCCCTACCGCTCCTCTCCCCCATCTCTCCCTGCCTGGTGTCATTTGAGCTCAGGGAGTCCCCAGAAAGGCCACGATTACAATGTCAGCATCTGGAAGCGCCTCCACTGGGAACTAGAGCCTGACCCACAGCCGCTTCGGAGCGGTGGCAGCGGGCCCCGCACATGCTCAGACGGTACTCCAACCCTGGGTGTTTCACGGATAAGCCTGCCCTTGTTCAGGGAGCAGTGACTGCTGTGTGCGATGCCTCTCGGCGGCCCTCCTGGCGCACGCTGGTGACAGGGCAGCTGCCCTCGGTCCTAACGTGGGCATCACATTCCGGGCAGCTGGAGGTCACTCTGCTCACCCGACCAGGGCTGCTGCCACAAACTGCCACTTAACCGGCAGACAAAGGGGGATTTTTCCCTTCCCCTGGGTTTACAGGCCCCTCAAATGCCTTACATTCCAGGAGCTGGGTGAGAGTGGAGGCTCCTGTGGTTTCTAATTAAACTTACAATTTAAATAACAATTCATGAAACCCCAAGGGTTGAGAGACAGGCTAACCTGCCCTCCTCCTCCCAAAAGAGGCAGCTGGGTGGCCCTGGCTGGGAAGCTGAGGACTTGCCCTTTGCCAAATGTGGGACCAAAGGAGCCCAAGTCACAGTGAGTTTTGGTGGAGCGAGGGTGCGTTGAAAAGGGACCTGTGCTTTCCCCTCTGGTGAGGGTGCCTCGAGGGGCACCTCCAACGAGAGGAAAAGTTGCTGTGTTTGCTCTTAGCCTGCAACTGGGAATTTTTACCTTTCTCCTGGGAAAAGAGAAAGCTTTGAAGTATTCAAAACTCAGATTTTTTTTATGGTCTCAGGGGACTCCCCTGGCTGCCCCCACCACCTAGCCCCAGGTGACTGCTGTTTGTTGTGGAACTTTTGTTGTTTTCTGGAATACAGACAAATGAGGAGTCCAGGAAGGAGGCAGAGGAGCCAGCCAAGGTTCTCGGTTCAGCCCCCGCCCGCTCTAGACCTCAGTTTCCCCATCTGTCACAGGAGAGTCTTCTGATGTGTGGCTTCCAAGGCCCTTGCTGCCCTTAGCAGTCTGTCTGGCCATCCCTGAGCTGCTCTTGTGTTTTCACTGGGCCTGGCTGGGGCCTCAGTCATCTTTGCAGAGCGTTGATCTCACCGAATTGTTGTCTGATTACCCAAGGCATGGTTGTGTTCCAGATTTGGGAAAGTGGAACGCTGGACATAATTATCTCGAGACAAACTCTTCTATGCCTCAGCAAACACCAGGAGCATGTCAGCATTTCTGGGCTTTCTGCGAGCTCCTTTCCAACTTTCCTCCCTTTCCATTCATTCCATTACGCTAAGCAAGTCACATCCCCTGAAGACGCCCTCCAGGTTCTTGCCTCTGTGCTTCTGTTCTCACTTCACTGTGCCTGGAGCAGCCATCCTGCCTGTGCAGGCCCAGGAACCTCCCTTAGGATGGAGCACGGCAACGTGGGTTCCCTGTTACCCCTGCAAGAATCAGAGCTCCCTGCTGGTGGGCACCAGTTCAGACTCCTGCCTCCACCTCCCCTTCCTTGCCCACCTGGCACAGACTCAGTTTATATTTGTTGGAGCAAAGCCTGGCTGTGAACGGAAGTGAAGTAGAAAGCCCCAGGTGGACTCACACCCTTGCCATCTTCCCTACAGGTGACCATCGCTGATGACTACTCGGATCCCTTTGATGCCAAGAATGATCTCAAAAGCAAAGCAGGAAAAGGAGAGAGCGCAGGCTACATGGAGCCCTATGAGGCCCAGAGGATCATGACTGGTAAGCACAGACACTTGCAACTCCACGGGGAGGTGGATGGGTCACGTGGTCACCCACCAGCCTCTGCAGGGGAAGGTGTGTACTTTGGAGGTGATGGTTGGGGAGGTGGCACTGTGTTGAATCTTTACCACAGGTTATCTGTTCAGGTTTCACTGACCTCAGGAAGAACCCGGCAGGGCACAGTGACTGTCCAGAGATAGTAGGGTACTAAGTTCAGTTCATCACGAGAGGGATTAAGAAGTAAGTAGGGAGGTGGGGGAAGTTTCTCTTAAGAATTTCTAATTAAAAAAAGATACAGCTTTTGAGATGGAAAGCTTGGAGCTTCCTAGCAACCAGGGCAATAAGAGAAACAGGAGGGGTTACCTTGCTTTTATTACTTAGTAGAAGGGGGCAGACTAGGTCTTTAGGGACAAAGTTATCCCTGCCCCCATCCAAGAAAATCTTTGTTTTAGGACAGGAAGCAGCTTAAAGCACCATGGTCTTTGTGGCAGGTTTATAGGAAACACAGAGACTTTTCTCCTATAACTGTTTTCCTATTGGCCCTTGATGATGAAACCTGTCAGAGCAGCAGTGTGGGGCCCAGGAGAATGTGGCCGGGTATGTGGTATCCTGGGGGGTCTGTTTTCACCAGAATAATACTTGGAACATCTTAAAAAAAAAAAAGTATATTTGGCTGCACTGGGTCTTAATTGTGTCATGCAGGATCTTCCGTCTTTGTTGCGACATGCGAGATCCTTGGTTGCAGCATGTGGGATCTAGTTCCCAGACCAAGGATTGAACTGGGCCGCCTGCCTTGAGGAGCAGAGAATCATAGCCACTGGATCACCAGGGAAGCTCCAGAGCATCTTTAAAGAATGAACAGATACCAGATAGCAGCCATCTTGACCGACCCCAGGCATGGGTGGGTGGTAGGGAGATCACAAGCAGGGGAGAACCCCTCCATGAGGGTCCCCCTTGCTCAGGAGGATGGTCCAGGCATGGAAGAACACTTGTGGGTTGGCCTGCTCTGACCCTGAGCAAGACAGTGATGTGAGCAGGGGCAGAGCAGGCCGACCCACAAGTGTTCTTCCCTGCCTGGATCATCCTCCTGAATGGTGGCCCTGAATTCTGAGCCTGTTGAGTTGGTGCCCTGTATGTCTCAGGGTTTGGGGTTCAGGTGCCTCCTTCTGTGACCCTCTTATTGTTTATTTGATGTTCATGTTTTTGAGCACGTTCTCCTGATTCCTTCTGAATTTAAAGGAGGAAGGGAGGGACTTCCCTGGCAGTCCAGTGGTTAAGACTCTGTGTTTCCGCTGATTGGGGAACTAAGATCCTGCATCTGGTGTGGCCAAAAAGTAAAATAAAAAATAAAAGAACATATTGAAGAGAAGAAGGAGTGGGGGGGAGGAGGAGGAAGGGAAAGGAAGCACCAGTTGCTGAGCTCTTAGCACACGCTGGGCCTGTGTTGAATGTTTGCTTTCGGGATGCGGAGACCCTCTAGGATAATTGCTGAAGAATCTGGGTATGAGTCCAGGCCCTGCTTCCAGGACTCTGCCTCGTGTTCTTCCTGCTCACGGAAAGCAATATTCTGGCTACCTGTGTAGGCTCCAGAACACCTGGCTGCTTTGTCAAGGGCTGAGGCAGGAAGCAACTGGTCAGACTCCTGAGGGCCACCTCTTAGGCCCTCTCCCATCTTCTTGGTCTCTCTTGGCAGAGCAGCCTCTGTGGGCACTCTGACATACATGCTCATTAAGCCTCACCATGTCCTTGCAAAGCAGGTGTTGTCTCATTTCACAGGTGATGGAGACTCTGGACAAGTCACTTCCCTGGGGTCCCACCAGCAAAAAAGGGAGAAGGCATTACAGATCCAGACTTGCATCTTCAGAACATGGGGGCGGGGAGCTGACAGGGGTGGGTGGGAGCATCTGTGGCGAGCCAGACTTTGGGGAGAGTCTGCAGTTGCTCAGCATCTTTGGAGTGGAGCCGGGCTCCTCCTGGGTGCTGCCGTGGACTGCAGCGGTGAGGAGCTGGTTTGCCGGGTGGAATTGTCCTGAGGGACTTTGGCTTTTTAATGAGACACACCCACAGGGGCCAGGCCCAACGCAGGGCAGTTTGAGTTTACCAGAAACCTGTTCAGATCTCAGGCATTCTCTCTCCAAAGGAGCATCCTTCTATTTTCTGCTCCGTGCTTTCTTTGTACCTTGGAGACTATGCTCAAATTTACCCACATTTTTATGTTTTTAAGGAAACAGGTGATTAAACTGGACATTTTCTGGGTGTAATGACCTTGCAGCAGCTCTCTTTGACTTGGAATTCTTTGTGTGTAACATCACCATCGCCTCAGTGACTGATGGTGGGGCTGGGGGCTGGGGGCTGGGGGCTGGGGGCTGGGTTAGCCAGCACCGTGTAAGTTTTCCAGGAAGTAGCTCACTGAGCTGCCGTGAAGCTCACATGCGAGGGGAGGTGACAGAGGTGGGTGCCAGGGATGGCAGCCGAGCAAGGGGCGGCACAGAACAAGTTTACGTTCAACCCCCTAAAAGGGTTTCTTTTTTTGATGCTGTAACATTTATGTGTGTGAGTGCACGTAGCTTCTAGTAACGGGGCAGGTCTCTTTGGTATGTAAGAATAATGCTCCTGGGATGAGCCCGGCCTCTGTGCCTGAGATGGCGTGCCTCTCTATACTGGTCTGAAAAGAGACCAGGCTGATGTCAAGCAGATCTGGGATGGTCACTTGCCACCAAGTGGGCCTTAGTTTCTCACTGAGAAGCAGGTGCCTTAGAGTGGACAGTCAGTAGTACTTGTAGCTGCTTTTGGCTGTGAACTAGCTGTTTAGACCCTGGGTAGCACATTCTGTGACTCTGTTTTTCCCGGTTTAAGGAAGGATAGGTCAGTAATAACAGCAGCAGCAGTGGAGGCCATTGCCAAGTTCTCTCATACTTGTTTACAGCACTTGGTGTGAATTCTCGCCGGATCTTCACCATTACTCTTTGAAGTGTAGGTGCCCATTGCCCTGATAAACTAAGGCACAGAGATATTAAGTAAGTGCTCCAAGGCAACATAGCCAGGTAGTCAGTTGGGGGTGCTGTCTGCCAACACCCTGTCTAACAGCTACATAGGACTTCTTCCCATGGTCTGTCCAGCTTGATTTTCAGCCTCCTCCTCATGGCCCATGTGGAGTAGGGGGCCTATGATTAACTGGCAAGGTTTTGTTCTCCACAGTCTTGGCACTGTGCAGCAAGCGGTAGAGAGCTTGTGGGAGGTATGATTTGGTGAACAGAGAACTCAGGCCAGCCCATTGGCTGTAGCTAGGATGGAGTGCGTGGAGAAGCATGCCTGTTTTTCCAGGGGCTCCTCTTACCCACTTTCCTCTGGTCTGCTTCAGCTTACCCTCTCCCACTGGTTCCCCTTAGTGTCATCCACAGAATTTAGATTGTGGCTCCAAAATGGAGGCTCAGGTCTCCATGGAGCCTCAGAACCCATGTATGCCTGGACCTCACTTTTTGTCCTGATCACCTCTCTCACCCCAACAGCAGCTCTGGAGATAACACCTAGGTGTTAAGGAGTTAACACCTAGGGCTCTATGGAACCCAGTTGGAAAGCTAGTAACCCAGCCCCAGCTTTCCTTTTTATAGGTGGCGAAACTGAAGCTCAAAAAGGTCATGGTCCTTTTGAGATTTTTTTAAACATTCTGGTTAAATATGAAGCTACTTTGTGAAGTACTGAGTTGCCCATCCCTAGACACATCCAAGCAGAGGCAAGACAACCAGCACTGGGAGATGACACGAAAGTAGTGAAGTCTCAGATGTGTGGTTGGTTCAAGCTACCTCTTAGGTCTGTGCCAGCCCTGAGCTCCAGGGTGTCCTGATTCACTGTGCCCTGCCCTGTCATTAGACACCTAGGACCGGTCCCACAAAGGGAGCACCTGAGACCAGCACTGAATAGGAGAGGATCTGGTTAGGGCTGGCAGCTTCCTTTCTCAGTGCCAGCCTAACTCACAGCAACTGTTCAGTCCTGGTTCCCCTTTTCTTCTTCCTCGGCCCATCCCTTGAGGTCAGGTTCTGGTCTTGACCTTTTCCGTGCATGCACTGAAGAGGAAGGATCATACCACTTCTTGATGTCCATCCTGCCCCTTTAGTGTCCCCCAGCTCCCACTGAGCTGGTAGAATCAGGCCACCTCTCTCCAAAACCCTGCTTTGCAGCCCGTTCACTCCTTCTTCCCTGAGGCTTGATGCTGGGAATGGAGAGCTCCAGATGCACAGAGACACTACTGATGCAGAGGGAAGGCTGTTGGGCTGAGTCAGACCCACTGGGGTGACTGTGTGGGCCAGGGTGCTTAGCATGTTGGGGGTCGCACTGTAAAACAAGGCATGTAACACTGATGTGAGTCTTGGGTGGAGGAACAAACTTCGTACGTGTGCTTGAGATTGTTGATATTGGGGGCAGAGGGCCTGTTTGGTCCTTCACGTGGTTTTCTGTGCTGCTGAATTCTCTGACCAGTCCCCATCGGGGCCCTGCCCATTTGGAGTGCATGCATGCATACTCAGTTGCTCAGTCATGTCCGATTCTGCGATGCTATGGACCGTAGCCCGCCAAGCTTCTTTGTTATGGAATTTCCCAGGCAAGAATGCTGGAGCAGGTTGCATTTCTAATTCCAACCCATTTGAAGGTGGGTGGCCAAACGAGCAGGACGCTGGAGCAGTTGGTTCCCAGGTCCTCGGCAGCACCCTTGGTATCCGGAGCCCTTGCCAAGCCCTGCTGTGTTGGCATCTGGACCATGCAGCCTAGGCAAATACTGCCTCTGCCTCTGGGAATATCAGAGAAGCATGGAGACAGACATGGACCCGGGGGCTGGTTGGTGTGTGGAGGTGAGCAGTAAACCTCCAGGAGTTCAGAGCAGAGACAGCAGCTTCCGGTTGGGCCATCCCAGTTGGGTGGGAGGTGAGAGTGGTGGGTGTGAGAGCTGGGCCTGGCAGCCAGGCAGAGGGAAGAGCTTGAACAAAGGCATGGAGGTGTGGGAACTCTCTGCCCGAGAGGAGTGGCAGGAGATGAGGCTTCTGATAGGATCCTGATAGGAAAAGCATGGGGCAAGAGCATGTAAAGACCGATCAGATCATCAGGCCCTTGTTAGCCTAAAGGCACAGAATATTTCTCACCCGGGATGCTTCCTCCCCAGGCTTTCAACCCCAGGAATTCCCAGAGGTGCCCACGGTGATGGTGGTGACAAGGAAGGTGGTAGTTTGTGTTTTTAGAGGGCTTTCCTCTGTGTCAGGCACTGCTCCAAACCCTTTCCCTGATGTGCTCATTTAGCCCTCCCAAGGAACCTATGAGGTTTAAGTACTACTATCATCCCCATTTTACAGATGAGAACACTAAGTCTCAGAAAGGTTAAGGAAGCAGCAGAACCAGGAAAAGCAGCACCCTCTGGAGCCCCTGCCTTTAGCTAAAATGCACTCACATCTGTCCTGGACTCCCAGAGGGTCTGCAAAAATAACTGGGAATTTTACAGTTACTTAGGCCTCATTTTGAGGTGTGACTCCCCCTACCCACCCCCCATCCTATATAAAATTGTTCAAAGTGTCATCTCACAGGATAAATCATATAAGCATTAGTTGCAAGCATTTCATATAATTTTTAATATGTAAGCAATTATACATTAAAAAATCCTTAGCATGTTTTTATTATAAAATCAACTTTATAGCATAATAAGAGGAAATTAAAAGAAAACCATTTCACACAGAGCCCTGGTGCTCACGACTTGCCTTGTGCCCTTTTAAACTCCATGTGCTCATGGGCACTCTCCAGGTAAAGCCAGTTACTGATTTGATTTGATTGCTATTGTTTTGGGCCATGGCATTCCGGACCAGGGACGGAACCCGTGCCCCCTGCCATGGAAGTGTGGGAGTCTGGCCCCTGGACTGCCAGGGAGGTCACTGATTTTAAAGGTGGAGGTGCGGGTGGGGGCATCCTTTAATATCTTCTTATCCTCTGGCATGGCCTCCTCTACTGGCAATGTGCTTTCTGAGAGAATGATGGTTGTGTACCACTTTCAAGTCTCAGTATTCCAGTGGTGGTCTGTTTCTGGAGGAAGGAGGCAGGAATGTGGACTCCAGCCCCAGCTCTGCTCTGGTCTACTGTGTGACCTGAGACAGGTTGCTTCCCCTCTCTGGGCCTCAGTTGCCTCATCTGAAACACCAGATTCTGCCTTCTTCCCTGGGCTCGAGGAGGGTCGATATAAGTCCTTAGGTTTCCTGCCTCTGTAGTCACACTGGGCTTCTCTGGACAGGCCTGACACCCCCACCCCACCCCGCCGCCACTGCCCCACTCATAGCAGCAGCCTAGGTCTTGCCAGGTTGTGAAGAAGAGCTGGCGTGGCACCGTCCCAGGAGCTTCAAGTCTGCACCCTCACGACGGCCACCTCCAGATGCCATTCCTGGAGCTGCTATTCTTGAATCCCAGAATGAAATCCCCAGATACTGGCAAATGCTTCTCAGAGAAGGTGCTCTCTGAGTCTTGCCTGGCCTTCAGAGAGAGGGGCCGCCTCCTGCTCGAGATTTCTGCCCTCCTTATATGTTCACTTTTGTCCCTGCCCTCTCACTTGAGGCAATCCTTTTTTTTTTTTTTAATTGAAGTATAGTTGATTTACAATGTGTTAAGTTCTGCTGCACAGCAAAGTGATTCAGTTATACACGCCCATACATTCTTTTTTAAATATTCTTTTCCATTATGGTTTATCACAAGGTAGTGAATACAGTTCCCTGCGCTATACAGTAGGACCTTGTTGTTTTACCTATTCTCTATATAATAGCCACTATTTTCCTGTCCTTTTAGTAGTGGGCAAGTAAAGGGCCTTTCTGTCTGGGCTCCTGAGCCTGGCCCTTCCTAGCTCTGCAGCACCCGTGGACCCTGCTCCCAGGATATCTGTGAACTTGTCTCTCCTTCTCACCTGGCCTCCTCCACAGCCCAGCTATCCGAACAGTCTCCACACCCTTCATTCCCCTCACCCTGTACAAGCCCCATGCTCCTTTCCAGCCTGCCTGCTCTCCTAGTTGCCTCAGGCTCCAGCCTGTCCTGGGGAGGGGGAGGGTCACAGGTCTCCAACGGCTAGGGGGTGGCAGATGGAGCTGCCCTTAAAGAGCAGTCTTTCTGCTGAGCATCCTTTTTCCACGTGGGGCCCAGAGAGGGGCACAAGCTGGCCAGAGTCACACAGCCACAAGCCACAGAGCAGGTCTCCTGACTTCTAACACAGGGCTCCTGCCCTGGTTTTGAAATGTTTGGAAACCTGCCCAGGCACTCTGCTGCCTGACAGATAGAAGGCTTGGTCATGGACTGTGCAGAGTTCCCTGGCTGGTCTATCATTTACCAGAATGACTTACCTACCAGACAGGAAGGAGATAATCAAGTGTAAATAGATTTTGGATTAGTCACCCAATGACTTTCATGTTCTTGAGAAACAGCACAGCTCACACACACCCAGTGGTGCTTACCTGCTGAGCTCCAGGACTGGGAAGGCCGGGTGGGGAGAGGAGCTGCTGAGGAGGACAGCAGGAAGTCCAGGTTCCCATGGTGACCAGCAGGCCCACACTGGCAGCCACTTCCTCTTCTCTTACCCTGCATGCCCCTTGCCCTTTTGACCCTTGACATTGAGCATGTTCAGCTTTTCAGGAAAGTTGCGACAAGACGGGGACAGGCCATGGACAGCTGACAGTCACCGATGGCGTTCCTGCTGTGTGCCAGACCCCAGCCCCTGCCCTCCAGGGGCCCCTGGTCACATGGGGAGCTTGACAAGGACTCAAACACTGGTACCTGTAGTATGAAACAGGCCAAGCAGAATGACACACAAGAGAACAGAGGAAGGGGTGGGAAGGGCTCCGGAAGACCAGGGTGGGCTCCACGGCGAGGAGCCACTAAGCAGACCACATTTGACATCTTGACTTGAAACTCACTTCCCATTGAGGCCTTCCCTGGCCACTTACCTTAAATTTCAACCCATCTGCAACATCTCTTGCCTCTCCTTCTCTGCTTGACTTTGTTCCTTAACTCCGCTCACTGTTTAACACACTTCATCCATTTATAGTCTGTCTGCCACTAAGATGTGGGTTTCACAAGGGCAGAAATGTCCGCTATGTTCCTGCTGTAACCTCAGTAGCTAAAGTTGTATGTGGCGCAAAGTCGGGACTCAGTAAATAGTCATTGAATGTGTAAGGCTGTTAATTAATTCCAGGGACCAGGGGCTGGGTGACAGACATGCTGGGGCCCCCTCAGGAGCCCAGAGACATCACATCCTCCTTGAAGGGTGACAGATCTGGAAGTCCTAGTTTAACCAGTTGCTGAATTGGTGGGGAGGCAGAGAAGGAGCTGGCTTGACCTTGGGTGGGAGTCGGGCAGGAGATGCTTGGTACCTTGTTCTGTCCTGGAGATCAGTTCTGTGTCCGTGCTGCAGGGCACGCTGGGGTCTCCGGTGGTGCCTCCTCCCTCTGCTCCCTCCCTGGCTGAGAGCTCTTTGAAGGTGGGGACTGGGTGTTACCCATCCTCACATCTCCTCTGGGCCCAGTGCCTGTTTACCAGGTGAATGAATGAGCCCAGGTACAAGTCTAGGTGAAGAATCAATGAAGGAAAAGAAAGCAAACAGTAAACAGCTACTTGCTATAAACAACTTTTTCTATTTTGCCGAGAAACCGCTGTCTGAAGTCACAAGGGCTGAGTCAGGGAGCCATGTGCGATGCGTGTGTTCATTGGATGGATGTTTGCAGGCATCCACTGTGCGTTGGCACCGTTCTGTGCTCTAGGGGTTGAGCAGTGAACAAGCCGAGTCCCTGTTCTTGTGAAGCTTTCGCTCTGGGTGCAGGATCAAAGGGGAGTGTTACATAACCGTGATTCCCATAAACTCATTTCTGGGAACTCTGGTCCTGGGAGGTCTGTTTCGCAGACACTCTGCGGCCTCTGGGCACTGCAGCTCAACAGCTTTCTCAAAGTCAAGGGCAGAATGGAGACTTGTCCCCAGAGCTCTGGCCACCTTCAGGAGGCAGGATGGTCTCAGTGCTGTCTTTGGGGTTAGAAGGGCACAGGTCTGGCTCAGGGGCTGGCTGCTGTGTTCCTCTCTCTTCTCAGCCTCAGGGCAGGAGCACGAACTCTAGGGGGTGTCATGAATTTTCCCAGAGCAGCAAGTCCCATCCTGTGTGCTGGCACCAGCCTCATAGGTGTGAGGTTCCAGACCCCAGGAACGCAGCACCTAATTCCTCTCTGTCTCCTGGCAGCTGTGAGAGAAATGGGCATCCTCCCAAAGGTGGAAATGAAGGAATGGGAATGTGAAATTAAGGAGCTCACCTCCCCACCCCTGCCTCTTGCCCTTTCGAATTCCAGAGAGACATTAAGAGATCTGAAGGCACGGAGACTGATGGGAATGCTATCCAGAAGTAGACGCCGGGCAGCTGGCAGCAAAGCTCCTGCATCCCCTATGCACCCAGCAGCGCACCTCGGGTGTGGGCAGAGCACGGAGGCTGTGGGGAAACACCACCCATCCTGGGCAGGTTAGGAAGCTGTTTAGGAAGTCACGCCGCCTGGGTGTGTAGGATGGATTAGAGCAAAGAGAAGCAAGAGGCAGGGCAACTGGTTCTTTGGTCCTGTGGCTGCGACAGTCATCCAGGCCAGGGGGCTGAGGCCAGAGCCAGGGCCAGGGCTGTGGGGTGCTGTGGGTGGGAGCTGGTGGATGGGATAGAAGAGCTTGCCCATCGGGTGCAGTGGGTGAGAGGGAGGGAGGAGCTGGGATCCTAGGGAGTGGGAGGATGAGCGTGTCAGTTACCCAATGGGGCCTGTCATATCCGAGAAGGGGAGGAAGTTTCTTGGGGGAGGATTTGGTGAGTTCAGACGTGGCACCTTTGCATTCCATGTGTTTGGAGCTGCTTGACAGGGCCTACCCAAGGAGACCGCCCACTGGAGCTTCTGCCCCTCCAGAAGCCTGAAGAGGGAGATTAGTGATTTGCCCTGCCACCCTATTATTTGACTAATTAATTCATACCCTCCTCTAACTAGGGCTCAGCTTGGCTTTCTGCAAGTTTGTAACAATGACAGAGTGCTGTATTTAAAGGGCTCTTTTACAGTTTATGCCGAGAATCTCCTTAAGGCCTGGGAGGAAGCAGTGCCATTATTTCCATCTTGCAGATGGGAAAGCTGAGTCATGGAAGCTCCCTGGAATTATGCCCAATTCCAGGCCCCCTCTCCCTGCGGGGTCAGTGCCTGGCCGCTCAAGGGAAGGATGCTGAGTAACAATGGTTTTGCATTTTTTTTTGATGCAACCTTTCTGTCTGTGGGACAACTTGGCAGGTGCCTGAGATCTATTCCTCCTCCACCTCGTCAATCTTCTCCTCCTGGGGAATCCTGCCTTTCAACTCTCACCTAGCTTGGTCTGTGTGTTTTCATGGTACTTTGCCTCCTTTTTGGTCCTCTTCTGAAACTGGCAGTGTGAGCACAAATAAATAAACTGTCTCATTTCCCTCCCTTCCAGAATGCATGCTTCTAATTGTACCTGGCGACCTGAAAAGTGATGTACTGGGGAAGGGGTCACCTCCCGGGGTCCGAACCCCTCCATGGGCTCCACAATCACTCTGTGCAATCTCACTGATACAGAGCTTAACACATTGCTTTGTAATTTATCTGCTGGGTTGGGGGCCCCTGGAGGGCAGGGACCACAGGGACCACAGGGCTTGGAAGCCTTGTTGTCAGACTATTGGCACCCAGTGCTTGAGATCCTGGCCTGGAACTTTCTGTTGAAGAATGTCCCCAGGTCAGAATGTGCTGGTTTGGGTGGAATGTTGTGAAACAATTGGTAAACGCTCCCTCCAAGGTTATAGGCTTCCAGGTCCAGAGCTGGGTCTCACGCCCTGGCCAGCTCATCCCTTGGTCCTGGTCACTGGGTCCCGGGCTCAGCCCGCTGCCTGTGCCTCTGTGGGTTCACTCTCAGGCCTTGGGTCTCCTTGCGGGGACCAGCACAGACAGTTGTGTCCCCAGGCCCCAACCGCAGTGCCCTCCAGATTGGGAGCCCTTTCAGTCTGCACTGCCCTTGGCTCAGGGTGTCACCAGCTGCCCCTCTCCCTCCCTGTCTAGCTGGGCGCCCACATGTCTGAACCCTGGTCTCCCTCACATGACCAGCCTTCCTCACACCTTTCTTCAGCACTGGCATCCTGCTTGCCAAAGCAGGGACATCTTTAGCCTCACCCACCCGACCCTGCCAGCCAACGGGCCTGGCACAGTGCCAGGTGGGGGAGAGTCTGCTCCTGTCCGTCTTTTCTTCACTGGGCTCCAACTCTAACTCGGTGCTTTGCTCATGCTCTGCCTCACCTTCTGACTCCAGCCCGGCCTGCCAGCTCAGGGTCGCCCTCCCCCAAAGCCCTGCCATCCCACCCACCAGCTTCTTTCTAATTCAGAACTGACCAGTCAGCCTTCCATCAGGAACCTTGTCCTGCAGAGCACCCTCCTCACCCTCTCTAAGGCCCAGGGAGGCAGTACCTGGGGCTGTTTCCATTTTACTGGCTAGGAAGCCCAGAAGCAAAACCTTGAGTAACTACCAGGGGCTGTGAGGGAGATTTCTGGCATCCTGGGAGTTGTGTTCCAGAGGCCAGGCAGGGGTGGGGAGCAGGGGGAGGACCCTGGGCTGAGATTGATGGAGAGGGATGGACAGTTGTCGGGTCAGACTGAATGGATCTGTGGGGGTCAGTTCCCACCCCCCTCAGTGACAAGAAGCCGGAAGCTGAAAGTGGAGATGCAGTGCTCCAGACACAACCGCGCAAGCCAGCAGAACTGAAAAACAGCCAGTGGACGACTCCAACCCCCACCTCCCAGCCCCGCCCCCACCTTCCCTGGCCTCTTCTGAGGACAGTCTGCTAGGAAAAGAGTTAGTGCTGGCCCAGCTGCTCTTGGAGGGAGGGGGAGGTTGGTTGGAGGGTAGGGCCGGTGGTGTCAGCACCGATAAAGTAGAGGAGGGGCAGCCCCACCCTTCAGGGTAAAGCTGAGGAGAGGGTTTTGCCCAGCACCTGTGGAGCTCCTGTAGTGCTGGGAGTTTGGACGCACCTGGGCCTGCCCCCGGAAGGCCATTCCAGGGGGAGGTGGCCCGTGCCATGGAACTGTGTCAGTGCTTGAGGATGTCAGATGTGGGCATAGAAGTGCATTCCTGATGACTGCAGAGGAGGGCATGGACTGGTCTGCTTGGGCTGGGGGGTGGCATGGGTTAGGACAGACTCGCCTACCTGGTGGCTGGGCTGAGAAGCATGGGGGGAGCAGAGGCAGCGGGGGCGTGGCCGAGCCCTGCGCCAGGGAGACCTGGAAGGAGGAGCTGCAGGACTGGCCCACAGGCAGCAGGGAGGCCTCTGAATTGTGAAAGACATCCACCCAAGGCAGTCGCCCCAGCTCTTGGCTCCCCAACCTCTGCCCCACCTTCAACCCACCTCCACCCCAGCTCAGCAACCCACCTCTACCAAAACTTTGCCTAGGCTTTCATGCAAAGGAATCTTGTTGAATTGAGCCTCAAAGGAAACTAGGCAATATTTTTATGATTTTCATAATTTGCACCCAGAAATTAGGAGGAAGGGTTTGTTTGTTATTAATACACGCAGCCTGTGTGCCCCCTAGACTTGAAATTAATTTTCATCTGGACAAAGATTTGCTGTAAATCCCGAAGCTCCCAGTGCAAATGGAAAGTTCCCGGCTGCCCTCTGGGCCCCAGCCCCTTACCCTGCCTCAGTCCTGAACATTCCCAGGAGAAGGGCAGACTCTCTTTCTGAGGCTGAGACCAAGGAGTCCCCTCGGTCTCCAATAACAACACCCAGAGTTCAGGTCAAAGTCAGCTAGAAACAGATGGCAGATTTCAGATGAAGCGCTACTTCCAATGGACTCCAAGCTGTGGGCACCAGGTCCTGGGGAGGCTGTGAAGCCCAAGGGTTCCATGCAACCAAACCAACCAAACCTGAGTCTCTGTGTCTCCTGCATTGGTGGGCGGGTTCTTTACCACTAGCGCCACCTGGGAAGCCCAGATAATCTGCCTGCAATGCAGGAGACCCAGGTTCGATCCCCGGAGCAGGGCATGGCAACCCACAACAGTATTCTTGCCTGGAGAATCCCATGGACAGAGGAGGAGACTGATTGCTCAAGTCAGTGTTCGGAGGACTCTGTTGGTGGACACCAGGGGAGAGCTCTGTGTGCCAGCGAGTATGTGCCCTCCAAGGGAACCAACCTAGGTTCCCTCTGGAGCCAGCCGGCCCTCCTTCCTGCTCTTAGGTCTGGGGACCATGTCCCCAGACACCTGTTCTCATCCTGTAGTGAGGCTGGACTGCAGAGGACCCCGCTGTCCTGGACAAAGTTTCCAGGTCACACCGTCCAAAGCACTGGCTGCACAGGAGCCGCCCAAGGCTCCGGTACAGGGCTGCCTGGGCCCTCCCATCCACAGCCTGTGTGTTTTTGCTCACACAGCGCGAGGAGAGGCGCAGTTGCATCTGGAAAGAGCCCCGGGTTTGACACTAGACGCGGAGCTATAATTATCATCTTTAATTACACGACAGTGCCTCTGCCAGGGAGACATACTGGACGATTATCTCCTGACAAGGGTGGTTCCATTTCCCTTTATAAGTACTGACATAAACAGCACACACGCACTTGGGATTTCAGAATTATGAAAGGCCCATTCAGAGTTGTCTACAAGGACCCCTGGCTTCTTTTCCTGGAGAAAGTGGCCAGCCAGGTGGAAGCCTGCTGCTGAAAAAAAAAGTGCCAACTTACCTCGCATTAACTTGATCTCTAGCATTAGAAGAAAAGAACACACCTTTTTCCAAATGCTTAAAAAAAGAATAGCAAAAAACCACATAACAATAGCCCTTGTGTTGATGACCTGAACATATCCTTGCTCCTTTGATTCTCATATCACCCTAGGGAGGTAGACAGGACGGGACATGTGGTGTTTATTCCTGTTATGTAGGTAGGGCTATGAATACTCAGAGAGGTTAAGGCACTTTCCTGAAAACACACAGGAAACCAGGACTGGAGGCTGGTACCTGACCATAAGCCTGGCTTCCGCACACACAGTGCAGTTTCCGTGATTCATTTCAGGAGCTTCTTCACCCCTGGTGCTCTGGGGCACTCAGCGGGCAAGAGAAGCCGTTCTGGTCCAGAGTACCTTGCACATTAGAGGGGTGTGATGAGGGCAGCCTGCAGTGACTCTGGAGGACAAACCATGCTGGAGTCCCCAGATGACAGGCTAGCCCCATGTTGCAGACAGCATCCTACTTGCCTCAGAGCAGGTCCACCAGGGCAGGAGCGTGCAGGAGACAGGAAGGCTCCATGGGACACCCACCCATGCTCTCTGCCCCCAGGTATGCCCTCTGGAGGCCAAAAGGCCCCTCGCCTCTGCTGATCTCTGAAACATGAAGAGTGTCAGTCCAACACCTTGCCC
Source organism: Oryx dammah (assembly GCF_014754425.2). NCBI lineage: Eukaryota > Metazoa > Chordata > Mammalia > Artiodactyla > Bovidae > Oryx > Oryx dammah. The sequence continues at coordinate 60,930,728 of NW_024070185.1, read as the reverse complement.
GCCACCCTGGGTCAAGATGAGGGGCAGGCCACCCTGAAGATGTGAGTTCAGGGCCTTCCAATGTCAGTTTGTGTCATAGTCAACATGGGAAGCCAGGGGAGGTGGGTGTTGCAAATGCAGATTCCCAAGCCTTGCACCAGTATACGCTCTCTCTGGGGCCCAGGGATCTGCCTTTTAATAGCTGGCTCCATGACTCTGGGACAGATGGTCCCATGGTTTGAGAGGCTTCACTTTAACCTGAAGTCTCTCTCAATTCCTGGCACTCTGGTCTGGGCTGCCAGCAGCATTGTGCTCCTTGACTTCTTGCCTCCTCTTTCTGCCTCTGCTGCAGGGGCATGGACATCCATTCTGGCATCTTACTGACATCCCCACCCCGCCTTGCAAGTCCTGAGCACTGGGAGCTGCAGAGAGGAGCAGAAACCCCTCCTCTGGGAGTTGTCAGTGGCAGGGGAACAGCCTTGCAGACTCATCCTGTTAGTTTCACAGAGCTGTGACCTTATGGCTAGAAATCTGTGAGTGACTGGATTAGACAGGGCCAGAATAGAGGGTATTTTGTGGTTTGGTGGGGGATTGTGAGCTGAAGGACTCCGGAGCTCATCTCAGCTCCACAGCCTCCTGGTTTAAGCATGGGCAAGGCATGGGCATGCCCCTGTGGGCCTCAGTTTTCCCATCTCTAAAGTCAAAGCTCTGACCTGGTCATGAGGAGATTAAAGTGCTAATCTCCATTGGTGGTGGCAGTAGCAGCAATAAGACACAGTGGAATCCCACAGAGCGCCCTGGCCCCGGCATTTGACCCCCTGCACAGATGCCCTCCCGGGCACTGTAGGCAGGGCTGCAGCCTTTGTTCTCTGTCACCAGTCACCACCAGACCCCCGCACGGCCTGTTTCACCCTGCAAACCAGAGCTCAAGCCACACCAGAGATCCTGGGGGCTGTCTTTCCAGAGAGGCCTGCTTCCAAATGGAGCAGATTTCACCATGCCTACTTTTTTTAAAAAAACTTTTAAAATATGCATTTTAAAAGGTTGTCATTTTGCATGTACATCATCCTGTAAAGAGGAGGGGCATTTGAGCTCCTGGGTCCCACGTGTCCCCAGGGCACACATCAGGGGAGCTCTCAGGGAGAGGAGGGACCTGTTGAGGATCAAGTGAGGGGCCACAGGCCAGCCTGCCCGCTCACCCTTCCCAGATCCCTCCTTCTTGCTGTCCCCAGATGATTTTCCTGGACATGGCCCGATGATGTTACTCCCCTGTTCAAACACCTTGACCGAGCCCCACAGACCCGGGCTTTCCAGGTTTTCCTCAAGCCAGGCCTCCCTCTGCACCCAGCCCCTCCCAGGGACCCCAGACTCCAGGCAACACCTGTGCTCTCCTGCATCAGTTCTCACCTTAACCTCCTTCTCCCAGGAGCCACCCCGAGCTCCCTGCCGCCCCACCCCCCGCCCACCGAGCCAGGACTCACAGTGCTTCTACTCCCTCTTTCCTGTTGCTCTGGGTCTCAACTGAGCCCTTCTTCCCTCCAGCAGCCTGGACCAGGCCTGAGTCGTCCCTTGGAGTCTAGCATGGGGCCCTGCCCTCGCGAAGAGCTTGTCGAAATGGGATGAAAACAGGCCTTTTCTCTGCACGCGTCTGAGGCTTGCCTTTGAAGTTGGTGTGATGGCTGCAAACGTAATCATCAGTTGGGTTCTTAGAGCTCCTGTTTGTCCCTGAAAAATGAACATTTGCAGAGAAATAATGATTTTGAGGCTGTCGGAGCACACATTCTCCTGAATATGAAAACAGGCGATGCAGAAAACAGTTGGCCAGATATCATGGGTCTCCAGAGTGTCTGCGGCTCAGGGAAGTTTACAGTTTATGGAGCCATTTGTGGTCTGGAGGTCCAGGCTGGTGGGGTAACAGTCTGGTCTGACCTTGGCCCTAGTGCTTCCTCGTCCCTCCGAGCAGCCAGCTGCTGGTCACTAGTGCCTTGAAACCGTAGTGGTGAGATCTCAGAGCAAGAGGAACACTAAATCCCCTTTACATGTTTCCCTTTACAAGAAGGCAGGTGAGCAGGGCATCACTTTACAAGGGGAAAAAGCTCTGCCCCAGCGAAATGCGGCAAGATGGCTTCCCTGTCTCCTGACCCTGTTGGTTTTGTTATGCTGCATGGATACCAGGCGGAAACCATCCTGAGGGGTTGTGGGCCTTAGAGGGGCCAAAGGAGGGTGGCACCAGACATTCCTCTGGGCCTGTAGGGTCAGCCACAGAAAGATGGCTGTGATGGGGGCTGGGGGTGGGCTGGCAGGACTTCAGGAGCATTTTGTCCTTGCACCAGCCATTTTGCAGCACTGACATAAACGAGACCCTGGGAGGCACCGACGTGTCTTGGACTTCACTTCGTTGGGTGGCGGTCCTCGCCAAGATGGCACAGTCTCTCGGGTTCCAAGGGAAAGAGGCAGGAAAGGCTTCCCAAGAGGTGAAGCTTGACCCAAGTCTTGACAGGTGAGCCAGCTGGGCCCTGAGGAAGCTCAGAGGTGGGTGCTATGTGGGGGAGGGGGAGAGACAGCCTGTGCCACCCTGGGAGTGAAGAGAGCAGTCCCAAGTGGCTGGTGTGGCTGCAGCTTCAAGGTTCATGGAGAGCATGTGGGAAGATGGGCAGCTGGTAGGTGCTTGATGGCCAGGTCCCAGGAGGCTTTCTGAGCCCCTGAAAGGAGTTTGGGCTTTACCTCAGTGACTATTGGGAGTTACTGAACTGTAACCCACCCTTTATCCACTTCCCACCCATTAGCTTATTTTTCCCCTGTATCAGTTGAGCACCTACTGGGACCAGGTGGTCAGTGGGCCCCTTGGGGCCCACAGATTGAGCCCATTGAGCCTCTGCTCTAAAACTGAGGTCAAGTTGGAAAACTAAGTCTAGGATAAGAAGTTGGGGACACAGAGTCCTGTGGCAGTTAAAACCGGCACTGGAAGAAATGTCTTGAGGCCTTGCATTGATTGACTGACGTGTGAATAGTCTGGGTCATCAGTGCTGGAGTGGGCAGCAGAGGGGCAGAATGCCTCCCCGAGGTATCCAAGAAGCACCTGAAGAAGATGAGCTCAACCTGGTCTGGAAGGCCTTGGGGAGCTGAAAGGAGAGGTGATTATTTGTGGGGGGCATGGGGTAGGGAGCAGGCCTGACACAAAGTGCACGTGCTAACTTTGTGATTCTGGATGTGCCCAGCATTCAGATGATGGGGAGCAAGCTGGTGTTTGTAGAAATGAATGTTTCAGACTCTCATCTAAGTGTTAGCTGATCTGTCAAATATTTTTTAAAGAACTGCTGCACTATTAAAGTCCTTAAAGCAGGTTTCTGCCATCTTGGCACCTATGCACGTAATCACACAGCCAGGCCACGGGGCCTGGGTTAGGGACCCTCCATGCAGAGTTAGTTCGCCTGCAAGGCTGTTCTTCTAATGTGTTCCTTCTCCCTCCTGAGCAGACTTCCCCTGGGAGCCCCAGCTGAGCCCAAAGGCTGTCAATGCAGACAGGAACCTAGGAAGCTCTTCTAGGGCATGAGGGCAGAGGTGAGCTTCAGATCCCCCTGAAAACTGAGCCAGCCGATCAAGCCTGTGGACAGGTGGCCCATGGCTGCGGGCACACAGAATGGCTGCGGTCATTCCAGCTCGGGCATTTTTCAAAACAGCGATGTCAGGTTGCCCACCACTTAGAACAATCTCCATAAAGTACCCGGCACATCTTGTTTCAAACAGTGGGAGCTTACTGGTGAACCCTGCAAGAGGAATTAGTTGCAAATTAAACCCCCAGGAAACAGAATGATTTGACCTATTGTATAGACTTGCTGGACACGAGCCAGTTGGATGTTGAAAGACGTCTGCCTGGGATGATGATTTGGCTCTTAGAGTAATTGGTCTTGAACTGTTCCTTCTGGCAGATGTAAGGGAGTGCCGTGGAGGGTCCTATGGCGGCGACCTTCCTTATAGAGCAGATGAGAAAAATTCAAGCACCCGTCTCTCTGTTCCCCCTTCCTTGCCCCCCACAATGTCACTCCCACTATTAATGTCCCCACCTGGTCAGTGAGGAAAGCAGGCCAGGAGGAGGGAGTCTTCCTCTGACTGAGGATGAATGGGATTTTCATGAACTTGGGTGACAGAACATGGACTTAGGTAACTGAAGGCACCTCAGCAGGATCCCCAAGGCCTGCTGAGGCCGATCCTCAGGCTCAAAACACACCGTGACTGCTGCCTTCAGGGGAGCGTTTTTACAAACCGGCTGAAGGACGCAGTGGCCAGCCCACTGAGTTGGCAGGAAGACTGAACTGCAGAGCCTTTTCAGAGTCAGCGATGGGCAGATGGTTGAGGTACCGGGCTCAGAGGCCAACAGGTTTAAACGCCAGAGGGGAGCTTGCCCTTCTGAAGGGGTTGAGAAGTGCCTCGGGAGCATGGACATCCTGGCGAGGCACGGCCTCTGTCTCACCAGAATGGATGAGCGTGGAGCCCTGGCGGTCGTGTGGCCGGTGCTTCTGTCGGCGGGATGTGAGAGAAATCTGAAGTGCAAGCGTGCGATGTGGCAGCTGCCACTCCCACCCCTCCCAACTCCTTCCCCTCTCGCCGCCCCCACCCCCATTTCCGAGCCAGGGAGGAAGCTTGTCTGGCAGCACCAACTCAGCTGTCATACCACATCAGCTTTTGTAGGTTCCTAGCCAGTGGAAAAGCGCCAAACGTGAGCAGATGATGTACTTAATGAAACACTCAGGAAGAAAGCATCGGTTCCAGTTACTGGAGCCTTTCTCTGTAACATCAAGGCACTCCTTTCCCCAGAGTGTTTCTGAATTGTTCGGTGATAGGTGCCAGGCCAAAAAATGTGTCATGTTTCGAACCCTGGAGTCAGATAATGCCACACATGGTAGGGGTCTTCCTTTGGGGGATAAAAATGGAAAATATTCAGTAGTGAGGTAGAAGTTGATTCTGTTTGTTCAGCACCAGTGAGAGGCCTGGCACATGGCTGAAATTACAAAAGAAAAATGAAATGGCACATCTTCTTGTGGATGTAAACTGATGGAATGGCGAGTCATTTATACCAGATGTCAGGCAGAAACAAGGCTGTGTATGTGTGCACACGTCTGTATATGCTGCTCTAATCTGTAACGTCTGCATAGAGTTTTATGGTTTATAAGGCTGTCTTTATATCCTTTGTCTGGTTTTATTTTGTAACAGCTCGTGGAGTTGATATTAATATTTCCCCTGCTCCCCAACAGAGGATGCCGAGGCTCTACTGGGGCAAGTCGAGCCCCAAAGGCTGTGAGCTGATAAATGGCAGAACCAGGTCTTGAACCTAAGACTCCTGAGTCTGGTTCCAAAATGGATACAACTGATCGGTCTCATAAAGTTTAGTACCTGCATTATTGGGCTTCCTCGGTGGCTCAGACAGTAAAGAATCTGCCTGAAATGTAGGAGATGAAAGTTCGAGCCCTGGGTCAGGAAGATCCCCGGAGAAGGGAATGGCAACCCACTCCAGTATTCTTTCTGGGAAAATCCCATGGACAGAGAAGGCTGGCGAGCTACAGTCTGTGGGATCACAAAGGGTCGGACACGACTGAGCATGTGTGCACCACGCACCTGCGTTATTGGGGGAAGTGGGAGGCTAATCATTTGCATTGATTCCAAGAGTGTCGAGGTTTGAAGCACGCTAGAAGGCAGAGAAGGCAGAAAAGGCAGAAGACAATAGTGTTTTCATGCACAGTGCTCTTCCCTTGTAACTCATTGGGTTGAGTGACGTCTTCTGGCTCTCGAGGAGCTGGAGGCCCAGAGAGGTTGGGAGACTCACCAGGGCACACAGCTCGGAAGTGGCCTGGATATAAGAGGCACATCCAGATCCCATAGACGCTTCCTACTCTCTGTGCTACTGAGTTGCTATTATACAGCCATATGTAAATATAAAATGTGAGAAGGAAGGAACAGTGTGGAAAGGGGTGATTTAGTAAACAAATGAACAAGCGAGGTCAGTCAGCACTTAGTGTTGAGTCACTTTACAGATGTGGAAGCTGCAGGGAGACCAGGGTCTAACTGGCCATGAGCTCTGCCAGGCTTTTGACCTTCAGCCCAAGTTCTGCCTCTTGCCCACCGGCTTATCTGAGTTTTCTGCGAGTCTTTGAGCCAACAGATAGGAATGCTCTTGAGCTGATCTCCGTCCTCTATTGCCAGCTTCATAGTTGGAAGAGAACTTTAAATTCCAGACGGTGGCAACCCCTCCCTACCAAGTGAGACTGCAATCTCAGGCTCATTTCAGAAATTCCATATTTCTCAACGGTGAGTCTGTGTTAGTCCGCCAGTTATTTTTAGGTGGGAACTTTATATTTTCTCTTTCATACCACTTTGGCTTCCCTGCCTAACAGGGGTTATATTTTCTGTCTAGCAATAACGTTGGAGCTACCTTATTTTTAACTTAGTTCATTTTTCTTCCTGTAATTTCTTTTTTCTTTGAATTTATTACACACTCAAATAGGCTTTCTTTCTGGCTCCACCCCCCAACTCCAGCTCTCATTCACTGGGTCCTAAGACTTAATCCAAAGGCAAGTGCTAAGCCTTATTTTGTTCCAGGAAAAAGGAAGAAGAAGAGTCTTCAGCAAGCCTAGAGTCTTCAGCAAGCCTAGAATATCTCTTGTCACATGGGCTGCTGCTTGTCATTTTGTTGAGAGTCTCTTCACCTATCACTCACCCCGTGTGCCCTTGATAGGAAATACTTTGGACCTCTGCACTCCACGCCCACCCCACCTCTGCAGAGAAAACCTACTGGCCAGAGTGGCGTGGGGGACTGCCAGACTGCTAGAGGGCCTCGCATGTGAGCACATGACTGTGCATGTGTGTGTACATTTATGTGTATGCGTGGATATTTGTACATGTATGTACACACACACACAGTGCTCCCCAGACCCTGTTTCCATCCCTGGCACCTGTAGCATTTGATTCTGGCTCATGGGCACCCCGCAGATAACACTTGCAGTAGGACCCATGGTTGATATGATATGTTGTCATCATTTAGTTCCTGCCCCCCTGCATGCAGTGGCAAGGCAGCAGTGAGAAAGCAATCTAACACTTGAGGAAACGACACCCCTGGGCTGACTAGCCCAGCCTCCTGGCACAGGATAAGGTGAGGTGGGGCAGACCTGAGGCTCTGCTCACCTCTTAGCCTCCTCAGCAGGCTTCGATGGCTCCCCGTTGCCTCTCCACTGAAGTGTGATCCTCTTCGCCTGGTGGTACTCAAGCAGGTGACACACAACCCCAGAGAAGACTGTATTTTAGGTTGTGAGCTTCTTTAGGACAAGGACCAGGCTTGACTGATCAATATTTCTCTATAAACCAATGACACAGGGGCTCTGTAGGGAGAGCGAGCAAGTGAAAGAATGAACCAGTGAAGCAGGTTGTTATATCCAGACCTTCACCCTCGCCCACTTGCTGTGTGGATTTCCGGTGTCAGGATCTCACTCCACTTCCCGAAGCACCTTTCTTGTGTTGGAGGAGCCAGAATCCTGTGTCACTCCTCTGGATAAGAACTTGTCAGGCTGCTTGTAATCCCTTCTGATGCCTTTGGCAAGGAGCCATCTTTCAGAAGGCACCCTCTTTTTGCAGCTGGGTGTTGAGGTCTAGACCTGCTTCCCTGAGTATCTGTTCCCCCAAAAAGGGCAGCCTGCTTGCTATCACACATCCCAGGTTGGTTTTGGTCCAATACTTGCCGAGCAGTGTTGGTTGAAGGGAATTATCACCTTGACTCATCACTTGGAAGAAAAGATAACAAGCCCCTAAGAGGATGGGGGCCCTTTGCAGTGAAACCACGGGTCTCAAATAGTGATCAGGCCTGCCCTTGTAGCTGTGTTTTCGGAAAGCTTTCATTGTTTGTGGTTGCCGAGACTGTAACTACAGTTCTTTAATGTGTCTTTAAACATGGAGTGGCTCCCCAGATGACCGGGGCATAGCTGGGAGCTGTGTTATAATTAAAATGTACATCTTCGTGTTAGAAACCAAAACATGATCTCCTCTAAACTCTTATTTCCTAAACTTCAAATGTGTAAACATGACACGAACTGGTAATTGTTTAAAAACAGTTACAGAAGCAGAAGCTGTTGATTGGAAGCCTGTTCCACAGGAATGTTAAGTAGGAGATGAAGGAATTCTGCAAACGTGGTGCTTCCCGGAAACAGCAGGGAGCGAGAAGGACAGCGGTTCATGGACTCTGATGGAGGCACATGTGACAAGTCCCAGTCCCGCCCCTGACCTCACTTACCTGTTCTTCCTGTTGCAGTCTCAGTTTCCCCATCTGTCCTGCAATTACTATAAAGCTGCTGGCACCAGGCCTGATTCAAAGTAGACCCTCAGCAAGTGCTGTCACGAACAATAATAATAAAGTGCCTTGCACGTGAAATTTCCTTTAAAAAGATTTTTTAACGATTCCATTAAAGAAACCATGTGCTCTGGTAGGAAAAACATATAGACATATAGAAAATAAAAAATGAACTGTCTCTTCAGAGACAAGAATTGTCAATAATTTGTTTTGTATTCCTTTAGCCCTTTTCCCACTGGCTTACAAAAATACACATCTCTACATAGTACCAGCAATTCTTTTCCTACACAAATGCTATCCTACTAGACATCGTTTTGCATCACAGATCTTGTCCAAGGTCATTAGTCTGAACCTTTTAGACTGGTTAGAACCTTTTGACTGGTTCTAAAATGTGACTGTAACACAGCATATTCAGCTGTTCCCCTATTTATATACTTTTAACTCGTGTCAAGTATTTTGTTCTTACATTCTGCAGCGAACAGCCATGTGCATTTATTTCTGCTTGTGGGTATTTCTGTAGAATTGATTTTCAGAAGTGTAACTTGAGGCCTAAGGGTATTTAATTTTTGTCAGATTCACCTATTTTACCTCTGGAAAGGTCATTTCCAGTTTATACTCCCTCCATCAGTCTATGAGTCTAGTTCCTTTCCTAAGGTAAACATGTTTTAAAAATATTTTTCACTGTGCTAAATTCTGAATTTGCAAAAGACTGCATGTTCTTTCCACCAGTATTTGCAGAGGGTCTGTAGAACCTCCTTCTGTGTTAAAGGACCCGCAGAGGCTATGTCAGGATGGGTTGGACTTGAACTTAGCCCTCAGAAGCTGGAATGGGAGTGAGGGCTGAGTATGCAGATGGCTAGAACTGTGGTAGGGTCTCAGGGTCCCAGGGCTGAGGGACCCTCACCAGTAACATTGTGGGAGTGATGAGCACCTTCCTAGCTCCTTGAAGGGAAGTGCTAGTGACATTAAGGGTTCTCTAACACGCAGTGAGTGTTCGATATATGGGGTCCCAACCCAAACAGAAACTAGGAACTGGGGCTTGGGGACTCCCAGAGGGGAGCTGGTTGGGAAAGGCCACCAGCAGTGAGAAGGCTGTCTCCGCTCAGCATCACAGGGCGCCTCTGTTCTCGCATTCCAGGTGTTGATGGCAACTTTCACACAGTATGCAGTCTCTTCAGGACACCTTTGTAGGGCCCCAGGAGGGGCTGTTCATGCATTTCCCGATATGAAAGCATTCATTATCCAGATGTTTCCTTCCAAAAATTCTTGAGATGGTCATATGGATGGCGTAATCTGTGATAGCTCTCAACAGGAAAGAGCCACTTGAAGGCAGTTCTCAACAGTGGTAGCTTTCGGGTTCCTAATTCTGGTGTGTAGCACCTCACACACACTTTCCCCTTCCCTATTCCTCTTTCAAACAAAACAAAAACACTTCATTGGGGGTTTTTTTGTGCCATGAAGTACAAGATGAAATTGTAAATTCGTAAAGATGAGTACAGTAGGAATCATGTAGATTTCTCACTCTGACTTTGGCAAATCACTTTGGTTCTGTGTTTCCTGTTTGCCCTGTTAAATGCGGATGCTGGCTCTGACCATTAAAATCTGTCTATAGTCAGAAGGTCATAAGAACCAAACAGCACAAAGGGCTTTGTGGATCAGAAAGTTCTATATGGAATGAGGGAATCTTGCTGTTGGTCTTTTTTGTTAAGTTTGGGTTGGCTCTTGGCAGGTGGTCATTCCTGGGCCAAGTAGGGATCTCTGCTGAGATCACCAGTCTTGTGATAGCTTTGCTACTGTGAGGTCTCCTGAGGGTGGAATTTCGTGGCACTGCATGTTCCTCTTAGGAAGCTGATGCTTGGCTGCAGCCCTTGTTCTTCAGGGTCAGGAAAAGTGCAGGTCCCTTCTGCATTGTGATAAGGACCTGGCTCTCTGTTTTGATACACAGTCTTTGCAGGATCTGTTTGAGAAAAGGAGCAGACAAGCAGCCCGCACTAGGACCACATGGTAGACATGTGAGAAAGGACTCTTCATAGAGGTGTAAGTTAGGGTTCTTCAGAGAAGCAGGCCAATAAGAGAGGTTTATTACAAGGAACTGGTTCGTGTGATTATAGGGGCTGGCAAGTCCCTAGGTGAGTGAGCAAGCTGAAGACACCGTAGCGCCAATGGTTTAGTTCCAGTCCAGGTCTGAAGGCCTGAGAAGCAGGAGAGCTGATGGTGTAGTTCCTAGGTCTCAAAAGCCAACAGACTCGAGATCCAGGCAGAACCAGTATTTCAGTATGAGTCTGAATGCAGAAAAAAAGTTGATGTCTCAGTACAAATGCTGTCAGGCAGGAAGAATTCTCTTTATCATTGGAGGGCTGTTTTTTTGTTTTTTTTTTCTTTCCCTATTTGGATCATTAACTGATTAGACAAGGCCCACTATGTTAGGGAGAGCAATCTGCTTTACTTAGAGATTTAAATGTTAATCTCATTCAAAAAGACCTTTCCCAAAATACCCAGAATAATGTTTGACCAGGTATCTGGGTACCCTGTGGCCCACTCAAATGGACACATAAAATTAATCACAGGCAGGAAAATACAACTTTGTGTTGGTAGAGCTTCTCACTGCAGAGGATTCTAACTGCATATTGGGCTTGAATTTGGGAGGGTTTGCTGGAAGGTGGTTAGGATGCCGAGGTCAGGGAACCTGTCCACTGTAGGATGGGTGCTCTTGTGTATGTCCCCTCTTCCTTCACGTGCTGGAGCCACAGCAGTGGAGCAAGAAGCCTGTGTGAACATCCAGTCTTCATAGAATCAGACTGAGGACTCTGGAGCCAAAAAGGTCTCCAAGACCATCTCCTTTACTGGCTTCTGCCTTGCCTGCAAGAAATCTTAGACCCCAGTGGATGAGGCAGCAGACCTAGGTCACACAGCCAGTGAGCAGAGGGCCGGGCTGGTCCCAGGCCAGCAGCCTCATCATCACCATCCAGAAGGCTGAGGTTGTCTACAAGTCCCCAGGGACATTAGTTCCTCTCTTGAAGCAGTTCCAAAAGCAAGGAAGGCTGGGGCAGAGAGCGTGCCAGATCTCAGCAAGGTGCTTCCGGCCAGACAGCTGTGCTGGGCATGGGACACAACGCCAGCAACACCCCCCAGCATGAGCCATGACCAGCCCCAGGACTGCCACCTCCACCAGATGGGTGCGTGTGGGGTTTGACCAATTTGGCTGCAAACCTGACACGTGGCAAGGTGGGCTGTTAGATACAGATGGAGTGAAGGGTCATGCTTGGTAGGGGGCCCTGGTTCTGCCCTGGGAGGCTGGCACCGTGCAACCGTTGCCAGTTTGTAACCACTTGCTTAGATCCAGCCAGCCTGGGACCAGCCACATGCATTGGCCACCCCTCTAAAGATCCAGAATGTGTTTATTAATACCTCCTCAATGGCCAGCTCTCTGCCTCCTGATATCACCCTTTGCTTTCCTAACAGTTCTTCTAGGGACCTGTATGTTGACCTGTCAGATAAAATCCAAGATGACTTGAGTTACCCTGACTAAAGAGCAAAGTGGTAACCAGAAGGAGGAAGGAACTTGCCTGGCATCACTCAGCATGGTGAAGCCAGGAGCAAGTTAGACGGAGCTAGGACTCGCTTCTTCCAGTGCTTGCTTTCTTCCCCTGCAGACCCAAACATGTTTGTATTGTTTTGTACCTGGTGGAGGGGAGGGAGTACCAACTAGTGTTGGAAAGGTGGCATAGACAGCTGCATAGTTAAAAGCATGAGCTTTGGAGCCAGGCTGCCTCCATCAACTGGCTTGCTGTGTGACCAAGTTTAAAGTAGTAATACCGCCATCACCCTTGTACAGAAGTGTGAGAATTAAATGAGAACCTGGAGGCACTGGACTTAGCACAGACCCTGGTACATCACACACACTAAGCACTCTTAAAGTATACTACTGAGAGTTAAGTCTCCCAGACCTTGGCTGAACCACACAGCCTGTCTGAGTTGCAGATTTCACATCAGTGAGGTAGGGAGGGGGCTTGAGTGTGGTCATGGCTCCTCCAAGGCTCACGCTGGGAGGTTCCTTGAGAAAGGGTAAATGATGGTGCTTGGTGAGGGGTGTAGCCCAGCTGGTCTGGCATGAAAGCCTGTCCCCCATGGCTTTATCTCATTAGACTGTGGCCCGAGGCCTCTCTAGAAGCTGAGACCACCGCCATGCCCAGCAGACTGGAAGATCTCTCACCAGAGGGGCTGGCAAGCCCTCTCTTTAAGTACAGTCCGTCAGTACTCAAAAGACACACGGCTGGATCACGGCTGGCTGACGTCTGAGGCCCCTGGCAGTCCCCGGGGGCCCCAGCCTCTGTCCACAGCACAGGGATCAGCAGACGCCTGCCCCTTCAAGGTTGACCTGAAGGTGCTTGTACCACCCCGACCTCTGCCTGTTAGCCCAGTGGAAATGCTTGCTTTTCCCCTTTTGGGAACTATTCACTGGAGTGTGTTTTTCCTTCTGGAGCCCTGGGTATCCTCCACTTTTTGAACGGGTAGAGCCCTAATTGTTTGGAGGGGCAGACCTTCAGGTCATCAGCAGCTGATCACCACGCCCTGGTGTTTCCTGCCAGCTTCTATAAAGGCTTTTTTTTTTTTTTCCCTGAAAGCGCAAACCTGATGAAGACTGCTGGCCACATTTTCCAGTTTCCTACCCCTCCTCCTGGCATTCGGGGCCCTCCATAGCCCAGCCCCAGTTTCCTTTTCTAGCCACGCCCCACATCCTTTCCTCGGGAGCCCTGGGCTCAGACAGCTCACAGTCTCTGATTCTGCCTCACAGTCTCTCCTCTCTGCTCCGTCCATGACTTGGCCTGTGTTCACCCTGCCCCCGTTGCCCTTTCTCCTGAGGCCGTGTCTTCGCCCGTCCGAATCTTCCTGCTTTCCTTTAGCACAGTCTTCCCTGAGGGGCTTCCCCAGTGGTTCAGCGGTAAAGAGTCCACCTGCAATGTAGGAGCCATAGGAGATGTGGTTTCAATCCCTGGGTTGGGAAGATCCCCGAGGAGGAGGGCATGGCAACCCACTCCAGTATTCTTGCCTAGGGAATCCCACGGACAGAGGAGCCGCGTGGGCTATAGTCCACAGGGTCACAAAGAGTCAGACACGACTGAGTACTCACACGTGCATTCTACCCTGGGTTCCCCATTCGATGTCTGTGATGCCAGGGAGGTCCCTTGGCTTCTGTGGCCCTTGAGGGGCCTCTTTGCACTAGGACTTGAGCTCCTCTTAAGTGCCACCTCCTCCCTAAGGATTCTTGAAATCCCTGGGACTGCCTTTGCTTTCTGCCTCCATGGACTGCTAGCCTCTGTACCACTTTAGAACTGGGCTGGCCCCTGTGGAGGCTCTGAGGCTGCCAGTCGCCCATGTCTCTCTGTCTCATGGGGATGAGGAAGGACATGCAGCCAGCACCCAGGACGGTGCCTGGCACGAGCAGGCATTCTGTAACTTGTCATGGTTTTCCACTCAGTGCTTATGGTTGCTGGTGTCCCAATTCTCCTGCTGAGCCATGGGTTCTTTGGGGTTGAGGGGCCTTGTCTCATACCATGTGAGTGCTCAGCACTGGCCTGGGGTCCACGCTGGCACCCAGTGAGGACTCGATGATGGGTCTGAGGAAGAAAAGCAGACAGGCTCCCTGCTTGCCTCTGAATGTGGATCTTCCGCTCACACGGAGGCAAGAGAGCCGTCTCCTGAGGAGGCTGCTGCTCGATATGGGCCCTCGTTCACGTACTGCATTGAGCCCCGGAGCAGCCGGGACCCCGGAGTGGCCAGTTCACCTCAGTGAGTCTCCACAGGGGATGGCGATACAGCTCAAAGAGGTCTCTGCACGCGAAGGCAGTCACCGGAAGAGCGCAGAGTGACGGGCAGGGCTGAGGGGCCAGCCGTAATTGCGGGCAGCTCCCGAGAGCCCTGCAAAGAGGCCTGCATGGCCTTTTAAATTGTGAGCAAAGCACAATCGGTGTCGCCAGGTGTGCAAGCCTGTCTCCCTCCAGGGACCCCAGAACAGGGCCCTTTAGGGGAGACCCCCCATCCCTGTACAGATGACTGGGGGAAGGGAGCAGACCCAGCTCCCTGACTCAGACCGGAGCTTTCCCCTCAAGCTTGGGCTGAGCGTCCAAGAGCGGGCAGTGCAGGTTCCGCCAGGCAGTGACACGCCCACACTGCTCCCGCTGCTATGACCGTTGTTCTTTTTCCACACCTCTGCTCCACAGAGCTCACCCTTTTTCTGGGGTATTTCTGTGCATGCCTGGAAAAGAGATGGTAAGGGAACACCGATTAGTCAGTCGCCTGGCTTTTCGACAGCTCCGGAAACCAGACTCGATGGAGGAGGGGGCGGGGCCTCTGGCTGTGTTCGGTTGGGTTTGCTTCCAGGATCTGTCTCCCAGCTGCCCTGCCCTTGCTGCCTGGTGGCGTCCACCCCGAGGACCCCTGCTGCCCCATGCTATCACTTCGGTCTCCAGGGGAACCCTGAATTCAGGCCCAGCCCTGAAGACCCCTGGTTAGAGGGAGGGTCTTTCTCTAGCAGATGTTTTAACAGTTTAGATGAGGAGAGCATCCCCTTCCTTCCCTTTGATGTGGTGCCCGGAACTTGGCTGGGTTTGGGCTATGTGTCTAATTGGGAACAGCCTCCCGCCCCTCCTGTTGAACGCCTCACTCAGGCTGTGGTGCTGGGTGTGACTTTTAACACCTCAGACCTGACCAAGGTAGTTGCCCCTTCCTCCAGAAGATTACAACCAAGACAGTCTGATAAAAAAGGTGTGAGGAAGCATCTGAAAGGCAGGAAGAAGAGCCTGGTCTAGGAATTAGAGGACCTAGAGCTTCATGCCTTCCCCAGGCCTCAGGTTCCCCATCTATAAACTGTAGTCATTAGAGAAGGAGAAATAGCGTATGACATCCCTTATATGGGGAATCTAAAAAGAAATGATACAAAAAGAACTTATTTACAAAACAGAAACAGACTCAGACTTGGAGAATGAACTTGTGGTTGTCGGTAAGGGAAGGATGAGAGGAAGGAATAGTTAGAGAGTTTAGAATGGACATTTACACACTGCTATATTTAAAATGGATAACCACCAAGGACCTACTATATAGCACAGGGAATTCTGCTCAATGTTATGTGGCAGCCTGAATGGGTGAGGAGTTTGGGTGTGAAAGAATACATGCATATGTATTGCCAAGTCCTTTTGCTGTCCACCTGAAACTATCACAACATTGTTAGTTGGCTATACTCCACTATAAAATAAAAAGATGTTTTAAAATGTAGTCATTAGACTCCTGGGCACAGAGCCTTTCCCTGTGTGTTTTGTGTTCTGTGCAAGAGTGGATCTGAGAGCAAAGCTCCCATGTGGAAACAAGAGATTGCCAAAGCAGCAGCTAAAATCAGAAGCTGTGGATCCAGAAAGGAAAGGTTCATAGATGGGTGATGAAACCCTTCCATTTCCAATGCAGGGTTGCTTGTTAGAGTTTGTAAGCAGGACTTCTGTGGCTCTGGGGGATGAAGGGTGATCTCAGAGAAGGAGGGGTCTTGGCATGGTATTCCAGAGATGCCCCGGTAGTGGTAACTGAAATGAAATCAACATTCCCAGAGCACCTTCTGTGGACCAGGCACTGTCCTAAACACTGAAGGTGCATGGATTCATTTAATACTTATAACATCCTGGATACTATTGCCCCCCACTCAGAGATGAGGAAACTGGGGCAGCTTGCTCTGGGTCCCCCACTGGGGTCAGAACTTGAGCCCCAGCAGTCTGGGGGGATCCCTGGTTTCAGCCAGCACACCTGTCCATTATCTGGAGCCTGGACTTTGTCTCCCAGGTGGCTGGTGTGGGGCAGCCCCGGGCAGTGGCGGTTGCACTGTCCTAATTATACAGCCCTAGACCATGGAGGCCTGCGGGCCGGGCATGCCCACCACTGTCTGAATAGAGGTTTCTTGGGCTGAGAGATGATGGTGGGGCCTGGGAATGGAGGCCTCCTTGGCCACATATTTCTACTGAGCTCTGCTACCCTATGATTTGGGATCTGGTATGGATACTCAGACAAACCAGCTGGCAAAATTAGAGATGAGGGGCCTGCAGGCCAGCATCTGTCATTTCCAGCTCAGCTTCTGCACGTCTGTGCCGGCCTCTCCCCACCCAACTCCACCCTGCCCAGAGGTTCTAGGGCACCTCTCCTCAGACAGTCCTGGGGGGTGCCGTCCTACAGCATTCAAGGCCACCCAGAACCACTTCCACCTGCCTCCGCTTCCTCTCCTCCTGAGCCCCTGGACGGCCCGCCTTCCCCATGTTCACCTCGTGGTTCCAGCTGCTGTGCCCCTGCTTCTGTCCTTCCTTCATCAAACGCCCATTTTCCCTGCCACACCACCATGCATGCCCACATGTCTAAATTCATTAAGGCCTTCCCAGATTTCCCCCAACTAAGTTGTAGGGTCACATCTGCCCCCTGTTGAGGACACTAAGCCGCCCCTGTCTGTGTAGGGAAGTCCTGAAGACCAGGACTATTCTGCTTCATCTCAATCTGCTCACGTGCTGGGCATTCAGTAGATGGCTGACTGGGTGTGAGGACAGGGGGATACCCATGCTCCTGGAGAAGGCTGGGTACACCAGCGATGTGCGCTGATTTTTTTAGACTGTTCCGGAAAGGTGAAGTCAAGCCCTGCCCTTTTGTATCTGTTCCTGAAGGGAAGGTCAAGAGATAAAGAAATGTTTGTTTGTTTGTTTGTTTTTCCTTCTAGTCTTTTTCATTAGTTGTATATCCACCTGCTTTCAAAATACAGGTTTGAGGCTGTGCGTAATACAAAGAAATGTATATAATGAGGCTGCTATAATAGATATCATACTAGAAGGAAGGGCAGCTGAACCCGAATCTACCCATGTGTAAGCTAACCGAGCCATTGCGGTTAAGCATCAGAATTAACTGTGACAGACAGACAAAGGAAATCAAATAAAAACACACAAACAAAAAGCTGTGAGGGGGAGGCACAGAATTGGTGAGCACCAGAGCAAAGTGTAACTTGTTGCCCGTGGACTTGGGGAACTCAGAACTCTCAGAGCCAGTTAGGAGGCCCCTGGTTTGCACTGAGCTCTGTCCTGGGCTTCTCACTCAGATGAACCCCTGGCCCTCCTTGCCTCTCAGGGCTACAGTCCTTAGTCAGCACACCAGCCTCACCCTCTGGACTCTAAGCCCTTGGTGAATGTGCTCAGGGTGGCTTCCTCAACAGTCTCTGATTCTAAAAGAAAGTGCTCTTTGTGTGTGTGCTTCCTCCATGTGTAGTGCGCTTGAAAACCTTTCTACTCCAGAGGTCAACAGAAATCCCTGCCCTGTCAATTTAATGTTTCTGCTCCCTGCCTAAGAGGCATAAAATCACAGCCTGCCACCCAATATGAAAGGTCATTTTTCATGAGTTTATAGATGGTGATGTCCAGATAACTCGTGACTTAAAACATATGGTTACAGCTCCCTATTAGATCAGTCTCTGGACCGTCATGGATCAGTCAGAGTTATAAGGAGGATGGACCTGGTCATTAGGCAGGGGACAGTGATGGGCTGGCATGGTGCAACAGCACTTGATTTCCTGGGACTCTTGGAAAGAGGAAAGATGTTTCCTAAATAGGAGCAGAGATGCTCCCTAAATGGGTGTTTTCTCAGGCAAAAGCAGCTGCTTCTGAAACACACAGCTCCTATAAACCCAACCTGCTTAAAATCACATTTACTTTCATGTGAGATTCTCTTAATTACATTTTCTCTTTACTAGCATCCTTATTCATTATTTAAAACTTTCAAAAATTATTATGCAATAATTCCCCCCTCTAAACACAGTAACTGTTTACCTTCCCATATCAGATTTTCCACCCTTTATTCATGTGTATCAGTTCTTACAACGTAGCTGTCATCAGAGTTTAGATATTATGGGCAAAATGTGTGATGACAGTATCCAGCAATTCCTAAACAAGGAGTAGAATTCCTCTGGGGCTTTGTTCACATTGCCCAGGACTTGTTTAGAAAGCCCACGAGATAGGGTCTGCTCAACACATAAACAGTCTTATATTTCACTTTTTTAACTTAGCATAATTTCATGCACGATTTTCCATGTAGCTACATAATCTTCAGATTTATCATTTTAATGGCTGCTTAATATTCCATCCAGTTAGCGTGCCATAATTTACTTAACTGCTCCCTATTGTTGGAGCCTTAATGAAAATTTGAATTCACCATGTAATACAGGGGGAAGCTCGTTTTAATGATTACCATTCTAACATCCTCTGCCCTGACTGCATGCCATTACTAACCCAGCTTTGGTAAGGCGCAGATGCTTTGAGAACAATAAATCCTGTCTGAGAGGTGTATGCATGAGTCCCTCTGATTTAATAGCTAATCTGTTCCCTGCACATGTTTTCCTTTTAGGCTGGTGTTTATGCAGAATATCCATCTCTTCTGAATATTGTGTAACACTAGACTATATTCATTTTTCATGTTGTTCCAGGTACCTTAACCCTGCAGTCAGAGACTTTCATAAATTAACTGGAATTTGGGGTAAAGAGGAGTTTCTGGCTGTCAGTTGTTGTTCATTTATCCCACCCCTGTTCATGGAATATCTGTTTGCAGCTGCACTCTAAGACAGAAAATGAGCAAGGATGTTCATGATTACCGGCAGCCCACAGAGCATCCTTGAGTTGCTCTGAGGCCCAGGATTAAATGGCGAATTTTCATACGAAGTGCTTTGTATACTATAGAGCACATATTACTGGTTGTCAGTCCTCCTTGTGAAAGAAGACAAAGTGAAGGTGGTTTTCCTAGGTCAGTGCCTGTCAGCTGCGTTCCCAGTGTCCCAAGCCCTTGGAATTCTCCAAAGACAGGAGGCAAAACTACAGTCTTTAGAACCAGGACGGCAGTGATGCGGATGATGACAACCCCACAAAACACTGCTCAAATAGCTTGATAGATTTCCTAATTTATGGAGTTGTCTCCAGTACTTTCCAGTTGGTTTTTGCCTGAAAGTGGCCAAGTCCTTCCTCTTATAACTCTTCTCTTCTCCTCTTGTGTACTAAGTCGCTCAGTTCATATCCGACTCTTTGTGACCCCATGGACCATAGCCCTCTAGGCTCCTCTGTCCGTGGGATTCTCCCAGCAAGAATACTGGAGTGAGTTGCCATTCCCTTCTCCAGGGGATCTTGCCCATCCAGGGACAAACCCGAGTCTCATGTTTCCTGCATTGGCAGGGGAGTTCTTTACCTTTAGCGCCACCTGGGAAACCTCTTCCTCTCTTACTCCCTCATAAAAATGAAAGCATCATCCGCAAAACTAGTAAATCATCCCACTTTACTCAGGGGTCCCAATAAAACCATGTGTTGCCAAAGTATGGGACATCTCAGGAAACACGATTTTAGGTGGCCACATAGTGAGGTTTTCACTCTTCACTTTCTTTCTTTCTAAAAAGAGAAAGTTATTCTTATTTGCCAAAGACGGTAATTGGTTTGCTGCTTGCACCCCCCATCAGCTCTCCAGTGCTTGTTGTTCACCTTTTCAGCAGAGAGAAAGCAAGCCTTGGGCTTTGGGAGATGTACCTACCTAGCTGGTTTTGTTCTTGTTTGTTCTTTTTATGTTTATCATCTGTTTTTTGGTAAAAGGTAATGGTTTATGGGGTGGTAATTAAAAGTTTCCTTTTTAAGTGGATTTATTTACTCTAAAAAATGAGGCAACATCAAGAAAAAATGGTAAATAATAACCCAGGTGGTACTAGAAAATGGCAAAATCATGAAGTTGGGGTGTAACTCAGTGAAGTTTGGGAGATACCACCTGGTGTTGATGTTGTTCAGTTGCTCAGTCATGTCCAACTCTTTGCAAACCCATGGACTGCAGCACACCAGGCTTCTCTGTCCTTCATCATCTCCCAGAGCTTGCTCAAACTTAGGTCCATTGAGTCGGTGATGCCATCCAACCATCTCATCCTCTGTCGCCCCCTTCTCCTTCTGCCTTCAATCTTTTCCAGCATCAGGGTCTTTTCCAATGAGTCAGCTCTTCATATCAGGTGGCCAAAGTATTGGAGCTTCAGCCTCAACATCAGTCCTTCCAATGAATATTCAGGATTGAGTTCCTTTAGGATTGAGTGGTTTGATCTCCTTGCAGTCCAAGGACTCTCAAGAGTTTTCTCCAACACCACAGTTCAAAAGCATCAATTTTCCAGTGCTCAGCTTTCTTTATGAGTATGAAAAGTCCAAAAGATGTGACACTGAAAGATATCACCATAGTGCTCTTTAATTTAAAACACTAAAGGTCACTGCCCAGCATCAGTTAGTTTCTGTTGTATCAGGTGCTATGCATAGGGTGGAATTTTTGTCGGCCCTGTGAGCTGGTATTGGATGATGAAGCCTAGTCTAAAGAATGCTGTTCCTAGGAAGGGCTGACATCATCTATGTGTTTTGTCAACTGCTCTTCAAGACGTCTGACTCCCATGGGTTCCTATTGTATCTCTATGATGCTGGAATTCTGATTTGGAGAACACCTCATAACTCCATTTGAACGGCTCCTCACCACTTCTGTGTCAAGCCCCATTTCCCTTCTTCCCACCTCCTTGGACCTGGTGCTCCAGCAGAAGTAGGCAGCAAATAAACATTTGCATGTACACTAAGTCACTTCAGTCATGTCCGACTCTTTGCGACCCCATGGACTGTAGCCCATCAGGCTCCTCTGTCATGGGATTCTCCAGGCAAAAATACTGCAGTGAGTTGCCATGCTCTGCTCCAGGGGATCTCCCTGACCCAGGGACTGAACCGCCATCTCTCATAGTCTCCTGCATTGGCAGGCGGGTTCTTTACCACTAGTGCCACCTGGGTAGCCCCAAACAGACATATAATGGACTATTATTCAGCCTTAAAAAGAAATGGACTTCTGACACATGCTACAATGTGTCATTGTGGTAAGTGAAATAAGACTGTCAAAGAAGACCAAGTGTCCCCAGCCAAGTACCTCCTTATATGACTCCACTGTATGAGGTACCCAGGTAGTCAGATTCACAGACAGGAAGGGGAATGGTGGTTGCCAGGGGCTGGAGGAGGGGAAATGGAGGGGTTAGTGGGGGACAGTTTCAGTTTAGGATGATGAGAAAGTTCTGGAGATGGATGGCGGTGATAGCTGCATGACAGTGTGAACATACTTCTTGTCACTGACTTGCACACTTAAGAATGGTTAAATGGCAAACGCTATATATCTTACAAATAAAACAAGAAAGTGGGCAGTGAACACCATTTCTCCAGCTGTGCTGCCTTGGCTTGCCCTGGTCCTACCACAGGGAATCCTGTCCCTCATCCTATCCCTCCACTTGTCAGAGCTGTCAGTTCAAATATCATCTCTTCTCCTGCCTCATCCCTCACAGGCCCTGCAGGAGACCCCTTCCTGAAAAGAGTATTATGCTAATTTAGGTTGCTGAGAGCAGCCTCAGCAACCCCGCCTGTCCCCCTGCACACAGTGGGTGTTTATGATCACATCCAGAAAAATGCCCCCTTTTCTGATGAGGAAGAGCCTGAGTATAGCGTCCTGGTATTTGTCATTCAGCCGCCACTGTCTTCTCAGGAATGAGCAGTCGCTGACAGGATCGTGCCCTGTGTGGGGCCTCATCTTGATGGGCGGCCGCTGCTCAGCCCACACTGGAGCCGGGCCCTGGCATCCTCTCCAGAAGATTAAGAGCTTTCCTTCCTTATTCAGAAGTGAAGCTGGACCTCTGCTCTCCAGTGTCTTGGCTGTATTCAGCGTGTTAGGAGACAGGCCGGCCCTGAGGGAAGTAGAAATGCAGGGAAAGGGTCACTCGTGGGGCTTTATAGGGGAGAAATCAGTGACCCTGGGTTCTCTGGAGGTGGCTCTTGGCTTCTTAGGTCTGTAAAATGAATATATGAGCTGTGTGGAAACCTGAGGGTCGTTTGACCCAGTTTCCTCATCTTTCCCCTGGTAGTTCAGCTGGTAAAGAATCCGCCTATGCAATGCGGGAGACCCTGGTTTGATTCCTAGGTCGGGAAGATCCCCTGGAGAAGGAAAATGCTACCCACTTCAGGATTCTGGCCTGGAGAATCCTATGAACTGTATAGTCCATGGGGTTTCAAAAAGTCAGACACGACAGAGCGACTTTCACTTTCATTTTCCTCATCTTATAGACGGAGAATGATAAGTCCAGAGACCAGGGAGCTGCCCTGGTGGGAAGACCACCCCCCCATCTGTAAGCGGGGGGTTTCTGAGAGCTCTGCGTGTCCTGCGCTGGTGTTGGAACACACCCAGGACATCACGCTCGTGTCTGGACTCTGCCCTTGAAGACAGCGGATGGTGACAGAGAGTGTTCTGGTTCTGTTGTTTGGTCCAGAACTTGATATCTTTGTGAGGAAGCCTTGAGCCATGGACACTGCCCTCGAGGGGAGGGCAGCAGTTAAACGCAACGAGGGGTCTGTTCTGTGCAGTCCCCATCTCCCTGGCTGGCGGCTCTGAATTCCCATGGGTATCGTCTGGCAGGTCCCAGGTGAGGAGGCATGTGCTGTGCATACTGTACATCTCTGCTTCCTTCCTTTTCGACTGCAGAATTTCAGAGGCAGGAGAGCGTCCGGTCGCAGCACAAAGGCATCCAGTTATACGACACCCCTTATGAACCTGAGGGCCAAAGCGTGGACTCGGACTCAGAGAGCACGATCAGCCCCCGGCTGCGGGAGAGCAAGCTGCCCCAGGATGACGACAGGCCTGCCGACGAGTACGATCAGCCATGGGAGTGGAACCGGGTCACTATCCCAGCTCTGGCAGGTAAGGAGCCAGCGGCCCCACTCAGAGGCGGCTGCTCACCTGCATGGCACTCACCTGTGTAAAGGAAGTAAGTGCACAGGTCCCTGCCTGCTCAGGTAAGCCACAGGGTTTCTAGTGCAGGTGAGCCCTTCAAAGATGAGGAAGATCCTGGAGGCCAGGATCTAGACAGCCCAGATGATCTCATTGTCTGACTCTGTCTTGGTCCTGTTGGTAATGCTCGAGTTCACTGAAGCCAAGATTTTGGAAGGAAATTTTAAAAACTAGAAGCGAATCAGTCTGCAGAGTGGCTCCTATTGGGCCTCCTGGATCCCAGTGACTCCATCCTGTCGTGCGGCTACGACGGCCTGCATGCAGCCAGGGCCACTGCATTTCCTGTCCCAGCTTCATTCAGCCAAGCCTGTTCACAGAGCACAGGCTGTGGGCACGTCCTGACCTCGGGGCTGACCTCTCCCGCCCCTGGCCCGGAGCCCCTTGAATGGCGCAGGTGCCTCTCTGCTCCCACAGCCTTCTGAAAAGCAGTGTGCCATATGTGTCACCTGTCTTCAGCTATGTTCACACCCTTTGATCCTAATCTCAGTCCTTAGGATCCAAACTTATGATCGAAAGCACAGAAAAAGGCATGATGATCATGAGAGATGGGGAACAACCTGGATGTTCAGCATTGGGGATTGATTAAATGGAATATTGAGCAGCCACTAAAAAGTGACGTTGACAAAGAGTTTATTATGTATAGCAGCCTCGGGAAATGCTTATGTTTAATGTTAAGAGGGAAAAGTCAGATGCAAAAAAATTTGTATGCTTCTAAGAGTTTTGGCATATGAACAGAGAAACATGGGGTGACTAACTCTTATCACATTGAAGGTCATAAAGGAAGAGTTTTTATTTTTAACATTCATTTTGTTTAGAATCTCCCATTTTCAAGCACAACTAGACCGTTCCTCCCTTTCTGGGGCTCAGAAGTGAGGCCTCCGCCCTCCAGATGTGGCCCCAGAAATCAGCTCCTCCGCCCTCCCTTCTATGCCCCAGAAATCAGAACTGGGCCAGAAGCTTCTTGGAGAAAGCACAGTCAGTATCCAGGGCTTGTCTTGATTCCCTCAGGTGAGGTTCTGACTACTCTAGCATGTATGTCTCAGTTCCCTGGATGCAGCACTCTGTGCAGTCTCTGCTTTCTGCTGAGTGCCCTTCCCAGCTGTGTCCTATCTGGGAAAGTCCTGTGCTTCCTTTGCCACCACTGTGAGCCCTCCTGGCACATCCACACGTCCCACGGGCTTCCTTGCTGCCTCTCTAGGCCTGCAGAGCTTCCTGCTCGTGGCCCTGGTGGGGCAGTTCTTTCACCATATAGAGTCAGTGCTGTAGATGCTGGGCCCTTCTGGCAGGCGGTGTGTGCCAGCCAAAAGCCGGGGCTGAGAGTAATTGGGTAACTGAGAGGTCCTTGGTCACCTCACATCTCTCCAGTGCATTTCACAGCCGTTCCTGCCCTCGGTACAGTGAAAGCCAAGGACTATCCCCTGGCATGGTTGATCCTGGGTGTGGGAGAATCTAGAATGGGACTGACGCTGTTCCAGAGGCAGCTCTTCACAAACACCAGTTTGATTAAAGCGCCAAACGTTTCGTGTGACAACTGTTCTAGATACCAAGAGGCCATGGCAAGAGATGACACTGCAGGCAGGTGTGGCATCTCACCCTCTCCTGGACTGACCACCTTGCAGGTCATGTTATCATTGATGTTCTGGTCTAGTCTGATGCTTTACTGCTCGAAATGTGGTCCCTGGACCAGCAGCATCACATCACCTGGAAACTGGTGAGAAATGCAGAGTCTCGGGCCCCAGACCAGACCTGCAGAAAGTGAAAGTGTTAGTTGCTCAGTCATGTCTGACTCTTTGCAACCTCATGGACTGTAGCCTGCCAGGCTCCTCTGTTCATGGGATTCTCCAGGAAAGAATACTGCAGTGGGTAGCCATTCACTTCTCCAGGGGGCCCTCCCAACCCAGGGATCAAACCTGGGTCTCCTACATTGGAGGCACATTCTTTACCATCTGAGTCATGAGGGAAGCCCCCAGACCTGCAGAGTCAAAAAGTTATAAAGACCCCCAGGGGGTTCTCAGGCTTGTTAAAATGGAAAGCACTTACCCCTCACGACATCATCTCTTCAGAAGGCTCTCAGGCCAGAACTTGCCCAATTCTGCCCAAAGCTGGTCTTAGAACTACTATACATTTCACAAAGGATCACAAGGTCTCAGCTAGAACTGGTCCCCACATAAGTTTCTGAGCCACAGGTCTCCATTCTGGATTTGGTTTTCTGTTGCTGAGTTGCTATCACATGTGTCATTGTAGGTCAACTTCTTAGGCTGCTGTTAGGAGGCAGATGCAGAAGAATCCTGTCCCCACCTGTGTCTCATCAAGTCACTTACCTCGTCAACTGTGTGTCCTGCTCTGGAGTGGATACTCATTATGGGTGTGTGCTAAGGCACTCAGTCGTGTCCGACTCTTTGCAATCCCACGGACTGTAGCCCACCAGGCTCCTCTGTCCATGGGATTCTCCAGGCAAGAATACTCGAGTGGGTTGCCATGCCCTGCTCCAGGGGATCTTCCCAACCCAGGGATCAAACCCAGTTCTCCTGCATTGCAGGTAGATTCTTTACTGCTGAGTGCCCAGGGAAGCCCTGAATACTGATTGTGCTTTCTCCAAGAAGCTTTTGGCTCAGTTCTGATTTCTGGGGCGTATAAGGAAGTTGTTTCCCTTGGCTGGAGGGATGCTGTGCGCACCAGTCTTGAGTCTTTGACCAGATCCCCTCCCCACATCTGGACAGAAATTGTCAGGTGAGGAGCACCCTTCTGTTTCCTAGCCCAAAGTGCAGGTGGAGTGAGGTGGATGCACCACCTCTCAGGTAATCAGAACGAGTGGAAACAGCTCTACTGGGTTGCTGAAGTGTTGCCAGAGCCCCATTTGTAAACCAGGAAGGGTGGCTGCTCAGGAACAAAGGTGGCTCCCACCTCCTGCCTGAATGAGTAGAGTGTGCAGCACGTGCTTCAGCATGTCATTGGTGGTGTCAGGGAGCAAGGCAGTGCTGAGCTGGGCCTCGTTCTCATTTTCACAACACCTGTGTGAAGTGCCCTGCCCAGTTCTCTGGGCCCTTGGGTGCTGTGATGGGCCCTGGGAGCCTGGGGACAGGATCTGCAGCTGGGCTAAAAATCCACTGGGCAAAACTGTCATCATCTCTTTCCATCCCTTATATTCTGATTCTGCCTGTTCAGCTCGCATGAAGGAACCTGGGCAGTGTTTTCAGATTTCCAAAGGTGTACGGTGTGGGGACCCCCAAAGGGCAGAGGTGGGCCTACCAAGGAGGAGCCATAGGAATATACGGTCCCGGTGAGTGGTACACCTGAAAGTGTATCATGAGCTTCCTGTCACTGAGATTGGCCAGCAGAAGCTTGAGTGAGGCAGCATTGGTATCAGGAGGGCTTTGCCCTGTGGTGGGAGGTTGGCCTGCAACCCCCCACTTCCAAGGCTCCTTCTATGCTTCATTTCATCAGGACCCCAGCATGCTGGCCGGAGGCTGGGGGAAGAGGAGCCCTCTGAACTATCTCTGTGATTCAGTCTATGAAGCAAAAGTGCTTTCTGCCCTTCACAGTGCTGTCCTGCACTGCATTCATGAAAGGAGGCTTTTGTAAGGGGTGCTTCGGCATTCCCCACAGAAGGTGGCCTTCTCAGCCAGTGCAGCCTTTCAAGAAGGCTCGATTATCACTTCCTGGTTGTCGTGAAAACAGCTATTGCAGGGTGTGAGGTGGTCCTCACTTCCTAGGAATGATATTCTTTCCTTCTCTCAGAGTTCTGTAGCAGGTGAAGGAGGTTTCCTGCCTGCCCTCCCTATGGGAAGCTGCTGATAGCCTCAGCCAGGATACCTGCCCCCACGCACCCAGCACTGGAGGCTCAGCACACATGCCTGGACTGAGTTCATCCCAACCCCCAAAATGGATGCCTTATCAGGTTTACAATCAGGCTGTCAGCCCCCTGCCCACTCGGCAGACTCACCTGCCTTCAGAGCTGGCTGGACTTGGTTCCCCCTGCTGCTCTGACTCACCCTCCCAGAGACTTCATAGGCAGCAGGTCCACCCCCTCACTGATGCAGCCCCCTGCGCACTGTGGGGCAAGAGAAGTACCCTGAGTGATTCCATGCTGTCTCGGGTGCCACAGCTTGGTGCAGAGGGTCTGACCGGCCCCTGGGCTTTGTAAGATGGACAGAACCTACCCAGGAGGTGACCACATGGGGAGGCGGCTGAAGACTGGGTGGGTAACCTAGAGAAGCAGACTTGGGCTCGGGGGGCGGGACGGGCGTGGATGTGGAGTCTCCACATCTCTGGGGGCCATTGGAAGAACAGGGATAGAACCTCTCCTGGGGCCCCTGTGCTCTCTGGGGAAATGTGTCTGCTGCAGAGAGTCCTGGTGAGGCTTACAGAACACTGTGCTGGTAGTGCTGGTATTTGCAGAACTCTTTAGCGTGCATTATTTCATTTCATCCTCCCAGCCGCCTCCTGGGATCTTAGTTTTGTCCTTTTACAGATACAGAAATTGAAGTCCAAAGAGAAGAAACAGTTGCCCAGGATCCTATAGCTAGTCAGCTGCAGAGCCAGAATTTGAACCTATTAAGTCCCACTTAGAACCCAAGCCCTTACCCTGTTGATGTCTCAATTCTCTGGCACTACCCAAGAAACTGCATGTAACGTGCTGGAGCCCTCACCCTCCCAGAGCCCCTGGGTTGTTGTTCAGTCGCTCAGTTGTGTCCCACTCTTTCCAATCCCACGGACTGCAGCACTCCAGGCTTCCCTGTCCTTCACCATCTCCTGGAGTTTGCTCAAACTCATGTCCATCAAGTTGGTGATGCCATCCAACCATCTCATCCTCTGTCGTCCCCTTCTCCTCCCACCTTCACTCTTTCCCAGCATCAGGGTTTTTTCAACTGAGTCAGTTCTTCGCATCAGGTGGCCAAAGTTTTGGAGTTTCAGCTTCAGCATCAGTCCTTCTAATGAATATTCAGGATTTCCTTTAGGATGGACTGGTTGGATCTCCTTGCTGTCCAAAGGACTCTCAAGAGTCTCTCCAACACCAGAGTTCAAAAGCATCAGTTCTTCAGCACTCAGCTTTCTTTAATGGTCCAACTCTCACATTCATTTATGGCTACTGGAAAAACCATAGCTTTGACTATATAGACCTTGTTGGCAATGTCACCAATTTCTCCTTGTGTCTACAGTGAGTAGGATATTTGCCTGGGGTGTAGGTTTCCACTCGAAATGGTTCCAACTGAGGAGCCTGTGGCAGCCCAAGTTCTGGAAAGTTCGTGACTGCATGGGGATGACCAGAGCCATCCCACGGGTTGGTCATGCTCTGCCTCTGCTTTGCACAGGGAGGGGTCCCCGCACCATGGCATCCCACTCCTTCTTGTCCAGCCAAGGAAACTGGGGCCCAGGGAGGGAACAGGAACTGCTGGAGACCTCATGGCAGAGCCAGTTGGGCCATACACAGAGGATGGATCAACATTTCTTTTTAATTCAGTGGGTCAAGTTAAAAGCTATGTTTTTAATGGTTGCAGTTGCCTCCAAGAAGAAGCAAGTGATCAGAGTGCTTACTAAAGGTGCCGGGCAGCAAGAGAGTGGGTGAAGGGCACCCTTAAGATATTTCAGAGAGGGACTACCATGGTGGTCCAGTGGGTAAAACTTCCTGCTCCCAATTCAGGAAGCCCAAGTTTGATCCCTGGTCAGGGAACTAGATCCCATATGCCACAACTAAAGATTTTGTATGGGGTTGCAAAGAGTTGGACACGACTGAGCGACTGAACTGAACTGAACTGAACTGAAAGATTTTGCATGCCGCAATGAAAATCAAAGATCCAGGTGCTACAACTAAGACCTGGCACGGTCAAATTAAAAAAAAAAGATTTTTCAGAGAAATAAAGTCATTTTGTTTTTGACTCACTGTCTGGAGATTTGTCCCCACTGAAGTTACTTTTAAAGCAGTGTCCTGGGTTCAGCCAGCAATGGGCCTGCCTTCTAGCGAAAAGAATAGACAGACATGAGTCAATGCTGAATATACTTATTTTGAGTACTTATCTGTCTTCCTTACTAAGTTCCTTGGCCAATTTCTCTGCCCTTGAAAGCTCAGCACAGTGTCTTGGTGTCAGGAGCCACTGGGACAGTAGTTGGAGTCAGACAATCCCAAGTGCAGTGCCAGCCCCACCACTCACCAGCTGTGGGATCTCAGACAGGCTCTCAGCCTCCTGAGCTTCAGTTTTCCCGTCTGTAAAACGGGGGATTGTCACAGACTGTATCACACTGGATCTCTGTGGTGATCAAGGGAGAAGACTGAAGAAAGACTTCATAAACTCTAAAGGGTCATGCCTGAGAGAATGGTTACTTGTGCTCCGGGAAGGCTTGCTGTATTCAATAAAATTTAATTTTATATATTAAAACAGTACAGCATAAAAAGCTGCTTTGGGGGCACAGAGGGCCCATTTGTGAAATTCATTCCCAGTTACTGCAGGCAATGAGAGGTATGGATAGTGTGGAAAACAGTGCTTCTGTAGGAGATTCTCCCATCTCAATTCCAGCAACGGTTCTCACCATGAACCACCCAGTTCTTCCATCCTTTATTCGGTCCCTCCCGAGGACCAGGCCACTGGTCCCCAGGTGTGAGAGGGTCTCCACTGCCAGCCTCCCCCAAAGCCCTCTCGATTCTACCTGTGGCGTATTCGTTAGGTGGCTGGTTTGCTCAGAGCATGTGGCAGAGTCACCTGCAAGAAGCGTCAAGCAGATTACAAGGCCCCACCCCCAGAGCTCCTGATTCAGTAGGTTCCAAGGATGAGGCTGGAGAATCTGCATCTCAAACAGGATCCCAGGTGTTGCTGAGGCTGCTGATGTGGGGACCCCACTTTGAGAACCTCCAGTATGCTCGGTATTTACTATATGTTAGGTGCTGGGGTCAGGGAGGAGGTAGGGAAGGGGTATCCCAGCTTGGCTCGGGGGTGTCACTGCCACCTCCTCCAGGAAGCCTCCCTTGGCATGACTCCCTTCCCCACCCCTGTCCCAGTTTGGGCTGGGGCCCCTCTGTGCTCCCCCCACATCCCCTGTGGATGTGCATTGGTTTAGTCTGGAACAGCCAGATACTCCCTTGTCACTATCAGCTGAAGGGGTGCTATTGCTGTGTTGGTCACCCCTTTGGCAGGCACTCTCTTGAGTTTTGACATTTTCCCAGCCTCATCAAGTGAGGCTCAAACGGCAGAGGAAGGGGAAAGTGAGGTCTCAGGTATGTCTATTTGTGAGTCATCCCTGAGCCAGCTCAGTTGGCTAATTTAAGATAATCCCATGAAGGTAAGGGGGTGATGGAGGAGGGGCAGGAAGTTAATAGACAGTGAGGCCCAGTTACGAGGCTGGCGTAGGTTGACCCTATGAAGTCCTGCAAGGGATGGTGTGGTTTCACTGCCATCACACAGATGGCACCACTCGGGCTCAGAGACGGTGAGCATTCTGTCCACAGTCACAGAGCTAATGAAGTCGAGTCAGGCGCTCTCCCCATGCTGCATTGACATTGTGAGTATGTCTCGGGCAGGTCTGAACCTTCCCTTTACCTGTGCTGGGGTAAGGTGGCTTTTCTTTTCTTTTCTTTTTTTAATATAAATTTATTTATTTTAATTGGAGGCTAATTACTTTACAAGGTGGCTTTTCTTAAGGCAGAAGCCACTGCGCCCACTCCGTACTGAGCTGGCGACTTGTCACTGTAAAACGCAAGTGCTCTGAAGGTGGTGGTGCTGACACTGAATGCGTCAGCGCCTGCTCCAGGCTCCCTGTTCCCACCAAGCCTGTGACTCATGCTCGTGTGCTTAGAATAAACAGGCTCAGCCTCGGCAGAAGAGTCCACGGGGAATCTGCCACCATCACCTGCACCCTGCGCATGCCACCTCCTCACCATTGGCCCCAGTGGGGCTCCAGCATGCTTCCTGCCCCCTGCTCAGCTTCCCAGAATCCCTTGGGCCTGGAAGGAAATTAACAATTGTGTTGGTACTCCGAGCTTTTTGCTATGTAATGAGTAACAGTTGTAATTAATGTTTAACACGTGTGAACAGCAGGTCTGCAGAGAGGAGGGGGAGGGTTTAAAGGAGAGAACTGGGATCACTCGCTTCCTTTGGCTGATATGTTACTGAGGGACAGGTTTTTCCAGTTGGTTTTTCTGTTTGACATATGAATGAATTCATTTAGTAACCTTAAAAAAAAAGAAAAGAAAAACACTGGTGTTTCATAGCTTTGGCTTGCCTGCTAATTATGTTGATAGAAATGTTTCTTCTTCAAGTGCCTTTGTTTCCTGTGTGGAAAAAAAACCCAAACGTTTAGTAGAATGAGAAGACAGAGGTCTTCGTGTGGATAGAGGTTTTAAGTTCTGTGAGGTCAGAGACTCAGCGGGCCTTGTTGACACCTAGGTCCCCACCTTAGATCAGTGCCTGGCATGTAATGAACACACAAGTATTTATTAAATTATTGAGTAAATTAGGTCTCAGGAAAACCAACCCCAAGTTCTCTTGAGGGGTAACACAGCCTGCTCTCACAGAGATGGTATGTTTTCACATCACTTTTTCAAGCTGTACACCTGTCTTCTCTTCAAATGAGGAAGAGGGGCCTGCACAAAAGAGGGGCGTTTGTGAGTGGCTGGTGATGGCTGTGGTTGCTGCCATTGGTCTGAACTAGAAGCCGAGAGTGTGTCCCTGGATGTTTGAGGACTGGCCCGTGAATCCGCCTGCCAGGTTGTGGGTGGGGAGACTGGTATGCCAGTAGGTGACAAGCAGGGCCCTGAGAGCCAGGCACCTGTCCCATCCTGTCATTCCTCTCCTGTAATTCCATCTATGGATGGGCAGCAGCAGAAACAATGAGCAGCTGGGTTGAGGTCTGGGGCTTCCTGGGAGGGAAGACTCATTTCTACAAGTGCCCAGCCTGCTTCCTGCACATGCTCTGAGGCTTGTGGATGAGCGAAGTCCCTCTTCCAGGCCCTAGGACTGATTCTAAGTGTCTGTGGGTATCTGCAGGTGAAAGTGTTAGGAGACACACTGTATTAGATCTGAGTGGGCATTCTCCATCTGACAGGAGCCCAGCCCAGAGCTAGCAGAGCTGCAGGGTCCAGATTTAAACCCCTGGGCTGTCACTTGCTAGCAGGGTGACCTGGGTCAAACAGCCTGTTTCCTCATCTGTAAAACCAGGTGGTAATTGGAATTGGTGCCAGAAGTCGGGAGCACAGTAAGTGTTCGGTGGATGCTGGCTTTTGGTATCTTTATCATCACTACTGTTTTTGAGAACCTGTTGCACTCTAGATAGGATTTGTGCTGAACTTGTTAGAGACCCCTGGGATTCGGAAGATATGGGTTCAAGTTCAAGTCTTAGCTGTCGACATGGGACAGTCCCTTTTGCAGCTGGTCATTTCTCATTTCTAAAATGAGTTATGATGGTGGAGATGGCCTGCTTTGGCAGCTGTAAAGGCCTCTGCATTTAGGTCATTTTATCATTTTCATCAGGACTTAACCCTGCTTTTCCTGCAGCCAAGCAGCAGCCCTCGGGGTGGGGTCTTTGCACCAGGCAGCCACATCCATGTTTCCCTTTTGGGGTGCAGACTAGGAGGATAAAGGCATGCTCACTCGTGCCAGCCCCTCCTTCCCCAGTCCAGGCTTGGGTGTACATGCATGGACAGCATTCCTGGAACCCAGATGGCTTTCCTAGAGCCCAGGCAGCCTCTAGGCACCCACTTCACAGGCTTCCCCATGCCCTGCTTCTCGGGAAGTCACCACTACACCCTCTTATAATGAGGAAATTCTGTTCTCAGGCACTGCCCTTGAGATATGGCAGCATGGTGTCCTGGGGCCTGCATGTGCCTGTGAGGGGAACACAGAGGCCTGTTGTTGGTGATCCTAAAAGAGCCAGCCAAACATGTGCTGAGCTGCCCATTGTCTTAAAACTTATCTGCAGGTACAGCCTTCACTCCCTGGGGAGAGGAGAGAGTGAGGCCTGCTCTTGAACTGCAGGGGAGAAGGGGGCTTCACCTCTCTGGGCCTCAGTTTCTCCACCTGTAAAATGGAAATTCTAATGCTTGTCTATGAGGAACAAGTGAGATGATGCAGAAGGTATGTTTAGAAAGTTGAAGCAGCAGAGGACCATTGTTGGGAACCGAGTTTTAGTCAAGTAGGAGTGCTTGCACATTGTCATGAAAGCTTCCATAGACTCTGGGTCATGGGGGGCTCCCCTCCCAAATCAGTGCACAGTCTCCCTCCTTGCCCCCTCTTGGGGGCTCATGACTGCCTGGGCTGCAGCCCCTTATATGCCTCTCCACCCCTGCCCTCCCCACTCCACACCTGTCCCCTCTACCAAAAACCGGCCAGAGTCAAAGCCAGCAGTGTGCAGGAATCAGCACCCTAGACTGTGCGGAAAGGGTGCTGTGGGCACCTTCGTTCTAGTCTCTCTGCCCTTGTGTTTTCAAAGTAATAGGATATCCATGAACAAACACCAGACCTGGAACACTATGCAGGCCCCTCCTGTCAGCCCCATATCTGTTTCCGCCTCATCCACATGGGGCCTTAAAAGGCCTTTTCAGCACCTGAAAGCTCTGAGCACAGGGTTTTGTTTTCAGTTCTCTAATCCTTGTTGCCCCTGCGTAAGGGACTCTGTCCTGTGCTGGAGAACTGGGGAGGCCGGAGGCCAGCCAGAAAGATGCAGCCACTGATCCACAAGCCCCACCTGGGGACCCAAGGCCCTAGGTCCCCTTCACTTCCTTCCAGTTCCCTATGAACCATCCTTAGGGGCCAACATCCATACTCGTGGTCAGCCCGGAGAACTCAGGGATGTTTGGCAGACTGTCAAGTCTTCTTTCCCTGGCTGGCCTAGAGAAAGGCACTCCTAGAGCACCCCTAGGTGAGGGGAGGCTGCCCAGGCTTTTATCCCAAAGCAGAGGGGCAGGGGCAGAGGGCTGGGGCCCCCTGCCTGGCGTGACAGCCTGCTCCTCTCTGCTGGGCAGTCTACTTGCCCGGTCCAGGCCCCACTCATAAAAACATAAAGTCCCACCAACCTCCTCAGTTTGTTGTGAGGGTCAGAGAATGTCACATCGGGTCCTCACATATGCCTGCCTGTGAACAGGAAGCACTCAATAAAGGTCAAGTCATTTTTCAAAACTATTTTAAAATGATTTGAGGGGGGTGTCCAGCTCCTAAGTTTCCTTTCTTGATTGATGAATGAGGTTTTTTTTGGACCTGCTGACCATAAATTTGCGTGGAGATTCATTCACTCAATAGAGTCTAAGCATCAGGCACTATCCTAGGCACTGGGAATTCAGCTTTGAAAAAAACAGAATATGCCTTGTCTTCTTGGAGTCTTAGGAATTTCAGCTCAGGCTGGAGAAGGTGGTTTCTGATACAAGGCACTTAATCCTCCTGAGTAAATGAAAAGGAGCTGCTCTGAGCATGGATGTGGCCATGGGGAGAAGGGACCACCATGTACAGGGGCCCTGCCTGGACTTTGGTATGTCCTCTCTTACTAATCACCTCCATAATCCTTTATGGTTTAGGCCTTGTCAGCCCTGTTTTATAGAAGTGGCAGCTAAGGCTCAGAGAGGTTTAAAAACTTACCCAAAGTCACACAGTAGTGGCAGAGGCAAGATTCAAACCTGGATCTTCCTAACTCCAGAGTCCATACCCTCTCCACGAAGCTGAGCCGCTGCAGTTCTTTTGTCTGGCCTTGTTGCAGCCCATGGACTGTGTGTCAGGCACAGAGAACTTCAGGAGAGGCTAAGGCATGAGGCCTCATCTCCATCTGGTTCTGAGAAGACACCAGTGTACCCTGCACTGTCATATGGACTGCGGTGGGGTCAGACAATGCCTTAGACAGGGGAGGCGGGGTTCCGGAAAGGAGAAAGGAATTCCTTTCTTCTGGGCCCTGTGTACGTGTAACTTGCTTCAGTTGTGTCTGACTCTTTGTGACCCCATGGACTATAGCCCACCAGGCTCCTCTGTCCATGGGATTCTCCAGGCAAGAATGCTGGAGTGGGTTGCCATGCCCTCCTCCAGGGGATCTTCCCCACCCAGGGATCCAGCCCATGTTGCTTTTGTCTCCTTCATTGGCAGGCAGGTTCTTTACCACTAGCACCACCTGAGAAGCCTTCCACCTTGGGTGGTCTTGACCAAAGTTGCCCCCAGGAGGCAGCATGAAAGCTGACCTTTGAAAAATGGCTAGGATTTTTGCACCCATTGATAGTGAAGAAAGGGATTCTCCAGGGCAGACACAGCAGAGCAGAGGCCTGGAAGCAGGGAGGTGAGGGATGGGAGACCAGCTATTCTTTGTGACTGGAGCCGAGGGGTGGGTGTGGAACCCAGAAGGGTTGTCACCAAGTCACTGAGGGCCTCAAGCACCAGAGTGAGTTCTCTGTCCTTTCCTGTCCTGGGGACCTAGGAGCTAGCAAGGGTTTCTGGACCCAGAGAGCTGTGCTTTAGAGGCTTATGGGAATTTGGGAACCTGATCTCTTTGGCTAGCCCTGAATGATAAACAGGAAGGAGCCAGATCTAGAAGGAACACATTTATTATTTCATCTAAGCAAATATTTACTAAGCACCACCTCTATGCCAAGCACTGTAGTCAGTTTAGGGGCTGACAAGATATTGGAGAGGAAAATAAGTCCTAGGTACTGTCCCCCAGAGAACCCCATGGGCTGTCAGGGGAGGAGTGGCTGGGGGCTTGTTAAGCAACATACAAGAGAAGGGTGGAGTGCTGTGAGCTATACTGGAGGAGGGGGAGTTCTCAGAAGGCAGGATGCGGAGGTTTTGTGGAAGGCAGGCTTTTGTGCCAGACCTTGGAAGCTTCTAGACATCATACAGTTGGTGGTCATTTCAAAGACTAAATAAGGGAGATACAATGCCTGCCGGGCCAGCCCTGTCACTTAGCTCTGAGATCCAGATGGTAACCCCCTCCCTTCACTCACAGGGTGGCAGGGTTGTCTTGAGGGTTAGAGCTAGCATGGGTGCTTGTTAACACTGACCCAACTTCAGGCCTGATTGCTATGAAATCTATAATACAAGTAGGAAGGGGACCACCAACAGCAAAGGCTAACCTGGATGGAGGAAAGGCCTCCCAGGAGATCTGAGCTGGGTCTTAAAGATCTCATCAGATCAGAGCTTTGGAAGGGTATTTAGGGCATCGCGAAGGACCACCGCACCTGCCTTGGAGACAGAGGCTGGTGGAGCCGTTAACTGGACCACCTCTCCCACTGCCACCAGGGCTCTGGTCCCGTCATCGCACCAAGGATGAAGGGCTCCAGAGGCCTGGCCCTGCCTGCCTGAGTCTCCCCTCCCTCCAGCAGAACCCTGACTTCTATTTGTAATTGCCTATAGGTGGAATTAATTAGATACTGTCATTCTAACGACTCACAGGGATGGTATGTTTTTTCTCTAAATGCAGATATTCTTTTGAGGGCTGTATCTTCCATTATCTTTTACAGAAAATCACTAAATTAAAAGAACTGCCTTTTAAAATTGCAGATTAAAGAGAAACTTAATTAGAAGGAATGAAAACAGTTGTGTTTGGAGCTTTTGTTCTTAACATTTTTTTTTTTCCCTTGTGCTGCTGAATCACTGCACTTGGAGTTTGTATATTTTTATTTTAGGTGGAATGATTTGCCTAATTAAGCCTGTCATTCATCACCACCTGTTCCCTCTAAAATATATGTCTATATTATTAAGCTTGCAAGCGAATGTATAAATTAATTCAGTGGGGAATTGCAGTGTTGACTGGAACATTATTAGGTTTTATCCAATTTATCTGGTATGAAAACTGATATTTTTCCCCAGTAAAATGAAACAGCAGCTCATTAAGTTTCTTCATTCAGTCCCTATTATGTTGTGGTCATGTACTAAGGATGGGGGAATGGGGGCAAATATGGTGTAGCCTCTGCTCTTGAGGGGCTCATGGGGAGCCAAACAAAGAAACTGGCCATTAGGGTACCATAGGCTGAGATCAGAAAACTAAGATCATGGCATTTGGTCCCATCACTTTATGGCAAATAGATGGGGAAACAATGGAAACAGTGAGAGACTTCATTTTCTTGGGCTCCAAAATCACTGCAGACGTGAAATTAAAAGACACTTTTTCCTTGGAAGAAAAACTATGACCAACCTAGACAGCATATTAAAAATCAGAGACATTACTTTGCCAACAAATGTCCATCTAGTCAAAGCTGTGGTTTTTCCAGTAGTCATGTATGGATGTGAGAGTTGGACTATAAAGAAAGCTGAGCACCGAAGAATTGATGCTTTTGAATTGTGGTGTTGGAGAAGACTCTTGAGAGTCTCTTGTACTGCAAGGAGATCCAACCAGTCCATCCTAAAGGAAATCAGTCCTGAACATTCGTTGGAAGCACTGATGCTGAAGCTGAAGCTCCAATACTTTGGCCACCTGATGTAAAGAACTGACTCATTGGAAAAGACCCTGATGCTGGGAAAAATTGAAGGCCAGAGAAGGGGTCAATAGAGGATGAGATGGTTGGATGGCATCACTGACTCAATGGACATGAGTTTGAGTAAGCTCCAGGAGTTGGTGATAGATAGGGAAGCCTGGCATGCTGCAGTCCATGGGGTCACAAAGAGTCAGACACAACTGAGCGACTGAACTGAACTGAACTGAGGCTGAGATCAAGGTGAGTCTGGGAAGAGGGTGAAGCCAGGGAGGGCTTCCTGGAAGAGGTGACTCCTAAAGAACAAGGTGGATGAGGAGAAAGGCAAGAGTCCTGATGATTCACACAAAGAACACAGCTTGGAAGGTGGCATGGTGAGACCTGAGACTAGATAGGTTGCCCGGTTATTGGTCTTGAGAACCTGCGTTCCTTCCATGATCATGTTGCATGCTCCATGCCTCTCTTCTCACCTTCTGGGCCAGGAGGTGTGTAGTAGGATTTTATACTGGCAGATTTTCCCAGATTCCGATTTAGCCAGTGGAGCACCCAGATTGTCCGAGGTGAAAGTGCCTTACAGTTCATCTGGTCTCTCACTCTTATCTGCCTATGGCAGAACTAAGTCTAGAACCTCGTCTCCCACCTACCCTTCCCACACCCCCACTCTGCTACCCCTGGGGCACCATTCACCACTTGGGCCAGAGGCCTGATGCACTGTCCTGTCTCCATTCTCTCCATTCCCCAAAACCAGAAAGCTAGCAGACGGGAGGCTTCATGGGAAAGTGCACACTGGTCCCGTTCTCCCTGACCCCTCCTCCCACTGGGCCCCGATCTCCATCGCAGTGCAGTGTTGCACAGGAGTCTTCCCCTGACTTGCCCCGCAAGTAGTCAAGTCCTGTTGGAGGCACCTCCCATACCCCTGTCATCATTGAGGGATTCAGCCTCCATCACCTTCCCTATCTCTCTGCCTCCAGGGTCACCCCTAAACCCTCTCTCCATCAGCAGTCAGAGAGGTCTTTAAAGCCCAGTCTGAAGGATGACATTCCTTGATTCAACCCACGCATAGCATCAAGTCCCAGCTCTTTAGAAAGGTGAGCAGGCCCTCACCTGTCTACCTGATCCCAGTGCTTGCCCCTGCCCAATGTCAGCCATCCAGGGCTTTGCAAGCTAGATGGCTCAGGTCAGAACCTGCTTCACCTCTCCCTCACACCCCCTCCCAGAACATGTACCCCATTTGATTGGTTGCCCTGAGGGCTGGTGTGGTTCCCTGCGAGCTCTGACTGGGGAGCTGGGCTGCTGGGAAGCCGGGGGAAGGACATATGTGTGGGAGCCCTGCTCTGAACATCACCCTTTTATCACCACTGTGAAAGCTCAGCTCATCAGCCAGATGGAGGAGAATGTTTGTTTCTCAGACATTCAACCCCAGGATCTGTCCCCTAGAAGGGCCTTGAGGTCATTGCCACCTGGCTGTCTGTCCCCATGGTTGGACACAGGACAGAACTGTAGCCAGAGAAGAGGGCAGGGAGGCCCCAGGAGGGTCCTCACTCTGCCCCAGTCCTGGCATCACAGGCTGTGGGTGTCTGGAGGTTGGGGCTTGGCCTCTGCTGTGTGTTCTCACGGAGCTTAGGGTTTTCTGTGAGCCTTCTTCACCTGGACTTGCCAGCCCCGTCCTCCAACGCTCAGGCCGAAAGTCGGTAGTGACCTTGACCCTCTGTCTCTCTCTCCCTCCATCCTGAAGACATACACAAGTCCGATTCTCAGTCACTTCCATCCACCTCTCTAATACCAGCCCGTCCTACAGGAGCTTTCTCACTGCTCGGCCTCACTCCTCATCCATCTCACTCTCTCTCTCTTTTTAATTAACAAACTTTTGGTTTTTTAAGAGTAGTCTTAGGTTCACAGCAAAATTGAGATGAAATTATGGAGAGTTCCCATAGACCCACATCCTCCGTCCCTTTTCAGCCCAGCAGGCCTGTTAAAGAGTACCAGGTTGAAAGCTTTCCCCATCAGAAGTCAGAATTGCTCTTCATTTCTCTCAGAATAAAACCAGAGTCCTTCCCAGGGTCCACAAAACCCCCAGCCACGTGGCCCTGCTCCCTCTCACTCCCCTGGGCCTCAAATCCCACCCAATTCAATCTGCTCCAGTTGCCCTGGGCTGTGTTGTTTATCAGTCACCCTCAGCCCATTCCTAAAGTCAAGGGCCTTGAATCTGTTCTTCCTTCTCCCCAGAATGTCCTTCCCCCAGAGGTCCACACTGCTCGCCCCGCTTCCTCCAGGCATTTATTCAGATGCTGTCCTTTGAGAGGC
This sequence comes from Oryx dammah, assembly GCF_014754425.2. NCBI lineage: Eukaryota > Metazoa > Chordata > Mammalia > Artiodactyla > Bovidae > Oryx > Oryx dammah. The sequence goes on along the minus strand of NW_024070185.1, from coordinate 60,890,874 downwards.
CTGCCTTGTCCTGCTTTCCTTTTCTCCAGAGCACTTAGCCCCAGCTGGTGTGCTGTGGATCTGACTGACTTTACTTGTTGTCTCTCAGACCCTGAACTCCTGAAGTGGGGATTTCTGTTTTGCTCAGTGCTGTTTCCCCAACTGCGAACCATGCCTGGCCCACGTGGACGAGAGTCTAGAAGGGACAGCCTGTCAGACCCTGCTGCAGTCATGAGAGTGACCAGACACGTGGGTCCAACCTGTCTCGAGCCTTCCGTTGGCAGGAACCCCCCTCCCCGCTGTTTTCTGTAGTGATTATTAGAGAAGCCTGTCTCAGAGGGATGGAAATGCTCCACCGCCCTGATGGATGATCTGGCTCCGTGGCTGAGACACACGAGTTCATTCACCATCCTCGGTGGTCCATAGACCACACATCACCACTGTCATGGCAGGAGTTTCCCACCACCTTCCGTGAACATGAAGTTGATTGCTGTGTAGCTGGGGTCAGAGGACGGCTCGCCACGTCCGTGCTTGCTGGCTAGGCCTGGGGAGATTTCTACCATTGTGTGTCTGTGGACCTGTAGCTGGACGTGGTACATGGTTCCTCAGGCCCTGGCCCAGTTTACTCAGCACTTAGTATATGCTGGGCCATCAAATGTAGTCCCTCATCTGATTCCCACAGCAGTCGGTATGATAAGAAATAGGGCTTCGGAGAAGTGGAGTGGCTTAGCCAAGGTGCACAGCTGGTCATGGCCAACTTCAGAGGGGGACTCAGGGCAGTTCGGAGGCTTCTGCGAAGTACTTAGTACGTGTCCACATTGAGTAGGCATGATCAGAGTAACGAAGGCAAACCTTTATGATAGCATTTACTGAGCACGCCAGGCGCTCTGCCGAGACAGCTGTTAACCCCCTGGCAGACTCCTCACAACAGCCCCACGAGTTGGGTACAGTCGTCATCCCTAGTTTTCAGATGAGGCAACCGGAAGCCCAGAGACGTGACTTGCAGGTGGACTACTGGTCTCTGCCAACACTTCTGGCAACTCCAATTTTGTTTGTTTTTAAAATATTTATTTAGTTGCGGCCTGCAGGATCTTTCATTGTGCCACAAGGGCTCCAGAGCACATGGGCTCAGTAGTTGCAGAATGCAGGCTTAGTTGCCCTGAGAAATGTGGGAAACTTAGTTCCCTGACTAGGGATCAAACCTGCATCCCCTGCACTGGAAGGTGAATTCTTAACCACTGGACCACCAGGGATGTCCTGGGAACTCCAGTTTTAGCTCAGTATTTTCCATTCTTTGTGGGTTGTCTCCAGGGTCCTGCCCTCCAAAGGTACCTCCCCAGCCCATGGGTGAAGGATGCTCTTGCAGGACCAGGGCTGGAAGGAAGGCACATTGTAGGGCTCATCCCACTGTGGTGGGCACTGCTCCAGCCTCACCTGGGGGCTAATCCAGGACGGGGCTGGCTGTGTGGAGGACCCACGCAGTGGGGTGAGTATAGAGGAGCAGATGGCTGTGATGCAACACACCCATTGATTGGAACTCTCTGGTTGTCCCAGGAGAAAGGGGGCAGATGTGGCCAGTGCAGCCCTGGGCTCAGGGGAGGATAGGAGAATGGAGGAGGAGAGGAGCCACTTGGAGGCAGGTTTTTGGCACAAAATAAAGAAAAACTTTGTCCCTGATAACAGTCTAGGGAGCAGGGCCCCCGCTGGGAGTACCATGTCCCCTTTGATAGAGGTTGCGGGAGGGTTCCTTTGGGGATAAGGCTGAGCTCAGTGTCCTCTGGAGATTCAACCAGCCCCACGATTGCACCATCTGATTGTGACGGCACCTCACATCCTGGTTTGGAAAGCCCACAACTTTTGAGCTATGTTTGTTCATTGCCTGGAACTCTTCTGCCTGCAGATTATAAATCATCAACCAACCGTGCTGATTTCCTGGCCCCACTATGTGCCGCCAGTAACTTGTTGGGCTGAGCTCTGGGTAACCAGGTAACCGTGCTCTTTCTTTCTCCCCGACAGCCCAGTTTAATGGCAGTGAGAAGCGGCAGTCATCCCCCTCGCCTTCCCGGGACCGGCGGCGCCAGCTTCGAGCTCCCGGAGGAGGCTTCAAGCCCATCAAACATGGGAGCCCTGAGTTCTGTGGGATCCTGGGAGAGAGAGTGGACCCTGCTGTGCCACTGGAGAAGCAAATGTGAGTCCTCAGGGAGCAAAGCTCAGTCTCAGCGGCCAGTTCGCGGAGTCGCTGTCAACGCTCATAGAAGGCCAAGGCCACGGCCGAGTCTGCCCGGTCAGGGTTAAAGCACACCTCTCCTGATTCCTGGCCCTGTGCTTCCTCTCCCTCCTCTGTATCACCTGCCCGCCTTCGGATGGCTAGTAGGAAGGATAGAAGATCATCCACATGGTGTTCTCCTTACTTCTGTATCCTCCATTCTAGTTTCATCATGTAGCAAGTGAGCTTTTAAAAAGCTAAATGTATATTAAACCCTCTTGCGTGATTGCATATTAGCTTTATTTATAGTAGGAGTGATATTTTTGCCCCACATCCCTGGAAGCTCAGATGGTAAAGAATCTGCCTGCCATACAGGACCCGGGTTTGATCCCTGGATTGGGAAGATACCCTGGTGAAGAGAATAGCTCCCCACTCCACTACTCTGGCCTGGAGAATTCCATGGACAGAGGAGCCTGGCAGGCTATAGTCCATGGGGTCACAAAGAGTTGGACACGACTAACCAACACATACACATGCTAAATCCTGCTGCCTATTAGCTTTATTTTATAGCAGGAGTGATCTTTTTGCCCCACATCTGCTTGGTCTTAGTTGGGCAAGACCTTGGCACTCTTGATTTGGGTTTCCCCCAGAGAGTTCCCAGCTTTAATCAGCATCCAAGTCCCATCCCTGCTGCCCCTTGCCCCCTGCTTCTCCACAACACTCCGGTGAGTGTTGTCTGCATCCCCTTGACCAAGATGGTCGTCTCCTTTCTCCGCTGGGGTCTCGGGTCCCTGCTCTGCTCTGAAACCTTCCATGGCTCCCCATGGCCTCCAGGATAAAATCCCACCTCCCCAAATTGCCACTCGTTCTGTGAATTGTTCCACATACCTGCCCTAGAGTAAGTTTCTCCGGGAACTTAACAAAGCACATCCTGGATCCCATGCTCATACCATCAGGGGCATCGCCCTCTTCACAGGTGAATGTGGGATAAGTGGGGTTATCATCTTATTGCAAAATGGGAAAATCGGGACCCCAAGAGATGTGGAGCCTTGGCTAGGATCTCCTGGCTCAGAGTGCTGAGGCAGGATTCGAATGCTGTGACTTGACCCCACACCTTCCTCTCACTTCCCTCTTGTATGCAATTTTCCCTCACTTTTAGCACATGGCCGGCACAGAGTAGGCACTCAGTAAGGCCAGGAGATTAGCAGACACCCAGCGGGTTCCTTGTGAGACCTCGTCGAGTGCCTCATATACTATATTAGTCTCCACCCAGGGGATTCTGGTCTCGCCCGGCCGGCAGTGCATCCCTCACAGGAAATGCTCCCTCGCTGGGCAGGATGCAGAGTTTTCCGAATGATGTCATGCGCTCGTGTGCCCTTTTTTAAGCGTGTGCTGCAGCCTCCTTTGTGACAGCCCTGCGCCTGCTGCACAGAGCACATGGAGGGAGGGGGAGGCTCCCAGCAGGTGTCGTGTTAATCTCTTACGTCTCACAGCCACACAGATTGGGTGGCAGGTTTTGCTTATTTCTGATCAGACTGTGTGCTTTTTAATCAACAAACAAAATATAATCCAGAGAAGCCTGGGAGCTATTCAGCGTGCATCCTGACCCAGGTCTGCCTGGGCTCAGCGGCCCAGCCTCCCTTCTGCCCACACCCGGACGGACTTCATGAGCCCTGTGAGGGCAGGTCTGCCTTTCCTTTCCTGTTCCCACCCAAAAGGCCCCCAGCCAAATCCAGAGTCGTGGCTGGCTTTTCCTCCCCATCATCTCATCTCCCTGGGGTTATTCCAGCCTGCTAGAGGCCTGCCTCATCACCCAAGAGGTAGGGTGGTGGGCTTAGGTAAGATCCCACTTCTAGCAGGGCCTCAGGACCCAGGACCCAGGACCCAGGACCCAGGCCGAGAGGTTCACTATATCCCAACCGGGCTGATGCTGCCTCAGAATTTAGTAGGCACTTCCAATTCCCGACTTTTCCCCACCCTAGTGCAGGGGAGAGGGAAGGTGGGCACACTGAGCAGGTGCCCCAGTCTTAGAGGGCTGTCAGGGATGGGTAGTCACACTTCTGCCCAGGCACCCAAACTACTCTCTGGCCCTCCTGGGACAGTGGAAAAGCTGCTCAGGTACTAAGGGGCAACTGCTCCCCAGCCTCCTAGAGGCAGCCCACTGCCCGCTCCATTCTGCATTATTATTACCATCAGCACATAAACATGTCCTAGTCATGAACTTCTTGGTGTTGTCCAGTCGCTCAGTCACATCCAACTCTTTGTGACCCCATGGACTGCAGCACTCCAGGGTTCCCTTCCCTTCACCATTTCCTGGAGCTTGCTCAAACTCTTGTCCACTGAATCAGTGCCATCCAACCATCTCATCCTCTGTCACCCCCTCCTCCTGCCCTCAGTCTTTTCCAGCATCAGGGTTTTTTCCAGTGAGTCAGCTCTTTGCATCAGGTGGCCAAAGTTTTGGACCTTCAGTTTCAGCATCAGTCCTTCCAATAAATATTCAGGCTTGATTTCCTTTAGGATTGACTGGTTTGATCTCCTTGCTCTCCGCGGGGCTTTCAGGAGTCTTCTCCAGCACCACAGTTCTAAAACATCAATTCTTAGGCACTCAGCCTTCTTTATGAACTTCTTAAAACAAACAAATAAATAAATCTCGACTAGACATCCCCATCTGACTGTAGCCCCTGTTGGGAACGTAACCTCCGTGAGGGCAGGAACTTGTCTGGGTCACCATTGCGTGCCCAGTGCCTAGACTGGTGCCTGGCACATAATAGGTGCTCAGTGAATAGGTAGCTGTCCCCTTGGTGAACAGAATCCCCAAAGAGCTGTCAATGCATTCGCTCTCCCTTCCATTACCTCCCATTCTCTCATCCACCCCAATCTGCTTCCCTTTTCTGCCCGGGTAACCAGCTGACCTCTTCTGACCCCTGTGGCAGCCAGCACATTAGACGGCTCCCTCCTTCTAAGACGCTCTCTGCTCCCGGTTTTCCTCTGCCTCCCCCGCCGGCTGCTCACCTCAAGCTGACCTGAAGGTTATACTGTCCAGGGCTCAATTTCCAGCTACGTGCCCTCCCTGGGTAGTCTCCTCAGGATGCTGGTGGTGAGTCACCAGTTTGCATTCCCAACCCACACCTCTCCCAGAACTCCTAACTCCTACGACCAGCTGCCTTCTTGGCATCTCCACTTGGCTTGGGCATCTTAAATTTAACACGTTCAAAACTGGACTCCTGATCTCCTGGACACCCGCTCCTCCCCAGTTTGACCACCTTCCCCACCCCACCCCAACAGCATCACATCTACCACGTTGCTCAAGCCACAGTCCTGAAGTCATCTGGATTCCTTTGTTGGCGTCACACCAGCATCTAGTACATTACGAACTGCCAGTTTTCCGTCCAAAACACATCCCGAATCCATCCATTCCTGTCATCTCAGGTCCTCCCGTCTGGACCACTGCAGAAGCCTCCTCGCCTGTCTCCTGCTTCACTTTCCCTCTGGCCATTCTCCTTTTGTAAAATCGTCCAGAGCCAGTATCTCTTAACATCTCTATTTAAAACTCTCATTGCCTTCCCTATGCTTACAATGAAATCAGACTTCTTCCTGTGGCCCACACGGCCTCGGGGAACTGGGCCCCGCCCCCTGTTCACCGGCATCCTGTCCCACTTCCCACAGTCACAGCACTGAACCATTCTTGCTGCCTTTTTGCTCCGTGAGCACCCCACGCTCATTCCTGCTCCTGGACCTTTGCACTTGGTGCTGCCTCTGCGGTGAACGTGTTTTCTTTGGCTCTTCACATGATTGGCTCCTTCTCCGTGCAGATTCTCAGGTCAAATGTCATCTCCTCGGGGTTGCCCCCTTGTCCATTCATTCCATAGTAGGCACCTCCCCCACCCCAGTCACTGCCTTATCACAAACCCAGTATTGCTATATAGCAGTTGTCACTATCTGAAATTGTTTCCTGAATCTGTTGGTTGACTCTCTATCTGCCTGCATCAGCCCTTTAACAAGGATATAGTAAGTGGTAAGTAAATAATTGCATGATCTCATGGGTGTTGGATGGACTGGGTGGTGATGGTTGAGTCTTCTTAATTCCCATGGTTCACGCCTGAGCGGCCAGCTCTACAAAGTCCAGTGCATCCCCAAGATGGCCTCCTGCCTAGATTCTTTCAGTTCAGGCAGGTCCTCCCTGGGCCCAGGGGTTGCCAGCCAGGCCCATCCTGTCTCCTGGTAGCCATCCTCATCCTGACAGTCTGCCCTCTCCTCATCCCGGAGTTGAGTATCCTTTGCCTCTTCTCTCCCCAGTTCCTCCCGTTTTTCCTTTGATCTTCGACCCCGAGCCCCCTGCCTTTCTCTACATGTGGAATGGCTGGAGCAGCTGGGGAAGGAACCAGCAGCTTACCCTATTTACCCACCAGGGTCACCCTTAACGAGGATCTGGAACCCCCGAGGCCCGTCTGCCAACGCCTCCCTTAGAGACACGTGTCCTGTGCTCTGGGAGTCGGACTCAGGCAGCGCCTCCCTGGTGACTACTTCTTGGCCTTCCCTGAGGATGGCTCTGCTTCAAATAGCTGAAACTTGCTTGGCTAATAAAATAGCATTTTGTCAGCTCACTGGGGCTGTGTTACACAGGTGAAATTTCCTGGAAAACAACCTTGGCCAAACTGTTAACTCTCATCTCTAAAGTCAGCTCCATCCTTGTCTAACCACGTCTCCCAGTTACACTCACGTATCTTTTCTTAAACATACACTGGCCCGTCCCATCCCTGGGAGTGTTGTAATTATGGCAATCCGTGCAATTCCCAGCATCACATCCTCTTAGTTTCTGTGTAAGTATAGACAGGAAGGTGGGTCTGCAGTGTACACTTCCCCTCGCCTTTTCCCTCAGCGAGTCCCCCTCCAGATGTCCAGCCCCGGGTCTGACCTGTGAGCGGTCACCTCTTGGGCCATCAGTGACTCTATCACAAGCTCAATGGACAGGGATACTCACATCTCTATCACTCTGCAGTCTTTGCTTTCCTAGAGCTGGTTGAGTTGGGGTTTTTTTTTTTTTTAGGTTATAATTATGTCATCTTCATTGCTGCTAACTGTTTAGAACACTGCCTTATAAAATGGCAGAACGTGCAGAGAAAGGCAGTGTGATGCTTTTCTCCACGCAGGGTGTCTTGTATCAGAACTCTCACGGGTACTGTTCACAGGGCACTCCTGGCCCACGTTCCAGAGGCAGGCTCCTCCATACACCTGGGGGAGGTATAAAATTAAAATGCAGTCTACACAGCAGCAGCCTGAAATACTGGTAGTTGGGGAAGTGACCTTTGGCTGTCTGCAAGTTCACTTCTCTTTTGGCTGATGCTGGTAGCTGCCAGTTGCTGAAACTCACCCCATTGCAGGCTCTCCATCAGCCCTTCAATGCATCATTCTGTTTAATCCTCACAACCCCAAAACAGGAATGGAGTGACCCTAACTTAGCAAACTGAGATGCACCCAGATTTAGCTTCTTGCCCCAGACTCCCAACCAGCCAGTGGCAGAGCCAGGTCTGTGCCTCCGCGGCTAAAGCATGATCTATCCTTGACCACTGGCACCTCTGGTTCCCTTCCTAACCACATCTCTGGCCATCTTCCCACTAATCCAATCCCTCAGAGACCATAATGTAAGGAAGCAGTGACCTGTTCTGAGTACACCTACTGACCAGTGTCCAAGGTCTTCACTCTGCCACTGAAATTTTACCGTCAACCCTTCCAGTCTTGAGAACCCACGTCCTGCTTTTTCTTGCGCTCGGGGCCTTAGCCAGGCACCTGCCACGGCACCCTCCCATGTGATTCTGCCCGGAAGCAGAACTGCTGGGCTTCCCACGTGGTCGGTCGATGCCAGTGCACTTGGCGGGAGCACTGGTTTGGCCGCCCCACCCCACCGCTTGCTTTCCTGAGTGACGAGCACCGCCCTCTGTCCCGCAGATGTCGCAGAGCCAGCATGTGTCCCGCCTGTCAGCGCCCTCTGACGGCCTCCGTGTCTCTCAGAGAAACCAGAGTCCTCGCATCACCTTGTGCACAAGGCCCCCGACCCAGCCCTGCCACGGGGCCTCTTAGGCCTCAGCGCCCACACCACCCCCTTGCCTCAATCTAGCCGTCACTGGCCTTCTTGTTGTTTCCAAAACATGCCAGGCATGCTGCTTTGGCTGCCTTTCTTCTGCCAAATAGGCTGTTTTCCAGCGTCTTCATTTGTGGCATCTTCCCTCAGCTCCTTCAGGTCCATACTGAAATGTCACGCCCTGCAGAAGGCTTCCCTTGCTGCTGCTTAAGACAGCAGTCCCTCCTGCCAGCTCCAAGCCAGGCGACCCTGCTCCATGTCCTTCGTGGCACCCACACTAGACTTTGCACATCATGGTGTGGAGGCCAGGTTTGCTCACCATACTCTCCCCAAGACCTGCATGCAGCAGGCGCTCTGTCAATGTCTAATGAATGACTGAATACACACGTGTGCACAGGCACATGTGACATCTGCATGTACAGGGATGCTGCCTAGTGACAAGGAGGCCCAGGATGCCCACAGCTGCCCTCCAGTGGGGCTGAGCCTCCTCGGGGCAGATAGGATTCGGAATGTCAATGGTGGAGGTCTATCCCTGCTGCACTCTGACCCCATCTCTTCTCCGCAGATGGTATCACGGAGCCATCAGCAGGGGCGATGCTGAGAACCTGCTGCGCCTCTGTAAGGAGTGTAGCTACCTTGTCCGGAACAGCCAGACCAGCAGGCACGACTACTCCCTCTCCCTGAAGTGAGTAACCTCGGCCACCCCTGGCCCTCAGCAGCCTCCCGCAATGTGCCACCCGGCCTGGCTGTCTGAGGCAGAAAGACCCACCAGTGTCCCCCCGGGGAAACTTGCCAGCATGAGTTATTTCAGGTCTTGATTTTCCAATTTGATCTAATTCTCCTGAGACACAGAGGAGTTTTTATATTCTCCATTTCTACCTTCCTTGAAGAGGAGGGGCATTTTCCTAGGATTTATGTTAAATATCCAAGAATAGCTTCCACATCTGCCGTGAGCCAGGGACTATAGAAGCACTTAGCGCGTCTTGTCCCTCCTTCATCTTGTCCCCATTGTGCAGGTGAGGAAACTGAGGCTCAGAGAGGGGCCAGGGCTGACCCGAGGGGGCTGGGTCAGCACTCAAGGCCGGATGTTTGACGCCCCACTGCTCCTGCTGCCCCCATGAGAACCACCCTTTCCTTATGTTCTTGGCTACTGTTTGGGAAAGTCTACCTTTTATGTGTCGCACGAAGGTTGTAAGGAACCCCACGGAGAGCCAGGAAGAATCTTGCTGACATGATCACCTACAGCTGCTTTGTATTGCTTTTAGGATATGTGCCCCTGAAATAAGAAAAGGGTTTTTTGATTGAGGGTTTCATCCTTCAATGCTGTTGCTGGATGGAACCCAACAGATTGATTAAAACCCATTTTACAGATAGGAAAAGTGAGGCTGGGAGAGAGGAGGGATTTAAAGAGTTAATGACAGAACTGAGATATAAACCCAGGTCCTTCAGCCAGCACAGACCACCAGAAAGCAAGCAACTGCCTGCTTTCTTTCTACTCAGCTTGCTGTTTTTCAAGGCCAGGTGATGCAGAGAGAACTGCTAGGATGCATCAGAAGAGCCCTGTGCAGGCCAGCCGTGAAGTCAGTAGGGTCAGTGCGCACAAACAGAGAGAGACTGGCCTGGGTTCTCCGCTCATGACTGACCCCACCTGCAAGGGACAGTGACAAACTGCAGAGTACAGCCTGGGCAGGAAACAGAGGCACTGGAAGTCTGCCTGGAGAAGGGAGGATGTGTGGGGACATGGAGGAACCACAGATCTCTCAAGGACATCAGGGCAGAAGTGGTAGATGGGCATATGGATTCCAGGTCAGCGAGAGGTGCGGTTCTCTAACCCTTCAAGCCTATCAGGAATCAGAGCTACCTCAGAAGGTAGTGAGTGTCTCATCACTGGGGGTGTGCAACCAGGAGCTGGACAGCTGCCTTGCCAGGGAGGACATCGAGGGGATTTCTGAGCCTCTGAGAGGGCACTCAGAGCAAGCGGCACATGGCTACTTCATTGTCCACCATCAGGCCTGACAGCTTAGAATCAGGCAGGTTTTATTGCAGCCAAGAATTCAGTACGCTAAACTGTAGCTGGGCTGGTGGCAGCCAAAATCAAAGGGGCTGTCCCTGCCTAGGGGGGAGGGCAACAGTGGGTAGAGGGGCACACCACTGCTGTGCTGCCAGGGTCGGGGGTCTTGAACTCCCCACTGCTCCATGCTGCCCCTTCCCGCCCCCACTGTTCGAGGTAACCTAGCAACCCGGGTGCCCATGAATGATGCTTCCAGATCTTCACCTTCCTGCCTCCAGGTGAGCTGTGCCTTTCTGGGCTGCAGGAGGTGAGAGAGGTGAGTGACATCAGATATGGGACTCTATGTCACCATCCATCCTTCCTTGCTGACCTGGACAGACTGCCTACTCCCTGGTCTTCCTCACACTCATCACACTGGCCGTCTCTGAGCTCCTCAGTGTATTTCATTCCTCCTGGAATTCCGTCATCTGGGACCAGGTCAGAGGCATCTTCCCTAGAGGACTGATTGAAGGCACAGAAGAGGCGGTGGGGCGCCCCACTCCAGCCCAGTCATTCCTGTGCATGGCAGGGGCCCATCGCGCCTCCGTTTATTCACCGGGAGCACACGAGGAATCTTGAACCAGGGGTAGGAACTACTCACACCAGCAGGGCCCGCAGGGTCCGCTCCCCAGCACCCTGAGCCCGTGCCATCTGTCATGTGGACAGACACAAATGCTGGCTCACGCTTCAGAAGAGTGTGTGTGTCGCGGTTCTAAGGGTGTAGTTCCCTTTTCGTCCCGGGTTTGCTCCCTTCCCTGGACCCTCCTGCTCTGTCACCGGCTTACAGTCCAGGGGCCAGGCTTTCCCACTCCCCGACCTCGTGGCCTCAGCAGCCGTGTCACCTTTCTGAGCCTGTGTCCTCCCCTGTGCACAAGAGGCAATGCTGTTCTCCATATAGACGGAGAGGCCCACCAGTGTCCCTGGCTCTCCGGATTTCCCCTGGCTTGCTGTGGCCAGATCCCCTGCACCTCCCGGGCAAGAGGAGAAGGTCGGGGGCGCAGCTCAGGGGGCCCTGTGCTGGGACCTCGACCAGAGCACTCTGCCAGCAAGCCCGCGTTTGTCCTCCTGCACCCGTCCTGTCTGTTCTCATTATCAGGAAGTGCAGTCTGGTTGACTGGTCTCTGCCCATGGATGCACAGGTAGAGGGTTTAGTTTTGCATGCTTGTCTAGAGCCATTAGAGCCCAAACGCCAGAGGGGTGGTCTTACCTGGTCAGCTTTCCCTCAAAGGAGGCCAGAAGTAGGGAGGAGGGTTGGGTGGTCCATGGCTGGTCAGGGCAACCTACTAAGGGGAGTTGGGCTTGTTTTCCAGAGCAACCCCAGTAACCAGCCAGGCTGCCATCCAGGGAGAGACACCTGGTATTCATCACCTCAACCCCAAATGGAACTGCCCTGGTACTGAATGTCCCAGCTGCTTGGGGCAGGTGCCAGCTTTGCCAGCCACCATGGAGGTTTGGGGTCTCTCTGATGCCGAAGGCTGCCTGGCAGGGGTGGGGTGGGGAGTGGCATTATCAGGATTGCAGTGCATATTGACATTGGAATTCTGGCTATGTTATCATGTGAGCCTTGGGCCCTGCTGCGAGGGTGTTCTGGGGAAGAGAGAGAATTTGGGGGAGGGTGGCCCCAGGGGACAGGGCCCTCCACCCCAGAGGACAGGGCTCATCCATCCGTCCCTTGGCAGATACTTATCAGAGCCCTGGGTACCAGGCACGAGGCTGGGCAGAGGGGGGAGCAGAGGTGAGGACAGTCTGGCCCAAGCAGCAGAGCTCCCAGTCTGGGCCTTGTTGCTGGCAGAGGGCTTGGGGGCCAGAGCTGGCATAAGGGCGGGAGGGTCTGGAAAAGCCGCAGGGCAGAGGTACATTGAACCTTAAGGAGAGGGTAGGTATTCCCTAGGAAGGGACAGTTGGTGGGCATCTCAGGTAGAAGGGACATGCCAGGCAGAGCCCTGGAGATGCAGAAGAGCCTAGGCAGGGCTCAAGCCCCACAGAGGAGCTGATACTCAATTTTTAGTGATGGGGCCACCCTCAGGCATCCATCCGTATGCTTAAACCTCACTTCCACCCTGAGTACTCGCTGCTGCTGCTGCTGCTAAGTCACTTCAGTCGTGTCTGACTCTGTGTAACCCCATAGATGGCAGCCCACCAGGCTCCCCCATCCCGGGGATTCTCCAGGCAAGAACAGTGGAGTGGGTTGCCATTTCCTTCTCCAATGCATGAAAGTGAAAAGTGAAAGTGAAGTTGTTCAGTCGTCTCCTACTGTTCGCGACCCCATGGACTGCAGCCTACCAGGCTCCCCCATCCATGGGATTTTCCAGGCAAGAGTACTCACAGTACTTCACAATTTAGAAAACCTGCATGTTGATGTCGGGACAGCCCCATGGGGTAGTCAGGGCAGACATCACCACCCTCGTCATCAATGTCGAACCTCTAGTGACCTTAGATGCCCAGCTGGTCCAGTCCCTTGGCTTTGTGGCCAGGGAGGCCAAGACCCAGAGGGGACTCACGACCGACCCAGCTACCCAGCTGCAAGTGACCACACAGACAATAGAGATGGTGTCTGCATCCCACTGTGGGGACCAGTCAGATCCCTGGACCAGGCCAAGCAGCCACCCCCCTGCCCCTTCACCAAAAACCTTTCCCTGCACCCATGGTAATCCAAGACGGTGCCTGCCTTCCTCATTTTCTCACATCACTCCACGGCAGCAGCCCCCACCATGAAGCAGTCTCACAGAGGTCCTGCCTCGTCACTTTTCAACACTGTCCTCAACCCCTTCTGCAGAACTCTCCGTCTTCCCATCTCCAGCCTGACCCACCAGGGCACTGGGCCATTGGCCGCCAGCACACACCATTGACCCCTGGTACACTCACTCTAGCCTCAGGAAAGCAAAAGCTTGAGCTCTTAGAAGCTGGCAAGAAAACATCACCCTCTTACACAGTTTCCTGTCTGGAAAGGCAAGCAGTGGGAGAAAGGGATTAAAAAAAAAAAAACTCATTAAAAAGGTTCTTTAGGCACTTTGGACTGTGAATGACTCTTTGCAAGTTCTAGTTTCATGAGTTTTTGCAAAGGAATCTGGACAAGATGAGGGAAACAGGACTTCAAAGCCTGGAGGGTTGACAGCTGGGAGGTAAGGAGGGCACCAGGGCCTCCTCGTATGCTTGGGAAGGGGACAGACAGAGTGACCCTCCTGGCCTCACAGAGATGCCCCTGCTGCTTTGACCTGGGCTCAGCCCAGCTCTCTTTAGGCCCTGAGCTGCCATCCCCAGTAGGGTACACAGCCCCAGGGAGGCCTCGAAAGGTGCCTTCAGCTTTCAAATCCCCACAGGCAAACTGCGCAACAACCTTGCAAATGTGGCCCAGATTCTGTCCTCAAGAGACATTTCTGACCTTTCCATCAGATTGCAACTCAGCCCCGATCTCTCAAGAGTCTTCCTCAGCCCATAAGCTCTGTCCCTTCAGTTTCTTGTCAGTTACTGGGCTCCAGTCTCCAGGAGTTCATAGCCCAAGTGGGGAAGAGGTGGCATTTACACTGGTAACTCAAATACTCACAGAACATGTTTAAGGCTACCTAAGGCAGAAAGTGGGCTTCCCCTGATGGCTCAGACGGTAGGAGACCTGGGCTCAATCCCTGGGTCTGGAAGACCCCCTGGAGAAGGGAATGGCTACCCACTCCAGTATTCTTGCCTGGAGAATTCCATGGGCAGAGGAGCCTGGTGGGCTACAGTCCATGAGGTTGCAAAGAGTCGGACACGACTGAGTGACTAGCGCTTTCACTTTTTCACTTTTCAAGGCAGAAAGTGCTCAGGTCCGTGCAAGAGGGAAGGAACCAGAAGAGGGGGTGTTGGAAGGCTGGGCAGGTCTTAGACTGTGGACAGGGCAGAGAGGATAGCCAGGCAGAGAAGATGGCACAGAGACAGGAAAATGCAGAGCTTGTGTAAGAATAGCAAGTAACATTGGCAGGAGCCAAGGAGAAAGGCAGCACTGATCATCCAGCTGAGGAACTGGGGCTCTATCCTGTACATCAGGGAGCGTTCCTGAGGGTTTTGAGCAGGGTTGCAGTCTTGTCCCCAGAGCTGTGCTCTAGAACCATTCATGAACCGGGTGTCGAGTGGAGCATCACTCTGCCTCCCTGTGCCCTCTCATGTCCACAGACATGCCACCAAAGCTAGCACAGTCCAAGAAGTGGGTGGGAGTCCCGGGGGAGATCACTTTTAAAGATGTAGAGGGAGGGACTTCCCTAGCAGTACAATGGTTAAGATTCTGCACTCCCAATGCAAGGGGCTCGGGTTCAATCCCTGGTCGGAAACTAAGATCCCACGTGCTGCATGCTGCTGCTGCTGCTAAGTCGCTTCAGTCGTGTCAGACTCTGTGCGACCCCAGAGACGGCAGCCCACCAGGCTCCCCTGTCCCTGGGATTCTCCAGGCAAGAGCACTGGAGTGAGTTGCCATTTCCTTCTCCAATGCTTGAAAGTGAAAAGTGAAAGTGAAGTCGCTCAGTCGTGTCCAACTCTTAGCAACCCCATGGACTGCAGCCTACCAGGCTCCTCCGTCCATGGGATTTTCCAGGCAAGAGTACTGGAGTGGGTTGCCATTACCTTCTCCGCACATGCTGCATAGTGTGGCCAAAATCTGCTTTTTTAAAAAAGTAAAGATGTAGAGTGAAAAGCATGGGCTCTGCAACCAGTGAGATACATGGGTTTGAATCCTTGCTCCACTCTTAACTTCTATGTGGTTCTAGCCACATGAATTTACCTCCCTGATCATCACTTGGAAAGCTGTGTAGGCCACTCTCATGAAGTTCTTATAAAAATTAACGCAGCCCAGCAGGTCCGGCCCACAGCAAGTACTCGGTATATGCCGGTCTCCACTCCTCCCAGCCTTCCCAGAGCCTTTAGAAATTGCCACGGAGCCAGCATGGTGGACAAGGGTGCTCCGGATCACACACCCTGGGGGTGTGTCTGGGCTATGGCTGCCTCTGGATGACTTGCGCCGGTGTCTGTCCCCACACCCAGTGCCCATAGAAAGAGGGTCCAGCATTTGATTCGTAAATTTGCTTCCAGGTCAAGGTCTCCATGGTCAGGACAAGCTTCTCTTTCTGCTCTGTCCTAAGGACAGTGGGAAGACCCCACCTCCTTCTTCAGGTGGGGAGGAGGGGGCGGGACGATTTATCAAGAAAATGCCTCCTGGTCTGATTGCCAAAAGAGGCCCTTCAGGTTCCCACCTGGAGCTGAGGTTGTGCTGACTGCTGGGCAGCCAGCCTTCATCCAACAGATGCTCCCCGGGAGGGTGGTACGTGTGGCGGGGCCAGAGGAGACGATGAGCTGTGTTCCTGGGGTGCTGGGGGCGCATTTCTGTTAAGGCTGTTTTTCTTTCTGCTCTCCCCTCATTGATTTATATGGTAAAGGAGAGAGTTTTCAAACAGTAGGCATGTCTGGGTCTAGGCAGGCGGGCAAGTGATTAATCTTAGTTTGTTGCTGCTGACAGCCAGGAGCAAGAAATAATAGCAGTTTGTGGGGTGGGGAGAGGTGGGGGAACGCAGAAAGACTGCTTGCCCTTCGATCATCAGAGGGAGCACGGACTTCACTTCCTTCTGCTGTCTGAGCACCCCTTGTTGAGTGGGCGTCTGAGGCTTCGTCCTCTTAGCCCCACGTGGCTGCTCCCATGGGTGAGCCCCCAGGGTGATCTCACCCCCCAGGGTGGTCTCCCAGACCACAGTGGAGGCTTCCCAGCCACGGTGGGCTTCCCTGCCCAGCATGACCTCCTGCCCCAGAATGTGGGACTCTGTCACTGCTTGCCCTCCTCCCTAGCCTGCCCCTGAGGGCTTCAAGGAAGGCAGGTATGTACCGCCCGGGGCACTGCCCAGCTCTGATGACCGGGGCCCTCGTTTCCTGGCTGTTTGCCCCCACGACCCCCTTACTCTGTACCTCTGTGAGCTGCCAGGTGGGTGTAGGGGCTGGAAGAGGGGAGATACCAAAGAAAGAGAGGCAGGGGTCAGGCAAACTGGCACAGAGGTAGCTGGCTGATTCTAGGCAGGCAGTGATGGCAGGAGAGGGTGGGGCAAGGAAGGGTTTTGACCTGGGCCTTGGGGAATGAGAAGGGCTGAGACAGTTGGGGATGGGCAGGATAAGCAGCTGCCCATGCTGAGGAAACAGCAGACCAGGAGAAGAGAAGCTGCCTACTTTCCAACCCAGTTTTCAGTCGATCCAATCACTAACATCCCCCCCATCTCCCCAGAATAGAGACAGCTTGGTGTAGCAGAAGACATGAGCTCTGGATCAATCTGGCATGGGCTTTTGAACCCCAGCTCTGCCACTTACTAGCAGGATGGTCTTGGACAAAGGGACTTAACATCTCTGAGCCTCGGTTTTCTCATCTATAAAATGGGTTTTACAGAGGTACTCATGAAGAGATGATATACATGAAGTGCTTGGCCTGTGCGCAGCAGGCAGTACGTCAGTGGTAGCTCACTGTCTTTGTTACAGACTTTGCTACAGCTATGGGTTATCGAGAAAAGAGCTTGGTGTGGTTCAGTACCTTGAGAATTACCTGACTGTCCATGCCCACATCCACTCCCCTTTATGGTGATAGGATCTTAGAGTTCAGACAGGCTGCCACTTGAGAAAATCCTGCATTGCTATGACTGAGACAAATCACTGAGAGCTGAGAGCCCATGCTAAATCCAGGCTGCCCTCTTGATGACTGTGTGACCTTGAGTAAGTCACTTACCTCTCTGATCTGCCAGTTCCTCATCAGCTCCTGAAGATGATGGCCACCTCAACAGGCATGCAGAACTAAGGCCAGAGAGAGGAAGAAGCTTGTCTGCCTCCTAGCTTCTCAGCCAGGCCCTGTGTTTTGGCAGCATTTGTGTCAGCCTGAGACAAAGAGCAAGCAGAGGGTGGGGCTATCTGCATCTTTGCTCTTGCTACACGGAGGGTTTCACATCCTTTCAGGGGTGATGGAGGAAAAATGAACTTTCTGCTCAATTAGTGGACAGCATGTTTTCTCCTTCTCTAAAAGGTTTAAAGGAAATGGTGCAATTAGGAGCTACTGCTGTAGGCAAAACAAGAGGCTCCTCAAACGTTCTGTGCAGGAGACGAAATGAAAACAGTGAACTTTAGAGATAGAGGTTTTCAGAAGCCCCATCTGACAGTGGCTGAATCTGGAAGGCAGGTCGGGGTGGAGGGCTGCCTGCCGAGGAGGCTGCAACAGTTCAGCGAAGGACTCAGGCAGTGGGAGTAAACAGAGGTCGTGTCTTGGTAGAACCGAAGAGGATGAGAAAGAGCAAGGAGCCTGGGGCCTCGTTCCGATTTCTGAACGGGCGGGTGAGTGGTGGCTCCGTCAGCTGCAACACAGACCCGGAACTGTCAATTTTGAAAAACCCAGGAAACTCATCCTAACTCAGGACAAGTTTTCATCCCTGCCCCAATTGCTGCCCCAAACCCAGAGGCAAGAGGTGCCTGCACTCACACTGCCAGCCCGTTGTCCAGAGCACCTGCCAGCCTGGCAGCGCCCAAGGTGCCTGCTGATGGGCTGGGGTTTCCCTTCCTGACCTGCCGCATCTCCCCTCCCAGCCAGGCACACAGCATTGCCCTTTACTCCCCCGGGAGCTCCCTAGTCCTCTCCAGCATCTGAGCCACCCTGATTACATTTCCAGCTGGTTTTTAATTATCTTGTATCAGCCACATAAATCTGCCGTGTGGCTTGCCTGCTGAGTGGCAGTAGGGGAGCAGGGTTGGGGGGGCGATTCCAACTGCCCGTCCATTGCCAGGAAGCCTCTCATGCCCTGGGACAGCTTCCTTTCTGAGGCACTGGTCTCAAAATGGTGAAAAACATTTCTTTCCAGTCACATTTCTAACATCTTGTTAATAGGATTTATTTAACAATATTTTTGCAAAAGCCATCTGGGAATGGCTTGTTTGGGAACTTAGGAGGGCACGTGGGTACTGCAGGCCCAGCCGTGTTGACAGTTAACAGACCTCGTACCTGCCATCAGAGAAGGGACAGAGAAGGGACACAGTCAGGGGCCAGGGGACCAGGGCCTGAATCCCACTGCTTCCACCGGCTGTGGGGGTCACCCAGCGAATTATTTCACGTCTCTGAGCCTCACCCCCGAGGCTCAGGGACACAGCGGAAGGAAGATCTTGTAAACCCCGAGTGGCTGTATAAATGCAGGTGGGGTTATTTATAGAGACTTGTGCCTTCCCCAGGGAAGTATTGGGGATCTTATTTTGCTAATAGCTAAGTAAATAACTGGATGTTCCCCAGAGGAAATATAACCAGCCCCCTCCTTGAGGCATTTGGTGGGGCTTGAAGCACCCAGCTTCATTCAGTAAAATCTCAAGGTTTCCTGTTCCTCGCATCCTCAGGCCCTTGCATCCAGAAGAGTCTTGAATCATCCAGGTCAAGACCCTGGCTTTCAGATGAGAGAAACAGGCACAGGAAGGGAAAAGGACCTTCCCAAGGTCCCGCAGCGAGTTGCTGGTGGAGCCCAGCTGTCTCGACTCCCATCCCAGGGTTATTACCCTTCTGAAGCCCCATAGCACTATATTTTCTTCTCTCATTTTCTCCATAAACGTTCTTGGTATTTGCAGCAGATTTATAAAATCGGATGTCAGATTTTATAGCTCTCGTCTTTGCTCCCACAGTTCAAATTCTAAAGCTATAAAAATGATGTTTTGCTGTGTCTGAGTGTGTGTCAAACTCACACATGCACACATTTTGTGCCTCAAACCCGCCCTTTGCTGAGTGCGCCCCACCCCCCAACAGTGAGCAGCCCCCGACCTCCTTCCAGCCTAGGGTGCTTTCTGCCACTTTTAATGCCCTTATAAAAAAAGATTGCTTCACCCAGGAGGAATATAAGAAACAATTGGTTTTGGCAAAGCTGGCTTATTAGAAATGCTTTAATTAGAACCTTTTTTTTTTTTTTTTTCTCGCTATTTTCCTTTTGAAAATCCACATGCTGCTCACAGCTCCAGGCGGTTTGGGGATCAGCCTGTCACATTCTCAGCACAGACATTCAGGGCAGGGGTGACAGGTCAGCTGCCTAGGTGTCACTGCTGCATTCCCGCTGGGCACCAGGCCTCCAGCTGGATAGGGAGACAGAGGGACAAGAATAGGTGAGGGGTGTGGTGGAGGGAAGTGTGGCAGGGAATAAATAAGGGAAGAAGAAAGTGAGTCTGACTGGTGGCATCTTGGAAGGCTTCCTGGAGGAGGTGGCGTGTGAGCAGGGCCTAGAAGTATAATAATGTATTGTGAAGTAACAGCAAGGTAGAAGGACGATTAGGTTTGGCATTAGAGGAGAGGTCCCTGCAGTGTCCCCTCTCCCTGTGGTGCCAACTTGAGTTTTCAATTGTCCTCACCATGTCAGCCCTCCTTGGTCAAGGTGACTAAACATTTGGCCCAGGTGGACAAAGCTGTGCCTTATAAACTCTGAAGTCCTGGTCAGCTCTCTTTCTCTCTCCCCACAGCTTTCTGCATTTCTGGCCCTTTCTCTCTTGCAGAATTCTTTCCCACCCCACAACTTGCTCAGAGTAGTTGTGTGCCCATCATTTCCACCTGACACTAAGGTGTATAGCCCGCCCTGGCTGAACACAGCCTCTCGGGGGAAAACACATTTACACAGTGCCAGGTAGGCACTTTGCAATCCCTGGTACCTGGTGTTAGAAACTGATTTGAAGAGCCTTCCACAGCGTATCCTCTAAGGTAGGTAGACTTGTGCCAATAATAATGATTAAAAACTTGGGGCAGTTTATGCGTTCTGACACAAGTGATGATCAAGCCACTGAGGCGGCAAATGCGTGAGGTAGTGTGTGCCGAGCACACCCACATTTCACAAACAGGCTCCAAATGTGAGCACAATCCAATTTTGAGTTCAGATTTTCAAACCAGAAAAATGCTTCTTCCTGTCCTGAATTGTTCCAATCTTACCCCCCAGAAATCTTCTGTGACAAAATGAGAGTTGACCGTTTCACTTCTGTGGTAGTTATGCTTTTAAAAAGCCATCAGTTCCAATAGTCAGTAACTTTTTGGAACTCAATTACTTGCAGCCATGCTGAAAAAAAAACTGTAATTAATGTGGTCAAACCCTAGCCAAATAATAAAATGAAAGCTTTGTTGTGTATCAAGGCAGAAATCAATTTCATTAGGGAGCAAAGAGCCAGCGATTTAATTTTGAGAGAATGCTCTACCCTGTGGACAGAGGTTGTCAAGAAGCTGCCAGAATGGATGCCCGACATGAGAGGATTCGCCCTCCAGAGCCCAAATTACGAAGGGCTGACAGTGACCTTTCAAAATTACATTTGCAAACCTTCCAAGTGTGGCTACAGCCAGTGGGCTTTTGCTTCTTCATGTTCTTGGGCTGGTGCCCTTTTTGGTTTGGGTCAAGAGGTGCATGTTGTCTGACCCACTAACGCTCTAAAGCCAATGAGATCCTATCCTTTGGGATCAGGACGAGGAGGAAGACAGAGTGGACTCTGGAGGTCAGCAGACACCAGAAAGAAGTTCAGCGAAGGTGATGGAGTCATGTCCAGACAGCTGGACTAATGGCCAAGTGGGATAGACCCATGGGAGACACTGTCCGGTTGCAGCTCCAGCATATGAGAGATTGTGAGCAGCAGGGGGGACCAGAATGGGAAAGGATGGGAGCTTCTGCCCTCTGAGGGCAGCTGGAGAGAGGAGCATCCTTGGGTCTCTACCTGCTCTGTACCCTGCTCTTCAGGCGGGCCTTCCCAGGGCAGGTGGAGCAGCTGTGGCCTGCAGGACTGTGCTAAGTCACAGTTCAGCTCAGAACGTAGAAGGACTTTCTCATGGGGAGACCCATCAAAGGTTGAAAAACTTGTCCCTGTAAGGAGTGAGCTAGCCCAGCGCTGTGGGTGAGCAAAAAGAAAATGCTGGACATGAAATGTGAATGTGGACTTTGCATCACCAGATAAGAACTAGAATGGTGGTTCTCAAACTTGAATGTGCATCAGAATCTCTTGAAGAGCGTGTTAAAGGCTGATTCTAGTTCCAGAGAAGTCCAGGAAGCCACAGGCTTAGCAAATCCCCGGGGACCTTGATGTAGGCATCCCGGGGCACATTTGAAGGAACTCTATGTTTGAGAAACCTGCACTTCTCTTCCAGCCCTGGAACTCTGGGGCATCTGCAATGAAGGTCAATTGTTTTGTTTAATATCTGAAGTCATTCTTTCCTGATCGCATGGTGTGAGCATGTTCTATGTGCTAAGTTTCAAAGGTTTAGAAGTTTGTGGGACCTCAGTGATCACCTCGGCCTCTCTCTCTGTTGTGTAGATGGGAAAACCAAGGCCTAAGAGGGCAGGAACCGGAGGTGGGACCAGGTCTCAACTTCCTGCTCAGGGCTCTTTTCCCTTGCTTTCAGTGAGGTTAGGGAACGTCATAAAGATCTCCCTATTTCACAGATGAAGAGACTGTGGCCCAGATCCCCAAGGCTTATTGGGAGCTTTTCCACTGAAAACCACCGATCACTGTCTTTCACATGATTTGCAAAAGGCCTTTGGCCAGGGCCACTTTGGTTTAGAGTCAAGTGTGTGCCTTTGAAATTCCAGGGAGAAAGATTGGATCTTCAGGTTAGAGGCAGGGCTGCTGAGCAAATAGATCTGTTTTAGTCTGCAGTTTTTAAAGACCTTTCTGGATTTTCCTTCTTTACTTGTTTTTGTTTTTGTTTTTTAAAGTAAAACTGTGAGTTGGATCAGATGCTTTGTGGGCGAGTCCCCTTCTTTGCTGTGCTAATGAATCAGTTGCTCAGTTAGCGAGGAAGGCCCCACCAGGAAAGGAGTTGAGCCTGTAGGATAACGAGGGTAAGCACTGTGCTTTAAGGACAAAGGTGAGAACTGGGGTATAGATGGATTGCTGTCTCCTTCCCCGTCCCTGCCTGCCTACCTCCACCCTGCACCCGGTAGAGCATCACTGCCTTCTCAGAGCATACAGAGGCTATGGATAGTGCCCTATGGCTGATGGCACAAGGTAGGGGTCACTGGAGAATGGGAGCAATCCTCCACCCCTTTCTGGGTCTCATGTCATCTGTAAAATAAAGTCAGGGAAAGACATGGCCTCAAAAGCCTCTGCTTGGTGTCTTGTGTCCATCAGAAATGTTGACTGCAAAGCAATACCCACAGTACTGCCTTAGACCAGGATTTTTTAAGCAGAGAAGGCTCTTTCCTCATCATTCCCATTCTGTTTTCATGTGGACCCCGGTGTATAACAATGTGCTTTTGAGAGTGTTGAGAAATACCATTCGATGTTTGGGAAAATTGATCTTGGGGATGTAAACACCATGCCCATCTGGTGACAGAGCTGGGGCCAGAAGCCAGGCCTCCCACTTCAGCCAGGCAGGCTGCCCCTCTGGAGGAGGTGGGCCTGCCGCCAACACGGCTACGAACAGCAGACCAGGCAGAGGGGGGCCACACTTAGTGCTCAGCCGGGGCAGCACCTTCTACGAGGGCTCCTGCAGTGTGTGGGTGCAAGCAAAGCCATGCCCCACCCAGCTGGGACCTCAGGACAGTCCTTCCGGGTGGGCAGTGAAAGCTCCAGTGAGGAAACTGAGGCTCCGAGAGAGGCACAGCTCAGAAGTGGCAGTCTGGGAGACTCTCAGACCTGGGAGACTCAGCCCAGGTCTGGGTCCCTCTGGACCTGCAGGCATTGATCCCTTTGCCCTCGTCTGACTCACCCCGGAGTGCTCCCCTCATCTCCCTTTCACATCACCTGGCTCAGCCTCAGGTTTCCAGCTCCCCTTTTGCCTATGAAAACCACTGCGCCCTCCAAGTCCTCTCCGTGGCAACTGGTGCTTGCCTCAACAGCTGCCTTTGCCCAGCACCTGCCCGACCCCTGTTCTGGACCCGCCTTCAGGTGCTTCGTGTTCCCCCGCACCTGCTGGTTGGAGTGACCGTGCGGGCTTGGAGGCAGCCTGGAGCCTCTGCATCCCTTTGGCAAATTCTGTGCCACGTCTTCACCCCTTGAATGAGGAGCTGGACGACTAACCTCTGACAGGTGTCCTTGCTTCCTTCACAGACACATTCTCGCTTCTCCCTCGCATCTGTTCTTATTAGCCCCACTTCACAGATGAAGGATTTGAGGCACTGGTGACCGTGAGTTGCCGCTGTTGAAGTTTGGGCTGGGTTATTCTATGCTGTGGCTCTGTCCTCTGCAGCATCCTTGACCTCAACCGAGAGGTGCCAGCGGCTCCCCTGTCTCCAGACATTGTCAAGTGCCCCCAGGAAGGAGGTAAACTTGCCCCATTGACAACCAGTGCCCCAAGGAGAGTGTGGGTAGAGAGGGGCTTGTCCTGTAGAAGGAGACACCCCCCCGCCCCATTCCCCCAGGCCTGAATGCTTTCTGTCCATTCCATTGGCACAGATGCTAAGAAGCCTGCTTTTGCCCCTGTGCTCTCCCCAAGCCCGGAAATTGGCTATCCCTGTGTGAGTACACCAGTCCCACTGGCAGTGCTGGTGCGGCTCCCCAGGCCCCTGTGACGCCTCTCACTGGCTTGAGAACCTCCACGCTGGAGGAACCCCCTCTACCTTTTCCAGACAAGCATGCTCAGGCCCAGGGAGAGGGAACCTGCCCAGCCAATGACATGAGTGGGATCAGAGTTTGAACCCAGGCATCTTGACTTCAGTCCAGCCATCACCATCAACCCCATGTGCTTCAAGCACAAAAGGGTCTTCGTATCCCCAGGAAAGTCCTCAAGCTCTGAAACATTTCACATGTCACCCTTCGCTCTGCACCCACATCTCCCCTTGTAGTCTTCGTGTGCTCTTGCTGAAGCCTATGTAGGGACACCAGCCAGAGGAATTACAAAAGTCATCCAAACATCATTACCCTTCCAGTCACATACCTCCAGCGATGGGAGGCTCACTTCTTCAGCTGTCTGGATCATTGCAGTCCTCCTGTCTAACCCTTTATTAGTCTACTCTTGAGAAAATTGCCCCCGATGGGTTCGTTCTGACCCACCTGTTGCATTTTGTGGCACAAAACAACTCTTGCTGCAAAAGGCATCGGCTGGCTCTCCTTCCCCCTGGAGATGGCTTTTCATCATGATTTACTGATGATCTCACCCTGAGCCGCCAACTTCGAGCTTGAGAAATGCCTGGGCTTCTTGGGGAGGCTAGTCACTGCCAATGCATTTATTGAAAGTCTGATTATTTGGTTGTAAATCAAGTCATTTGGCTCAGCGGTGTTCACATTTAGATGTTTGCGCTCTATAACTTGGTGCATGTGTCTTTGGCTTGTCCCCCTGAAGGCGATTTCAGAAGGTGTGTGACCTCGTAAACCCCTTCCCCCAGCTCCCTCGACCCCCAGAACGTCTCAGCTGGAAGGGGCCTTCATGCCTCCCCATGCATGGCACAGCTGGAGAACCCCACCACATGGCTATAAGGACTCAGAAAGCCCTGATGTCCTCTCACTGCAATTCAGGCAGATTGCTTCTCCCTCTGGCACTTGGTGTTCTTGCAGATAATGTCAGCCCTCCCAGCTTCTTTGTGAAGCCACAGGTTGGTCCAGTCACCGACCAAGGGCAGTGACAATCACGTTGCACATATTTGTTCTGCCAGGCTCTCTGGCCCCAAGCGGGAAGTTCAAAGCTTGTGCAGGGCCAACCTGCACGCGCAAAGTCCTCAGGAGATGTCACCCCAGTGCCTTTCCCCTAAAGGCCCCCATCACTGGAGGTCTGGGTGGTTTCTCCTACAGCAGCTCCGTGGAGCATGCTTCTCTGCAGACACTCACGAGTGTTTCTGGAGAGGCTTGCTCACAGCTGTGATGAGGAGGAAAAGTGTCTTCTCTGTAGACACTTTTCTGTGTAGACATCTCCCTGGAGGTCAGAGAGTAGATGTGCTGAATCAGAGCCATCTGCTTGCGGAGGCAGCCTTGCCTCAGGAAGTACCTGTCATGTAGGCCCCGAGGTGCCCATGGAGGCACACAGCCTCCTTCAGCCTTGGTTTCCCCCTCTGTCAACAACGGTAGTGACACCAAGCAAAGTGTCAGCCTTGCTGCAGGCTTAAAGGAGATAGCCTGTGGCGGCAGCTTGGTGCACAGCGGGGTTGAGCCTTTATTCTGCAGGGTCCCAAGGACACCCCTGCATGGTCTTGAGCTGAGGGACAATGTGCTGGAGCATCTCCGTGAAGAGAGCAGCTCCCCAACTACCTTTCAAAAGAGGTAGCCCTGGGATCACGCCTCTGAGCGTGGATTCCTGTAACCAGGTCCTACACACTAATCCCAAAGGACAATTGCCTCGACTTCTCCCACATAAATATTATATCGAGTATTTTTTAAGTCATTTCATCATGAAAAGAAGCGATTTAACATAACTATTACCCAAGATTCTTCATGAAATATGCATCAAGCAATTAGGTCTAAAAGCGTGAGGTGAGGCCTCGTACCCTGCTCGGGCCGGCAGCTGCGGGCTGAGTGATGTTTTATTAAAGCCCGTGATTATGAGACGAGGTGGGGCCTGTTATTAGGCCTGACGCGCCAGGCACGTTTGATAATCCCGGTTACAAGGAGATGCTTTTTGTGATGGTAATGAGCGATCTGAACACCCTGACAGCCCCAGCATCCCCAGCGTCCACCAGCCTTACAAGACTCATTAGACAGGTCACCCGCTGGAGACACCCCTAATTGTGACTTAGCTCTCGCAGGATGTCCTATCAAAGGAGACAGGACTGACGCAGGAGCTTGGCAGGAGGTGGCAGCCTGTCTGAGCTCCCCGGGGACCCATGCCTTCTCAGAAGCCATGACGGGGAGGTGGCCAGGCCTGGAACCAGCCCTGGATGCATGATCCCTAGGCTACTTCTTGCTCCTAAAGCCCCACACATCCCTGTGCATGCTGGGTATCCGATGTACCCTCCATTCTCCGAGAATTTTAATCTTGTGCTGGATTTCCTCCTCTGAGTTGGCAGTTAATAGAATCATCCCTGGCAGCTGTTTTTAAATCTTCAGCTGTCGTTAGGTGGCATCTCACTCGTGGGGACCTTGTGACCGATCAGGATTTATCACTGCATCACACCTCCTGGGTGTGTGTTGACAAGGCTCTGCCCATCGTTTGCGTTAAGTCGGGGTTTGACAGATTGTCTCAGAAAGAAAGCCCCGCTCACCTCTCGAGGCCCACCAACTCTATGATGGTCCCTCCATGGCTGGGGACTCCACTGGTCAGTACATACCATCCCTGGTCCCCGGGACGGCCATTTACTGCCAGCCCCTGTGCTGCTCTAATCCACTGTTAGCGGCAGGGTGGGTGCCTTAGGAACTGAGGCTGGCAGTCAAGAAGTCACCTGCTCAGGGTCTGATGCCTCTCACTTGCCCCCTGGCTGGCCTCACGGGGAGTGTTGGGGGCTAGGTTGAGCCCTCTTCTGGAGCTCACGGTGCTGAGGTCAGGAGCATGGGTTCTGGAAAAGGCCCCCGCGGAGGGAAGCAGCAGCAGCTGATGGCTGCATGACCCCCAGTCAGCTACCTCCCATCTGGAGCTTCAGTGGTGGGCACATGGCCTGGCTCACAGGAAGTGCCCAGGAAACATCAGCCCTGAGAGCCATCCAGGCCAACGCCCTGTGAGAATGGGACTGGAGGCCAAGAGCAGCAGTGGAGGGGGCATGAGGCTGACTTGATCCTTTCCTTTCCTGCAGGAAGCCCTCACTTCATGGGCAGCAGATTATGCTTATAGACATGGAATCTAGGACCTTAGATCTAGAAGCGCCCTCAGAGGCCATGCAGTTAGCCTTCCCGTGTGTCCAGTATGGGTAGAGACA
The DNA here is from genome assembly GCF_014754425.2 of Oryx dammah. Classification (NCBI taxonomy): domain Eukaryota; kingdom Metazoa; phylum Chordata; class Mammalia; order Artiodactyla; family Bovidae; genus Oryx; species Oryx dammah. The sequence continues at coordinate 60,863,812 of NW_024070185.1, read as the reverse complement.
GAGCCCAGTAGGGCCCAAGGAGAGCCTGAGGTCCAGAGAACCAGAGGGTGCAGTGCATGAGCCCAAGGGGAAGGGCTGTTCCTGCAGGGACCCCAGCCTGAGGGCCAGCTCGTGGGCCTTTCTCCCTCTGCCGGGGACAGTCAGGCCCTGGATTCCAGGGTCACAGGCCTGAGTTCTCTGCCTTGAGCTCTGAACTTTGTGATAGCCTGCCCCTCGGCATAGCCCAGCTCAGGGTTATAAACTAGTATGTATTGAAATACCAGCATCAGAGGAAAAACCAGTGGCCCTGGAGAGTCAGGAAGGACTGCAGGGAGGTCCCAGTGCCTGCCCATGTCTGTTGAGATGGAGACATCAGTGTGGAGTTCCTAGTATGTGGTGACCTTGAGAGCCTTCGATCTGGGAACAGAGGAGCTTTAGCCTCCTTCTATGGCTCTGTCCTGTTGCCAGCATCCCTGCCCACTTTCCTCACTGAATATTTTCAGAACAACTGGTGTGAAAATATCCTGTTAACCCATATGAGTTATTTTCTTTAACCTCCTTAGATAGTAAATTGGTTCCCCTAGCGACCTCATACCCACGATGCCATGAAAGCTTTGGCGTTCAGGCCAGCTCACAGCTAGTTGTTGAGATCTAACACATCCTGTGCTTTGCAGCACCAGCTGCAAAGCCCAAAATACCCAGGCAGAGGGCATGACATGTCCGAGGCCACACCCTCCCACCCACTCAGGTCACTCACCTCTGCTTCAGCCCTGTTGCCCCCATACCCACCCACCCCTTTTCCAGGTAAAACTGAGCACGTGGCCTCCAAGACTACAAGTCTTATTAACTGTCCCCAGTTTTATTAGCCATACAATTTCAGCCCTGCATTCAAGCAGTTACAGACTCTTCTAGGCCAGCACAGATTTGCCGTCTCTCCACGGGGGTGGGTAGCAGGTAGCTGAGTCTTGGGCTCAGAGGGAGTTGCTCGTATTTTAAAGCGAGCACCGGCTTAAGCAAGTGCGCCTCCTGCTTCTCAGATGAGGCAATTCTCCAGTGAAATGACCCTTCACTGAGGAGCAGAGCTTGCCACAGGCTCTGTAATTAGAACATTGTCAGCCTTAAAAAATCTTGATTTAAATTTCAGTTCTTTACAGGAATTATTCTCTCTTGAAACATAATTGCTCTCCGAACGATTTCCTTTAAGCTGGGGGTGACATCTTTAAATACATTATTATGAGCAGATGTATTACTCAGTGCCTGCACTTCATTAAGCATTTGCTCTCCCCATCTGAAAATGGTCCTGGAGTCCAAATTGATGCATTAATAGAGCAGGCACCGGTAAGGGAGGAGAACCCAGTCCTGGATGGAAGAGATGTGGGAACAGCTGAAACGAGAACCAAAGCTCAGAAGGGCTGCAGGCTGCACACCTGTGTCCACACAGTGCTCTTGGCCTCGCCTGGGATGGGCTTGGTCTCCTGGAAGCCGGCCCCTAGGGCTGCTCACAAAGGATGGGTTCTGGAGAAGGCGCAGGAGGTCAGAGCCCCAGCTTTCTCACTAAGTGACTCAGTAAATTTGGACTGTGTTTTGGAAACCAGGCATCCACAGGTGTGGTGGCTAGGCCAGGCTTGGAGCTGAGTGAGCAGGGAAAGGGCAGCCTAAGCAAAGGTGGGTTAACTGGGGGTTAGTGACCCGATGTGGTCAGAGTCCTCAGTGGGAGGTGGGAGAGGTCCACTTGGGCCAGGCGGAAGTGGCGCCCCACCCAGCATGCATGTCACGGGCTCAGGGCTCTGCTTTGATCTCCGAGGAACCCACCCACTGCCCGTTTCAGCAGATGCTAAGCATGGTGGGCACAGAGCCTGCACCCTGCTCTGGAGCTCCCAGGGGAATCGAGAAGATGGATAAGTAATTACAGTTCAGGAAGGAAAAGTGCTGATGGAGGCATTATATCCTCGGTGCAGTTGGAGGAAGGAAGGAGCTCTGCCAGTGGGAACTTGGAAGACTTCCTGGCAGAGGAGACATTCAGGCTGGGCCTTGGAGGAGGCAGGCAGGGGTTACTGAGCAGAGAGAGGAAGCACCAAGAGGAGACTGCCAGCGTTGGGAAAAAGCTGGGGAGCACCCCTCCCCACATTCCATTGGCTACAACTAGTCACATGACAGCAGTGGGTGCAAGGGAGGCTGGGAAATGTAGTCTCAGGCTGGGCAGCCCCTTCCTGCTGACAGTTCCCTATTATTGAAGGGAGAGCATCAGTTTTTTGCAAACAATTCACCTGTCATCCTGCCACACTGTAAAGTGGGAGTGATAACCCCTGACACGGTGCTTGCCAGGCAAGGCTTTTTAAATTCTCCTCTGCATCAGTAATAGGGAGAGGAGCCAAGTTTGGGGGTTCGCTTGTTTTCCTGAGGAAGTTCCTCAACATCTCCTGAGTTTTGACGACTCTCCTGCAGCCGTGCCTGTTGCTAGGATTGAGGGGCCCTCGGGTGAGGCCACATTTCAGCTGGGCCTGGGCTCCATTCCTGGCTGGGAGAGGGGCAGCTCAGGGCTGTTTCTTGTCTGTCCCAGGCAGCAAGGAGGCTTCCACACCTCAACAGGAGGTTGGCCAGAGGGGAGAGCTCTCTCCGGTAATGAGTGTGAATTCATGACAAACTGGTTCAGGGCAGAAGCGAGAGGCTCTCTGGGAACTGCTCTCCTGAGGGACCCTCGGCCCTCCCACCCCCTCCCTCCTCCCGAGCAGCGTGGCGGCCTCGGCCTTCCTCATTCTGCGGATCCTAACAACCTCTGCGCTTTGTTCACAGGAGCAACCAGGGCTTCATGCACATGAAACTGGCCAAAACCAAAGAGAAATACGTCCTGGGTCAGAACAGCCCCCCGTTCGACAGTGTCCCAGAGGTCATCCACTACTACACCACCAGGAAGCTGCCCATCAAAGGCGCCGAGCACTTGTCCCTCCTCTACCCCGTGGCTGTGCGGACCCTGTGAGCCCCGCCCCGCCGAGCCGGGGCGCAGACGTGGAGCCGGTGGCCCCCGGCCGCCGTTGCCAGTCGAGTCCAGTTTGTGTCGTGTGTATGGTACTAGCACACCACTGCATGTCTTAGAATGCTGTCGCCACTCGCGGGGGGCTGGAGAAGGCCTGGATAAAGACTGAAGGACAGCCAGCGCGCCACCCCCCCCCCCCCCCCCCCAACCCCCTCCTCGAGTTTCTGTGAATTAAAATATTTGCAAATCCAAAGAGATGCCTTCCAGGATGAACAAAGGAGAGCAGCTCCGAGGGGCGGGGGCGGCAGCTCCCGGGTCGCGGCTCTTTGTTCTCCAGCCGTCAGGAATTCACACCTGTGTACAGGGACTATGTTTTTCCCACCGGGGCCCCCCTGGTGCTGGGAGCCAAGTGCTGGTGTTTTGAGAGCCCAGAAGGCCCCGGAGTCCCACCTCCCTTCTGGTGTGTATGTGTGTGTATGCGCGCGTGTGAGCACATTGGTGGGAGAACACGACCACACACAGATGTAAGCCCACTAATCCACTTCTAGTCACTCAGCGTAATCATTAGGAGATCTCCAAGGGATCGTTGTGCAGTCAAAAAAGGATTCAATTATTTATGAATAGGGTGTGTAAATAAAATAGTCATTTAATATATATTCTTATCCCTTTTTTTTTTTTTTTTTTTTTTTAATATATTGCAGTGGGTCTCTGAGAGGGGTTAAGTGCTTACCTGTGAGTTTCGTTCCCAGAGCAAGGTGCAGCTCCTCTGGGCACGTGGGAAGGAGGCAGAGCCCCCAGCTCAGGGCAGAGGGGTTTTCTTTGCACCCTTGAGAGTCAACCTACAGGAAGGGGCATTCCGCTCCAGCAGTGGTAGCCTCCAATGTTGACCCAGCATCCATGCTCCCTCTGCATACAGCCACCCCGTGATGGTAAGTGTGTGTCAACCCCACAGGTGCACAGCAGGCAGCAGTTCATAAAGTGCTCTCACCGTTAACTGGGATCAGTGCTACCCCACGAGCACTTCACATGTGGGGAAAGGGAGGCTCAGAGAAGGAGAGTGCTTTGTCCAAGTTCACAGTCCACAAGCAGAGGAGGCCCTTGAGCCAGTTCTTTGTCTCTTGCTGTCACCCTGCTCCTGGAGGAAGGCAAATCCTGACCTCTCTGGGGACATGGAGTCCTCTTGGCCATCTGCACTACCTCCACACAGAGGAGCGCCTGCACACACACCCACACTCCACCACCATCTTGCCCCACCCTTCACAGGAGCCGGATCCTTCAAGACAGAGCAGACAGTGAGGTTGCTGTTACTCTTACCTTTCCTTTTCCTCCGACCCACCCACCCCCATGCCACAGTTAAATGCAATGGAAGAAACAAGCTCATGGAATAGCATGAAAGGCATGGCTTTCACCTACTGAAGGAGGTGCGAGGGGTCCAGATACATCACGAGTTTCAGCACCTTCACCAAGCTCATGTCATCCTGCCTGCCAGTGGGCTAAGAGGAATGGAAGTCTGGTCACCATCGTCCCCAGTAGGAGGGGGCTGAATTCAGCTTGAACATCACCAGCACTGTCAGGCCTTCGAGATGCTCCTGACTCTCTGTTCAGATAAGAGATGGAGGCCTCATGAGAGGAGAGGACTTGCCCTGGCTGCCCGTTAAGCCAGTGCAAAGCAGGACTAGAAGCCAGCCATGTCCCTTTAGGTGTCTGGTGGATTTTAGCAAGCTATGGCCAAAGCTGTTCCCTTAGCATCTGCTTCCTGCCCAGTTCAGCCAATCAGGTCAGTCTCCTGAAACCTTGTCTCAGTCCAGGCAGCCCCAGCCCCTCCCATCCATAAATCCCACAGGTCCATCCACCTCTTGGTTGCCTCATTGCCTGTGACCTGGGCCTAGTCTCCGACACTTCAACCCTAACCTTTCCTTTGCTCTTTCCAAAACATCCTTTGAGGCTACAGTACCTAGAGTGGTTCACGCTTTCCTCTTTTTTTTTTCCCCTAGTGAGTGAGAAAATGAGTGAAGTGTTGGCACTTGTCCAAACAGAGGTGCCAAAGGAGAGTGGATCCCTAGGACCCAGTTAGAGATTGGAGACAGGGGCGGTAGCCCGAGGAGTAGGGCGTTGGGATGAACCTCACAGTAGCCCCTCCTCCACCAGCAAATCCAGATTTCCCACAGGGCCCTTCCTAAGAACCACAGGTCAGGTAGTACAGGAGCCCACGACCATTCTCACTGAACAGACTTCTCCTCAGAAAAGGCTCCACCCCATGGTCTGAGGGAAAAAAGGCTGCTTCACCCCCTGTTCTTGCCTTTACTCTTTTAAGGGATTCCTGGGCCCTGCCTCCATCTTCCTGAAGTTTCCCTGGGAGGCCCAACCTCTAGCTCCCCTTGGGAACTGAGGTCGGCAGAGGAGCCAGTTTACAGGATGGGAGCTGCTAAAAGGAATTTTTTTCCTTAATTTTATGAACCTCTCCCTCTTCTTCCTCTAATTGTGACTGTTTCCTCTGGCGGCGTGTATTCATGTTTTCTTGGACATCTAACAATTGAAACAGCTTTTCCCTTTCAGAAACACTCACATTCAGGTTATTGGCGTTGGTTTGGGTTTTGTTTTGGCTTTTTTTTTTTTTTTTTTCATCTGCTGCCAATTAATGAGGGGGAAAATGAGCTGGATTTCTTAGAGGGGGAAAAAAAAAGCTCCCTGCCACACAATATCCCGCCTCAGCATTTTGTCTCAGAGCGCAGCCTCCAACCCCTAACAGGCTGCATTGCTCAGAGCCACAGGACTGTTGGGGTTTTTTTCCCCCTTTTCTTTCCCTCCATTGCTGGCTTCATTATTGACCATAATGCCCCAACCACTTCAGCAGCAATGTCCTTGAGTACCGAGGAGTCAAGGCCTTTTGGGCAGCCCCTCCAGAGCAAGATGGCGACCCAGAAAGAAAGGAGGCTTTGTGGGGAGAGAGGGCCCACCTGCCTGTTAGGAGACAGGCTCACAGAGCCACCCTTCTAAAGAAAGAGGTGAAAAGGCCCCTCTTCAGAAGGCTGGGCCAATCCCAGCTGAGCTGTGCCTCCCCTCCCAGAGCGGCTCTGGTGGGCAGACAGAGGGCCATCTTCCAGTGGGGGCCTGGGAATCAACAGGTGGAGCCCTTGGTGGATGTTCTGCTTCTGCAGTCACAGGCCCCGGAGATTGCCTTTTTAAGATTCAGAACACCGAGCTCTGACCAGCTTTCCAGTACACACTCAGGGAAGCAGTTGATGTCACTTGATCAAGGGCCCAGCAGGGACAGACAGCCAGGCTTACCATGTGCTCTCACAGACCCCAAGGACAGTGCCTGCAGAAACGGGCAGACAGGGCAGGCTGGTGTTTGGAGTTGGCCCATCGATGCCCGTGAAGGGTCCTGGCGGGATCAGATGGTCATCCAGCAAGCTGCCACGTCTGTTCTTTTACCTTCCACCATCGATTACTGACAGAGACAAATGGGGCAAGTTGTCCAGTGGAACCAGCACAACCCAGAGACCAGATGCAGGAGCACCTCCCAGAACCCCACAGAGACCCACTCAGGCACCCCCTGGGTCTGGACAGCCCCCAGCCTCTCCCCTTCTCCTCGGGGCTGTTGTCTCACTGCCAGGAGCCTCGTGACCACCACCTCCTGCTGAAAGTGTCCTGTAAAGATCTAATTCTGTGTGATGAACTGTATGATAATGTATATTTAATGTGAACCTTTTAATATACATGTGTTTTGTTTAAACTGTACCTCACTGAGCCTGCATGTTTTCTTTCTTTCAAATGCAAACGTGTGCCCGGGGTCTAGTTTGATTGCCTTCTTCTTGCCGAAGTTGAAGTTCTGCCATCATTCCCCAAAGATGGATCGTTACAGGGAAAAAAGGAAACTTCTTGCTTCCTAATTAGGAGGAAGCTAGAGCCCTAATGAGCTCATTAAGTGAAAACAAATTAATTTGTTCAGCAAACATTTGTTGAGTCCTTGGGCCTGGTGGCTACAGAGGAGAACAGAACCCAACCCCTGCCCTCAGGAAGCGTCCAGTGTGGGGGAAAACAGGCAACTACGCGTGATGCAATAGAGGCGGGCCAGGGGTGGGGGGCAGATGCGGGGCGATTGAGTCTGTCTGCAGCAGTCAAGAAAAGTTGTGCCTTGGAGGATGAGCCTGAAAGCCTGGTAATCCAGCAGAGGTAACATGTGGGGGTCACAGTGTAGCACAGCCTGCATAGTAGGAGATGGCGAGGCCTCTGGGCCTCTGAGGGCTTCGTTCTGTGGAGGCAAGGAGAGGGGCGTTCATCGCTTGTGGCAGGAAGCCATTCTTGGTCTTCCTGAAGACTGAGAGATGCTGGCCCGTTGAGAGCTTCCCTGGTGACTCGGACAGTAAAGAACCTGCCTGCAATGCGAGAGACCTGGGTTCAGTCCATGGGTCAGGAAGATCCCCTGGAAAAGGGAATAGCAAGCCACTCCGGTCTTCTCACTTAGAGAATTTCATGGATAGAGGAGCCTGGCGGGCTACAACCCTCGGACACAACTGAGGGACTGACACTCACACTTTTTGCGTTCCGGGGAGAGGCAGGTAGGATACGACTGGCATTCAGTCTCCTATTGTTTGTTCCCGTGTCATGATCATGATGACGTCCTTACGCAGCCTGGGACACGGAGGCCTAGAGGGTCTGCAGCCCGAGCTCCTTCCTCCCTCACGGGTCACCTGAGGAGGCCAGGGACCTCCCCACCCCACACCTCCCACCCCAGCTTGCCTGGAAGCCTGCTCTGGAGTGGAGCCCCACCCCCACCTGGCCCTCGGGAACTCCCTATCTCTCCCTCCCTCCCAAGGGTGTGGCCCTCTGTCCCCTAGCAGGCTGCTTCCTCCACCACTGCTTCCCCAGGTCTCGGGCCTTGACTCCATATTCCAATCCACAGGTCCAACTCCTGAGCCCATCAGAGCACACCTCCCCACCACACACACACAGGGCTTGCTGTGGGAGGCCCATGTTCAAGGGAGGGCAAAGCCCTGGAATGTTCCCGGGCCCAACACTGGCAAACCCCAGTACTCTGAAACCAGGGATATTTCCTGAAGAGACGAGAAAATGTCTCCGGTGGTCACTTCTAAATGCCTATTTCATGTTTGGGGGAGTTTTTAAATTTCTGTTTTGGTTCGGTTTAGAAACATTGAGGATAAAACAGGACCTGGAAAGAGCTGGTGAGCAGGAGCAAGGTGAGCCCAGGTAACATGTTCCTTAGCTAGTCGACAGGAAATGGTGGGCGACCTGACGCCTGCCTCCCTGCATCTCTGCACAGGGACCAGCATCAAGGGCCAGAGGCTGAGGTTCAGAGAGGGATAGGAGGCCGCTCAGAGCCACGCAGCGAGTCCATCTCCATGTGCCATGGGTGTTTGAGGGTGGCCAGCTCAGAGCGTTACCTTGGCTGGTGCAGCAGCTCTAGAAAGACGGGGGTAGGGGTGGGGATTTTTCTAGGACAGTTTGTGAGCCGGTTCCTTCTCTCTTGCTCCCTCCTGAGTGGGAGTGTCCCAGCCTGCATTTACTAGTATCATCTCTGGCTGTGGGGGATAATTTTGAAGGGACCATGATCTGGCTGGGTGGCAGGGTGTCACCAGTGTGGTTTTGGCGCCCTCATGTGGTTATCTTTAGCATTGCATCCAGTCTCAGCGGGAAGGGAAGGCAGCTCCAGGTCGACGGGCCTTTTACACAGACAGAAACTAAAGCCCAGGCTCTTGTGCTTTCCAGCTGTGTGACCTGAGCAAGGTGTAAAAACCTTCCATTTTCTCCACTGTAAAGTGGCATGAGAAGTGACCTCACGGGGTTACTGCAAAGATTACACACAATGTTGGATAAACACTGTTCACATGTCTTAGCTTTCGTCAACCTACAGACAGCATCAGCTAGGATGAGAACAAGGTGTGTTTTCAGCAAAGGCAGCGTTCATTACAGCCACAGAATTTCAAAGGAAAGAGGATCTGGGGTTCTAGGAAGGCTTCCTGTAGGAGGTGACAGAGGAGTCCACTTTACAAATTAAAAGTGCCCCAGCACTACTGAACATCACGAAGGATCAGTGCTCAAGATCATTTTCCTGTCCGGACTGAAGTCCAGAATTGCTCTCTTCATTCCCCTACCTCTGCATCTTCTGCTGTCCCATCTTTGTGTATTTAAATTAACGCTACCATACTATATTGTTTAAATAATAAGCAGCTGTTGTTTACCATTTAAATAGTTATCCCGTCGCATTTATTGTCTTTACTGTTTAAGTTTCAAGTCCATGCAGTGTCTTGACTGTTTCTGTCATATCACGTCCATTATTTATCCGTCTCTACCCACTAGAATGTGGACTCCACACAAGCAGAGGTCGAGAGCTCCTGACACACAGTAGGTGCTTGATAAGTATTTGTTAAGTGACATAACAATGATAAAATTTCCCATGTACGGGGGGTTTACTGTGTGTGCCCTTCACGTTGTGCACACACCGATCTGTAGGTGTGCAGGTCTAGGACTCAAACCTGGGTCTGCTGATCTTGCAACCTGCCACATCTGCTTCAGTGGGTCCCACCTTTGCCTCCTCATATAGTTCACTCAAGCCTCTTGTAAATTACAAATTCCTAAGCCCTTCTTTCGGAGAAGGCAATGGCACCCCACTCCAGTACTCTTGCCTGAAAAATCCCACGGACGGAGGAGCCTGGTGGGCTGCAGTCCATGGGGTCGTTAAGAGTCGGACACAACTGAGCGACTTCACTTTCACTTTTCACTTTCATGCCCTGGAGAAGGAAATGGCAACCCACTCCAGTGTTCTTGCCTGGAGAATCCCAGGGACAGGGGAGCCTGGTGGGCTGCCGTCTCTGGGGTCGCACAGAGTCTGACACGACTGAAGCGACTTAGCAGCAGCAGCAGCAGCAGCACCAAGCCCTTCTTTCGAGAGAGTTTGAGCCAGTAGGCCTTGACGGGCACCAGGAACCTGTGTTGGTGACAAGCTACTCAGGTGTCTTATGAGAGTGTCCTGGGTGAAGGGCCAGTCTCCTTGCTGCTCTGCAGCTCACCATCCATAGATTCTTCCCCAAGTGCCAGGCACAAGTTACTCAACAGTGCTTCTGTTCTCAAAGATGGTGGGAGGTGGTGCCGCCCAACCTCACCTCTTGATACCTACTAAACTTAAGCAGGTCACAGGACTTCCCTGCGTACACAAATTACATGAAAACCAGAGGGGATAGCTATCGCGTCACTGCTTGGAAAACTCAGACTGTTGTGCAAATGTTTGATGTTGTTTTATTGATTCAGCCCTTGCCAGATAGAAATGTGTTTGTATTTCACAAGTATGTGTCACTTAGATACAAAGTAAGGTGTCCCAGGATCCCACCCCAAGGTCAACAATGTTCTGAGCTCTGAGGGCTACCAGGGACCATAGGCTCTGCTTGGAAATGTGACTGGGAGAAAAGCAAAGCTGGGGGACAGGGATGAGGTCAAGAAGAATGAGAAGCCTGCTGTCTCCTTCCTTACACACTCCTTCCTGTCCCATGCTTTTTCTGGAGCCCACCTTGTTTTAATTCCTAGTTTTGTGGGTCATCTCTTCCAGGTAGCCTTCCCTGATTGTAGCTAGGGCATTTTCATTCTTCTATGGACATTCACAGTGTTTGTTTCAATATGTCTGTTTCAAGCCCTGCTCATTTCTTGTTAAGACTAAACCCCAATTTCCTGTCTGGGCTGCATTCCTGAGCCCTGCCATTGGGGAATTCAAACTTTAGGTTACTAAAATTTTCAAACTTTAAGTTACTATTATGGGTCAGAATATCAGTTTAGAGCTGTTGTTTCTCTAACGTGTCTAAAAAGAACCACCTGAGGCTTGTGTTTGAGCTAGAGAGGGCAACAAGCCTCTCCCATGGAAATTCTGATTTCATAGTGCATCTGCTAGGATCTAACTTTTTGATCTGTAAAATGCATACAATCACAAAGGATAGCCCTGTGAGGGAGCTCTATGTCAGATAGTGAGGTCAGAAAGAGCAGCAAAAAGCCTCTGCATAAGCTGAGCAGTGACGGGTGAATACACCTTTGTCATGAAGCAGACAGAGCCTTTGAGGAGCAAAGGACAAAATGTACATGGTTCTAAGACAAGTCAAAGAATGCAGGGAGGTGAAAGTTCAGGGAAGGGACCCAGAAGTGGCTGGCCTGTGGCTGGAGCCTGGGGATGTGTAGAGGAGTGGCCAGAAAGGGAAACAAAAGTCATTGACCCCTTGCTAGGGACAAAGCCAGTGACCTTATCTGGGCAGAGCCTCTCAAGGTAGCCAAGGCATCACTGACGACAGCTTGCGTAAAGCCAGTTTTGTGGACATACTAGTCAAGGCTATGGTTTTTCCAGTGGTCATGTATGGATGTGAGAGTTGGACTATGAAGAAGGCTGAGCGCCGAAGAATTGATGCTTTTGAACTGTGGTGTTGGAGAAGACTCTTGAGAGTCCCTTGGACTGCAAGGAGATCCAACCAATCCATTCTGAAGGAGATGAGCCCTGGGATTTCTTTGGAAGGAATGATGCTAAAGCTGAAACTCTAGTACTTTGGCCACCTCATGAGAAGAGTTGACTCACTGGAAAAGACTCTGATGCTGGGAGGGATTGAGGGCAGGAGAAGAAGGGGACAACCCAGGATGAGATGGCTGGATGGCATCCCTGACTCGATGAACGCGAGTCTGAGTGAACTCTGGGAGTTTGTGATGGACAGGGAGGCTTGGCGTGCTGCGATTCATGGGGTCGCAAAGAGTCGGACACGACTGAGCGACTGAACTGAACTGAACTGAAGGGCCCATAAGCACACTAGACAAGTTTCTAGAAAGCATTTTAATGGGAGGTTGCAGGGGGAGTAGAGGGTGCTTAAGCAAAGATTCATCGGCAACACTCCCAAGGCCCTTTTTCCAAGAACCCAGACCCTCTCCACCAGCATTTCATTTGGGGAAATACCCTTTATGTCAAGCACTGAATTGGAGGGTCAGAAACGTCAGACAGCTGTGCCTTAGTAGAAAAGGGAGACACCTTCACAAATGATTGTAACATAAACATATATTAGAAGCGCCCCAAACTGTGCGATGGGCAGGGCAAGGGCAACCATGTCTGCCCAGGTTAATAAGACATGCTTTTCCAGGGAGAAGGCAGAAGGCCTTAAATGGTTAACATGTTTGACTACTGAGAGTCAATGATGAAAGAGGGAGAAAGGTTTAAGAAACAAGAGTTTGCAACACACTGAGAGACTGCGCAACGCTGAAGCACAGAATGAAGCTAGAGATGAGGTGGACAGATAGTAAAGGGGCAGGACACCGAGAACCCATGAGCCAAGTTAAGGAGTTTGGATTTGTTGCAGAAACAAGATGGGGCCCTCAGAAGTTTTTAAGCTGAAAGTGAAGTCACTCAGTCCTGTCCGACTCTTTGCGACCCCATGGACTGCAGCCTATCAGGCTCCTCCGTCCATGGGATTTTCCAGGCAAGAGTGCTGGAGTGGACTGCCTTTCCTTCTTCAAGGGATCTTCCCGACCCACCCAGGAATTGAACCCGGGTCTCCCGCATTGCGGGCAGTCGCTTTACCATCTGAGCTACCAGGGAAGCTGAGAAGTGAGAGATAATCAAAATTGGGTTAGACACAGGGGGCCTAGGCTGACACCCTGTGACGACCTAGAGGGGTGGAAGAGGATGAGGGAAGGAGGCTCAAGAGGGAAGCTATAAATATATATGTTTATATACATATTTATAGCTGATTTGCATTGTTATATGGCATGAATTAATACAACACTATAAAGCAATTATCCCCCAATTTAAAAAAATTTTAAGTGAAAAAAATATGAAAAAGACATGACTTCTCCATCAGATGGACAGTATTCTTGGCCTTCCCTTGTGGCTCAGCTCGTAAAGAATCCACCTGCTATACGGGAGACTTGAGTTTGATCCCTGGTTTGGGAAGATCCCCTGGAGGAGGGCATGGCAACCCACTCCAGTATTCTTGCCTGGAAATTTCCATGGACTGTATAGTCAATGGGGTTGCAAAGAGTTGGACATGACTGAGCGACTTTCACTTTCTCCAATCAGACAAAATAACATAAAATACCATCCAAATAAATAAAAGAAAACCACTAAATGCTTACCATTTGCAACCTGGAAAAAAAAAAAAAAACTCGGTTAGAGGATGTTATCTGACAGATGCTGTGGAAGCTGGAGGTATAGAGAACACTTTAAGAGACTGAAGAAAGAATACAACAATGGGTGGATGAGGACAGAGAAATGAAAGGATAACTTTATGATGAATCCTGAATCAGATAATAGAGGTTTTTGACCTTCAACATTCATATGTCAAAGAATAGCCAATTAAGGATCTGGGAGGTTTCTGACAAGGAACTAAGAGCTGGCTGGGGAGAGGCCAGCGCTGTGATCTGCTGCATAAAAGAAACAGACTGGCTTAGCTCCAGACCTGAGTGTTTCTGTCGACACTGCTGTCTTTGGAGGGGACTCCCCCCTCTTTTGAGTCTGTTGTGATCCAGCTGTGTGTTTAGTTTCCATTTTTGCCTCCTTTTCAGGCTTTACCACAGGAGAATAACCTCTCCATTCTAATCAGAAATGAATTATTTATGCTATGAACACGCTGGGTGCCTGCCTAATTTATTTATTTTTCAAATAATTCATCTGAATAGGAATTCACACAAGACAGGGCAAACATAATTCCGGCATAAATGCCTTTCCCCAACTGTTGCCTGATTTTAATGATTCCAAGGTACAGAATGGCCTTGTCATTATCTGTGGAGCCCGAAATCTATCTCTGCAGACTGGTTAGATGCCAGGTGCCTGCGTCTGACTGTCAAGGTTTGCAGTATCAGACCCCACCACCTGACCTTTATAATTTTACCTCCTTCTGCTATGACTTTCCTCACTAGTCCAAATTCCACTCATTCATCCTCCAAGGCCCAGATGACTTCCCCCTCTATGAAGCCATCCCTGGTTCTCTCTTAAGGGGAAAGGCCCCTCATGCTTCTGAATTTTCAGTTTTTGCTTTTACAGCCTTCACTGCACTCCAAGCTCCCCCAAGAGAACACAGTGGCACACAGCAGGTACCTCAGCAGAGCATTGGCTGAAATTAGGTAGCACGGCCTCCCACATCACAAGGAGTTAATCAGACCAGCTCAAGCAGTCAGTATCTACAAAGTGATCTCAGGGGTAAATGCACAGGGAGAACCACCGACCCAGTTTCACTCCAGTGGAGTTGCTTGTTGGACACACCCCAAGTAAAGAGCACGCTGTTATTGTTTAGTTGTAAGTTGTGTGTGACTCTTATGGGACCCTACGGACTGTAGCCCACCAGGCTCCTCTGTTCATGGAATTTTCCAGGCAAGAATACTGGAGTGGGTTTTCATTTCCTACTCCAGGGGATCTTCCTGACCCAGGGATGGAACCAGTGTCTCTTGCACCTCCCACACTGGCAGGCAGATTCTTTAGCAACGAGCCACCTGGTAAGCCATCACATATTTGATGATCCTCCGGAGGACCTCGCTCCCAGGCTGACCTTTCCAATTCCTTCGGTCCCTCACATCTGTGTGCCTTCCAGTTGATAAAAAGAGTCAGATCATTATTCCCAGTGATTCTTACAAAGGCCAAGGGATGCATGCAAGGCAGGGGTTACTTTTCAGAGATCTGGGGCTCAGGATCGCTATGACTTGACCTAGGGCTCCTAACTCCAAGTGCAGTGGAGTCCAAGACGTGCAAGTTGTCTGAAACTGAAGGAAACAGGGCTTTTAAATAATGTTATTTTAGAGCACACACATTTATATATTCTAAAGGTGTTTTGTGAACTGCAGTATCGGTAGCTGACAAAAGGCAACTCCAAGCATTTGATGAAATCTAACCAATGATACAAAGGGTAGTGAAATGGGGACTTGGAAGGCCTAGGCCCACGTACAAGCTTGCCATCCACAACTGTCGATTCCCAGTGGTCCTCCCACAGGCTGTACACTAGCAAAAGCGTTGGCTGTTTGTGGCACGGCAAGGCCACCATACACCAAGGGTACGCTATTCCAGCAAGCGGAATCCCAAAGCCTGACGACAGGTGTGATGGGTGATCCTACACCTGCCCTGCGGCGGCGAACCGCTGCCAGGAGTTAGGCGGCATCACCTGACCCTCCACGGGATTACCGAGAGGCGGTGCGGACGCGTCTCCCTCACGTGACCCGGCTCGGCGGCGTCGACCGCGTCACGCTCCGCCCAGAGCGCTGGGTCGGTCAAGGTCTGCGCCTGCGCCGGCTCGCAGGCTCACCAACCTGCCGGCGGGCCGCTACCGGGCGTGGAAGCCGGGCGCCCGCGGCGATGGGTGAGTGGGAGGCAGGCGAAAGGAAATCACGGGGTTCCCCCGGCCTCCGCGTGGAGTGAGTGAGTGGAAGCACGAAGGAGGCTCTGAGGAGGCCGTCTGCCCGGCCCTCTGGCTCGGTTGCTCGGCGCCCACCCCCTTCCGCGCGCGCGCGCTGCCTCCCCTCGGTGCGCCCCGCTGTTCCCGCGCGCGCCATCCCGGGTGGGGTCCGCAGTCGCCGGGGCCAGCTCTACGCTCCCTGCTCTGCCGCCCGCCACCGGCCTTTTCCAGGCCGAGGGCGCCGTCTGGCTGCTGGGAAGAGCCTCTTCGGCAGAGGAGGCTGTGCGTTCATTTGGGTGCGCCCCGGGCGGGGAGGTGCCTCCCGGCGAGCCCTGAGAGCGGGGCGGGGACGGGCCGGGCTTTGCCTGAGTCCTGGGAGAGCGGCGCTGGGACCGCTGAACGGCCCCTGCTATCTCGGGGCCTGGGATTCCAGGACCTCTGGTTCTGTTGAATGTCAGGGACTGGAGAGGCCTGGAAGATCCCGTCCACTCCCCTCCCCACCCCCTTAACCACAGACCGGGGAAATGGACGCCAGGGGAGCGGTAAGTTCAGCTACCCTGCCAAACAATGCTTGTTCTGCGACACCATGTTGCTTCGCGTTGCGAGAAGCTCCTTTGTACTAGGCTGGTTTTTTTCCGTGATGGTAGGGAAGTGGGGGTGGGCATTGTTGTGAATTGAAAAATCTCTGTACCAATTACTAAGCTTATCTAGTAGCTTATCTAGGTGGAGCGTGTCGATGCCTCAGCTGTATTTACGCTTTTCTTTTTTGCCCCTTACAGCTGTACACATCTGGTCTTAATCCCCACCTGCAAGCAGTGAAACAGAAGCCCTTAAAGTAACTCTGTAGTGCCCTTGTTTTGAAGAATTCCATAAAATCAAAAGGTGTCAGGACTAGTTGGGCCCGCTAGTGGTTCTAGAGCACAGGTTAGGCGCTTTGGATCTGGAGTCACCTCGAGTGCATCCCAGGGAAAGATCACAAGCTGTTACCTTTAACAGGGAGTGGATTTATCTGGTCTCTCCTTTGGTAGATTAAAGTTAGCCCAGAGAAGTGGGATTTTTAAATTATAGACATTGCTTTGTATTTATAGTAGCAAGATAGTGTCCTAACTAGGACTAGAACCCAGATTAATCTTGCTCTGAATGCTGACTCAGACCTGCTGACTTGTGGGAGTCAACATCCTTTGAGAATTACAGTTGTTTTCTCCCCAGTTTTTGCACAAAGACCTTTGTGCTGGCTCACATCTCGGTCTTATACCGTGGGCTGTAAATTACAGTGAGCATTTAGACTTTACACTGTTTTCTTCTGCCACGGAAGTTTGATTGATACTTGGAGTTTAATGAAAGTCAGCTTAATTAACTTTGTTTCCTAATGTTGACATAGGTTGAGTATTTTAGGTAGGAAACAAATGTAAAATTATGGCAAATAAGTTTTGCAATAAATTGCAAAGAATTATTATCTATGTTAAAGAATTTAAATATACAGATCAGTTTAGCAAAGAAATTTAGTCATGTTCACACTCGAGATAAACATGCAAAATTTTAAATTTTGCTACAGAAGAATATCCTGCACACTAGCCTTCCTTCTGTTGCTAAATTGAGAACCTGTTCACACTATCCTGGTGTGTAGGATGAAATGAGGGAAAAAGCTGTAAATCTGTGAAGTCTGGAAAGATTTCATTATGTTCCCTTTTCCTAAGTCCAGGCTTACTTTTTAAAAATCTGAAACCCTAAATGTACACATGTTCTTCAGATTTCTTAAAATAATTCAATACAGTAGTCCTTAAGAAATGACTGGCTTCTATTAGCCACAGTTTTCTGTGTGTTTAATAACAGACCCAAAGAGTCATGACAAAACTGGTTGAAGTACTTTAATTTGCAAAATTTTGTAACGTAATGCAAGTACCATTCCAGTAATTAAGAGTGAACATGAACAAAATTTTGTTGTTCAGGTGTACAAGTATCTTGGTTTGTGTTATCAAGGATGTATATTGTTAAATAGCTTGTAGGTTGTGACTTTATAATTTAGACTGTTATGTGTTTTGTATGTAAAAATGAAATTTTTTTACATTACAAATTGTCACTGTGTTAATGGCATAATAACATACATGAATCTGGATGTTTTTGTTGATTTTAACATTGGTTATTCCTGAAACTGAAGAAGGGCAAAGCATTACATGGATATAAAGTATTTCTATGCTAAGCCGTTTTTAAAATATTGGTTAATCTTAGATTGACAAGTGTAGTACTAGTAAGAGTTTGAACTCATGTCTGGCAGCTGAAACGATAAGAAGAAAGGATATAGAAGACTGATGGATTAATAATTATCAAACTCTATGCCCTGGCAAACTTCTCAAGCGTCTATAGGACAAATTTTCTGTAACTAAAAATGCTGTTGATGCTTTTAATTCGTTAAGAACACAAAATGTAACAGAAGATCTGTTTTAAACAAATTAAAAAACTGTGTTGTTTTTTTCCAGTTCTCCCAAAGTCAGATTTATGCATACCTGGAAAAGTTGTGTGTGAGGGACAGCTGTCATACATACAGATCATATCCTGAATTAAGGGAGACATCTGTTGAAAGGGGAGTTAGCACAGTCAGAAACAGGTTAATAAGTTTAAAAATTAAGTCTTCAAATACTCCACAGCACAATGCCAGTACTATATAAATTACTTTTGGTGTGAAGGAGGAAGTCTATACAGCTTTTATCAAAAGTGCTTTTCCAGAAAACAAGTCAAAATAGTGCAATCAGCAGGTCAAGGAGGCCCCAGCTAGATACCAGATCTGCAGTTTCTTGTATCTGTGCTGGAAAATCCTGTTTTTCCTGGATGGACTAAAAGTTCAGAACAAAACGGGGACATTTTAACATTTCTGGCTTCATTTTAAGATCTCAGTTTCTTTCCCCCTCACTCTGTATTTCAGCATGATCCGGCAGAAAGATGGCCACTTTGAAAAGTCTGTGTTTTATTTTCTTTCTGTGGCAAGACTGTTTTGGAACCTGCATGCTTCAGGCTTGTGTACATCCATGACCAATGTCCCACTGTGGTCCAAAAACTTAGCAGTGGACTTGGTGAACTTGGCTGCTTGCTGCTGCTTTGTTCTCCCACTGATGAAGGTCAGCCTCAGGGTGTTTTTGTCATTGAACCTGTTCATACTGGAGGGTAGTTGTCAGATATCAAGGTTCATCCATGTAGGATCTTTCCTACACAAGAAAGATTCTCTTCTCCTGAGCATAAATTTAAGATATGCTGTGATGCACGAACCCGAAACAGGCCTGGACTCTGGAAAGGGTGCATATCATCCCAAATCAAAGCCACTGTGGTGAAGAACAGGAGATGATACAGATGGTAAGGTAACCACCAATTAGACCAAAACTCTCCGTGGAATGGCTTAAAAAGTAATAGTAAAGGTTTTGCTTAAAGCAAAAATACATAGCCTTGAACACTAAAATTATGAAACAAAGAATACATAAAAACAAGAAAATTCCCTTTAAGAAATTAGAAGAAAATAAACCCAGAGCAGGAGAAATAAGATGATAAAGAAGAAAAACAACATTTTTGAAAACTGAAACATGGTAAAATTGGTAAATTTAAGAACTGGTTCTTTGCTGTGATGAGAGAAATGTGAATTAGGTAAACTGGCTACCCTGCTCAAGAAAAAAAGGAATGTAGACACACAAGATTAAGAGTGTTCTTTTAAATAACAAGTGCTTTATAAAACTAAATAAATCAGTCTTTTTTTGTTCTGCCTAGGGAAATCCAGTTATCACAGTTGACTCTGGAAAGAACCTAACAGACCAGTAACAATGGAAGAAATTGAGAAGGTCTTTGTAAAGCTGCCCTCCCCCAAAACACCGGGCCCAGATGGTGTTTCAGGTGAATTCTTTCAACTTTCAAGAAAAAGATAATTATGATAAGATTTAAACTGTTCATCAGCTTAAGGAAAAATGACAGAATTCTTTTACAAAGGGAATGGAACGCTGACATCTGAACTTTACATGAAGGTAGTACTGAAATCGGAAACTAATGATGTGAAATTTAAAAATACTGGCAAACTGTAGTGGTACATTAAAGGGATATTTCACTATAGCCAAGCAGGATTGCAAGGGTGATAAATTGTCAAGCAGTGCACTAACGTATATACGAAACAAAGACATCAGAAAAGAACAATAGCACTTTATCCTTGTCTAGCCATCTGTTGTGCTATATAGATTTCTTCCCTGGGTGCTTCCTATGTATTTACTCAATTAATTGGCTGGCCTGTGAGGTAGATAGCATTCTTATTTTATAAACAAGGAAACTAAGCCATAGGGACTTGCTGAAAGTCACACAATATATACATATTTCAACCAGGATTTGAACCCAGGAACCCAGGCAGTTATCTGTACCTGTTAAATGTTACACTGGCTCTGTCTCCAGGGTAGGATCTTCTCAGTAGCTTCCTGAAAGCAACTGACCAGAGTTCAAGATAGATTTCCTAGCGTAGTGGTGGTGGAAAAGAGTGGAGGTGATCATAAAACAGAAATAAATGTGTATTCTCTTCTCATGTTTGAAAAAACTAAGAGGCCCTTATTAGATGATTATTAGTGGCCAAAGCAAAAACAACACCCAGTTGTGGATGTGATGGGTAATAGAAGTAAAGTCTGATGCTGTAAAGAGAAATATTGCATAGGAACCTGGAATGTTAGGTCCATGAATCAAGGCAAATTGGAAGTGGTCAAGCAGGAGATGGCAAGAGTGAACATTGACATTTTAGGAATCAGTGAACTAAAATGGACTGAAATGGGTGAACTTAACTCAGATGACCATTATATCTAGTACTGTGGAAAAGAATCCCTTAGAAGAAATGGAGTAGCCATCATAGTCACCAAGAGTCCAAAATGCAGTACTTGGATGCAATCTCAAAAATGACAGAATGATTTCTATCCGTTTCCAAGGTAAGCCATTCAGTATCACAGTAATCCAAATCTATGCCCTGACCAGTAATGCTGAAGAGGGTGAAGTTGAAAGGTTCTATGAAGATCTACAATGTGGGGGGGCACTCCACAGAAAGAGAGAGGCAGTGGAACTTCCCTCAGCAAAGCCGAGGGGTCCCGAGGAGAGGTGAGCCTGCTGTCCACCAACCCAGCCCCTCGGCGAGTGAGGGACAATCAGACGCGACAGGGGTTCCGTCTAAGCAGTTCCGCTTTATTGCCGCAAGCTCTTGGTTTATAAAGGCAAGCAGGGAGGGGTTTGCGAGGGACTTTCCATAGTTGCATCAATCACATTAAAGGTCAAATCGTCATGTGCCATCATTATAACAGGAGTCTATGGTGATCACGCACTGTCCACGTGCACGGAAATCAAGAGAGCCAATCAAAAGTTTTGACAGACAACTTAGGCCGCGCCCTCATCTCTTCCGCCAGCCGCCCTCTTAGCTCTAAACCGCAAAGGTAGCCCTTCTTTTTTAAGGTTTCCCATTTAGGGCCCCACACGACAAGACCTTCTAGAACTAACATCCAAAAAAGATGTCCTTTTCTTTATAGGGGTCTGGAATACAAAAGTAGAAAGTCAAGAGCTACCTGGAGTAACAGGCAAATTTGCCCTTTGAGTACAAAACGAAGCAGGTCAAAGGCAAACAGTTTTGCCAAGAGAACACACTGGTTATAGTAACTACCCTCTTCCAACAACACAAGAGAAGACCCCAAACATTGACATCACTAGATAGTCGATATCAAAATCAAATTGATTATATTCTTTGCAGCCAAAGATGGAGAAGCTCTATACAGTCAGCAAAAACAAGACCAGGGGCTGATGGTGGCTCAGATCATGAACTCCTTATTGCCAAATTCAGACTTGAAGAAAGTAGGGAAAACCACTAGACTATTCAGGTGTGACCTGAATCAAAGCCCTTACGATTATACAGTGGAAGTGACAAATACCTTCAAGGGATTGATTAGACCTGATAGAGTGCCTGAAGAACTATGAATGGAGGTTCATGACATTGTACAAGAGGCAGTGATCAAGACTGTCCCCAAGAAAAAGAAATGCAAAAAGGCAAGATGGTTGTCTTTGGACACCTTACAAATAGCTGAGAAAAGGAGAGAAGCGAAAGGCAAAGGAAAAAAAGAAAGATATACCCATTTGAATGCAGAGTTCCAAAGAATAGCAAGGAGAGATAAGAAAGCATTCCTCAGTGATCAATGCAAAGAAATAAAAACAATAGAATGGGAAAGACTAGAGATCTCTTCAAGAAAATTAGATACCAAGGGAACATTTCATGCAAAGATGAATACAATAAAGGACAGAAATGGTATGGACCTAACAAGCAGAATAAGAAGGGGTGACCAGAATACACAGAATGACTATACAAAAAAGATCTTCATGATCCAGATAACCACGATGGTAGAGCCAAACATCCTGGAATGTGAAGCAAGTGGGCTTTAGGAAGCATCACTACAAACAAAGCTAGTGGAGCTGATGGAATTCCAGTTGAGTTATTTCAAATCCTAAAAGATGATGCTGTGAAAGTGCTGCACTCAATATGCCAGCAAATCTGGAAGACGCAGCAGTGGCCACAGGACTGGGAAAGGTCAATTTTCATTCCAGTCCCAAAGAAAGGCAATGCCAAAGAATGTTCCGACTACCACACAAGTCCTCTCATCTCACACGCTAGCAAAGTAATGCTCAAAATTCTCCAAGCCAGGCTTCAACAGTACATGAACCATGAACTTCCAGATGTTCAAGCTTGATTTAGAAAAGGCAGAGGAACCAAATTACCAACATATCAAAACAGAAGGGAGTTCCAGAAAAACATCTCCTTTTGCTTTATTGACTACGTCAAAGCCTTTGACTGTGTGGATCACTACAAACTGTGGAAAATTCTTCCAGAAATGTGAATACCAGACCACCTGGCCTGCCTCTTGAGAAATCTGTATATAGGTCAAGAAGCAACAGAACTGGATATGGAACGACAGACTGGTTCCAAGTCAGGAAAGGAGTACGTGAAGGCTGTATATTGTCACCCTCCTTATTTAACATATGCATAGTACACCATACGAAATGCCAGGCCGGATGAAGCACAGGCTGGAATCAAGATTGCTGGGAGAAATATCAGTAACCTCAGATATGCAGATGACACCATCCTTATGGCAGAAAGCAAAGAAGAACTAAAGAGCCTCTTGATGAAAGAGGAGAGTTAAAAAGTTGGCTTAAAACATTCAGAAAACTAAGATCATGGCATCCAGTCCCATCACTTCATGGCAAATAGATGGGGAAACAGTGGAAACAGTGTCAGACTTTATTTTTGGGGGCTCCAAAATCACTGTAGATGGTGACTGCAGCCATGAAATTAAAAGATGCTTGCTCTTTGGAAGAAAAGCTATGACCAACCTAGACAGCATATTAAAAAGCAGAGACAGTACCAATAGAGGTCTGTCTAATCAAAGCTATGGTTTTTCCAGTGGTCATGTATGGATGTGAGAATTGGACTATAAGAAAGCTGAGCGCCAAAGAATTGATGCTTTTGAACTGTGGTGTTGGAGAAGACTCTTGAGAGTCCTTTGGACTGCAGGGAGATCCAACCAGTCCATCCTAAAGGAAATCAGTCCTGAATATTCATTGGAAGGACTGATGCTGAAACTGAAACTCCAATCCTTTGGCCACCTGATGCGAAGAACCGACTGATCAGAAAAGACCCTGATGCTGGGAAAGACTGAAGGCAGGAGGAGAAGGGGACAGCAGAGGATGAGATGGTTGGACGGCTTCACTGACATGATGGACATGAGTTTGAGTAGGCTCTGGGAGTTGGTGATGGACAAGGAAGCCTGGCATGCTATAGTCCATGGCCTCGCAAGGAGTAACATGACTGAGCGACTGAACTGAGTGCTAGAAAAATGGAATCCATTTTTAGTGGGAAACAAATTTCCTAGTAAATGGCAGGGGGCAGGGGCTTAAATTATCATTGTAGATGTACTAATTCTTAGAATGAATGCAGAGTGAAGTGTTGGGGGTTACAATGTAATTTGTCAGATGAAATTGCGTAATAGCTCTGGGAAGACATTCTCTAGTTCATGTTTGCAGCCCAGTCCTAAAGATGGGCAGGGAGAGATGGTAAACAGATAACTTGAGTGGGAACAAATTTTATATGGTCTAGTTGATCAGTGCATATTTTTGTATCATGATGACTTGTTTCCCCACATAAACTTGAAACTGCTAGGACTTGGGTTATACACAGTCAGATGATAAGAACTTCATGTTCCTCAAACCAAAAGCCAGTGCCATGCTTCACATACTGGAGTTCTCACAAATGTCAGAGTGTAAGGACGTTTACTATTACCATAGTTCAGTTTTGTTCAGCAAGTACATGCCAATCCGATAAGAAAGATGCATACTATAAAGGAGAAGGCAAAGTTATTTGATATTTTATGTAGTGGAAATGAGCAGATCCACCAAAAAAAAAAAACAGAAATAGAGGCTGTTGGCCGCCTTTAACCTTAATACACAGAAACTGGTAACCATTTCATACGCAGACAGAGCAGAAAATTAATTGGAATAAAATAACTCTTTCATAATAGGGACTAAAAAGGTAAAATACCTGGTCATGAGAAATTTCAAGTTCTGTGAACAAAATTTTAAATGCTGCTAAGGTTTCTAAAAAGTAAATAGGAAGAGAGCACATCCTTGTACAGTTTTTTGTTTTTTTTTTTTTTAAAGGTTCAAGTTAAGAGAAAGTGAGTTATTTAAATTTATAAAGTCAGTTCTATGAAATACCAAGATTTTGGGGAGGAATATGACAAAAATACACTCAACTTTACCAGGAAACTTAAATGAAAGTGGCAAATGAAAACCACAGAAGTTGTAGAAGGAAGTGTGGATTACTTATAATCCATGTTTATACTTCAAGAATAGTGAAGGCCTTCTATGGGGCACACAAAACCTAGAAGCCAGAATCAGTAGATGTCATATCCATATTAGGAACTTCAGTATCACAAAAATGGTACAAAGTGGAGAAAGTATTTGCCACAACTTGGTTAATGTAACTAGGATTGATTTTCTTCAGACATGAAGAAATCATACAAATTAACAATAAAATGCCTTCAGAAAAATGGATAATGTGAAATTTTACAGTAAAAGAAATTCAAATGGTCAATAAATATGAAAAATGCTCAATTTTGATCAAAAAATTTCAGTGACAAGTTTTTTCTCACCCATCAGATGGGCAGAAGTTACTGTTTAATACGTGGTGTTGGAAATGGTAGGGAAACTGGGAACTCGCATACACTTAATGGAAATATAAATCACGGTAAGGTTTCTGGGGGCAATTTGGCTAGCTTTCAAATTAAAATGTACTGCAGTTTGAGCCAGCAGTCCATTCTAAAGATTTTACCCTACAGATAAGCTTGTGAGAGTTCACCAGGTGTAGTTACAAAGTTGCCCATTGCAGCATTATTTAAAAGGAAAAAATCAGAAACAGTGACCATAAATAGGAGATAGAATAAATTACATATATCCATTTGATAAACTACTATATGACCATTCAAAACACTGGGGTATCTGCTGCTGTTAGCAGATTTTTAAATGATGGAGAGGTTGGTGGGGATGGGATGGAGTGTGTGATTAGAGTCAGGCTGACTAGTAAAGAGGGTTTGTCAGTGGTGAGGCAGGAGATGAAGAGGACTTGGGCTAGGGCAGTGAGCCTGGAGGAGAGGACATACG
Source organism: Oryx dammah (assembly GCF_014754425.2). NCBI lineage: Eukaryota > Metazoa > Chordata > Mammalia > Artiodactyla > Bovidae > Oryx > Oryx dammah. The sequence goes on along the minus strand of NW_024070185.1, from coordinate 60,838,810 downwards.
TGTATTTCATTAATTACACTTTTATTTTTCTCAAGAAATATCTTTTTTAAATGTGTATTTTTTAGTTTATTGAAGTACGGTTGATTTACAGTGTTATTTTCTACTTTACAGCAAAGTAATTCCATTATCTATATATGTATATATACATTCTCTTTTGTATTTTTTACCATTGTGGCTTATCATAGGATATTGAACATAATTTCCTATGCTATATGGTAAGACCTTGTTTATCCATTCTCTATATAATAGCTTGCATCTGCTAATCCTAAACTGCTGCTCCATCCCTCTCCCAACCCCCTTTGCAACCACAGTTTTTACCGTCCCTTTATTCCCCATTGTGATAGTACTAAGCAACATTTAGAGATAAGTCCCAGTCCTCCAGCCTCTGCCAGAGGTGACATTTGTTCAGGTGAACACAGTGTTTTGGTGTCCAGGGGTAGTGTGGCTGCTCCAGTGATGGGGGCGAACAGTGAAAAATTAGGGCCCTGGCGCTGTCTCGTTTTACAGGTATGACCAGGTGACAGCAAGGAGAAGAGCTCCTGACTCCTTTTATTAGCTTCTTTAAGGCAGGCTTTCCTTGGAGAAGGAAATGGCAGCCCATGCCAGTATTCTTGCCTGGAGAATTCCATGGACAGAGGAGCCTGGCAGGCTACAGTCCATTGGGCCTGCAGTGGTTTCCAGGCATAATTTTTCTCAACTGAGGGCATGTTTATCTTTTCTAATAGAAATGTGATAACAAGCCAGCTCCAACTGCAAACAGCCATTGGGCTCGAGTATATAGCTGTCACATTTTCTTCTTCATATAGTCTGTCTTCTGGGAGAACAGCACACAGATCTTGGTATAACATGCCTAAGGAAAAGAGTTTGTTTCTGTTGGCTTCACGTGAGAAAGGTAAAAAAAAAAAAAAAAAAAAATAGCATCAGAGGGTCTTGGGATCATCATGAGGGTCTCTGGTAACGCAGGGCCGAGCCAGCTTTTGTGGCACTGACTGCCACTCATCCATCTCCCTCCACAGTAAGCTCCAGCCAGACACACTCCTAAGGAATGCGATGCAGCTGCTCCTTTGATACGGGGCCTCTGTCTTAGCCTGCTTTTGGCCAAAATGTGCTTCACCCTTATGTACAACCAGAGTCCTATTCACCCTCCAGAGCCCTGCCCAGAAGTCATAGCCCACCCTGTCTTTCCCTCCAGACGGCTAATTAATGGCCCCTTCTTCTGTGGGGCCTTATGCCTTGTACACGTTCCTGTGGTGGCATTTATCACACTGTGATCCAGTCATTTGCATGGCATGTCTCCCCTGAGGCCAAGGTTGTCTTTATCCCTAACCTCTGAACATTACAGGAGTTGAACAAATTGATTGAATTAAAATAAAATCTCTTAATAGACTGAGGAGACCAGTGAGTGTAAAAGCAGGCAAAGAAGAAGAAATTCCTAATAGAAGTAAATGAAAATACCATCTTGATGATGACATCATGTGAGTCTGAATGAAGCAAACAGAAGAACAAGTTCAGAACTTGCTGTGTCCCCAGCAAACTACTGGGATCTTGCTGCTGTACTCTGCAGCTGACTTCTGCCCAGAGCGAGGGTGGGCAGCCATGGCTGGTCACACGTGTGGAAGCAGCCTCAAGGAGGCACAGCAGTTTGCCTTTGGTCACTTGGGAACTTTGTCATGTCCCTCTGTCACTGTTGGCCTTTTGTCCTCCTGATTAGACCTTTAGATTTATCACTGTCTCCAACTAATTCAACTTGAAAAAGACAGAAAAGGAAAATATAGCATTACTATGAAATCAGAAAATATAAAACTAATTTTGGCTTTTCTATTTCTTACCTAAATATATTAATTAAAATGTGATTGTGCCATGTCAATAAAAGTATCCTCCCTTATTTTTTATTTTTTCTGTGATATTTTATTGATCAAAAGAAGGACTCACTGCTATCCAGCACTCCATTAACACCATTAAAAATTCAAATTAATATACTGAGCCTTAAATGTAAACACTCCTTTATTTTTAGTACCTGTATGGCATCCTGTCAGTTGGCTACATCTTCATCTATGCAGTGCGTGCCTTTCTGTTCCACATTTTAATTTTGACTCTGTATTCCCGTTAAGAGCACTGTTGTAATTGTCCTGTAGTTGAGTCTTTGTGTACCTCTTGTGTTAGTAACTATTTCCCTAGGCTATATTTCTAGAAGGAAAGTTAGAGTCGTGTAGGTGTGTTCTGTATGTTCTGTCCCATGTCTGTGGCTGTTGCACATGGGAGCTGAACATATGCTTTCTGATTCTGCACCTCACTCTGCACACTGCTCCACCTTCACGTGATGACATTTCTCTTTAACATCTTCTGTCCTGAATGGTTAGCAGTTTACAGCAGCATGTGTGTGGTATGGGGAGGAAAGAACAATAAATTTGAGAAGGGGGGTTGTTTTATTTTGGTCATATGTCAAAGACCTAGATGGTTTATGTGGCCTATTTTATTCTTGTAATTACTTATAATTGAACCCCTTATATGTATTCTTTTCTAGGTATGTGGTTAAAAAAAAATATCCTAAGATTTACCATCTTAACCAATTTTAAGTATAAATTCAGTAACATTAAGTATATTTACATTGTTATAAAACAGATCTCCAGAAGTTTTTCATCTTGCAGAACTGAAACTGTATACATTAGTGAACAGTATAACTCTGTTCCCACCTCCCCCAGCCTCTGGTAACCACCATCCATTCCACTTTTCATCTCTATGAATTGACTACTTTAGATACTCATCTAAGTGGAATTACGTGGTTATTTGTCCTTTTATAACTGGTTTATTTCCCCTTACCCTCACAGTTGATGCATGTTGTAGTGTGTAACAGGATTTCCTTCCTTTTTAAGGCTACATAATATTCTGTTGTGTGTATATACCACGTTTTGTTTATGCATCCAGACACTGGGGTTGCTTTCACCTCTTGGCTCTGTGAATAGTTCTGTGAACTTGAATGTGCAGAAATCTCTTGGAAACCCTGTGATGAATTCTTTTGGGTGTGTTCCCAGAAGTGGGATTGGTGATGGTATCATATGGTGGTTCTGTTCTTAATTTTTTGAAGAACTGCCATACTATTTTCCATAGTGGTTGGACCATTTTACCTCCCCACTAAACACTTGTTCTTTTCTTTTCTTTTTTAATAGCAGCTGTCCTAATGAGTATGAGGTCTTCATTTGCATTTCTCTGACAATAAGTGATGTTGAGCATCTTTTTGTATGTCTGTTGGTCATTTTGTATATCTTTGGAGAAATGTCTGTTCAAGTCCTTTGCTTGTTTTTAATTATGTTGTAGATGACTGGCAAGGAGTAATCTGGCTTTTTTTAGAAAGCGTATGTATTCCAGGTGTAGGACCTTGCCTTCATTCTATTCAGTGGGCTATGCCTATGTATTTAGGCTTCAGATCTTTTTCAGCATGGTCTGGTACAGCTAGTCTGTCCCAGGACAGCCCACCAAAGTCACTGCCATCTGTGGTGTGACAATAGGAACATGCACTCTGGAGGCAGACTTCATTTCAAGATGCCAGCTCCACCAATTACTAACTGTATCTTTGATGAAGGGGATATTGGTTTTTCATTTGTAAAACTGGGAATGTAATGTTTGTGGAGTTGTTTTTGAGAATTACATATGTGCAAATAGTGTACAGTATATACCTGCAGGCTGTCTTTGACCCTGTTCTCCCAACCTCCACTTCACAAAGTATTTACTTGCTGTCCCATGCCTGTGTTCCCACAATAAATATTATCATAGACGGTATTACACTGAAGTGATCGTCTACCGTGGCAGTCCTCTGTTAGATTGCAAGTTCCTTGTCTTTGAATCTCTAGCACTTAGCAGAGGACCTAGTTTACAGTAGATACTAAGTAAGTGTTAGCAAACAGAATGATTGAATGTGTGTCTTGTTATTTTATTACTTACAAGAGCCCTTTGAATCTGTTTCAGGATAATAGCATGTACCATTATGTAGTTTAGGCATTATATATGATCTAGTCCAGTGGTTCTCAAATTTTTTGGTCCCTTTACAAACTTAAAAAAATTTTGTGGACCACCCCCCCCCCGACCCCGCAAAGAGCCTTTATTTGTATGGATTAATATTCATGGTCTTAGAAATAAAAACAAAATTTTAAAATATTTATTAATTCATTTTAGAATAACAGCAATAAACCCATATACATGTTAACATAAGCAACACATTTTCATGAAAAATATTTAATTATTTTCCCTCCCAAAAATTAATGAGAAATCTGTTTTACAGTTTTGTAAGTCTCTTTAATGTCTGGCTTAAAACGTCAGTGGCATCTCATATCTACCTCTGCATTTGATCTGTTGTGGTAAATTGGTTTGGTTGAAGTATATGCAGAAAATCCAGCCTCATGCAGCTACGTAGCTGGAAAAGGGAGGACCCCCTGGACGGCTGAAAGGGCCTCAGACTGCCAACCCCCCCCACCCCAAATGTAATAAGAGTCCAAAAATTGGAGGAAGGATTAGGGGAATTTTTCATATGTCTAGTACTGTATATAAAGGTTTACCTATTATCATTTTGTTGTTTGTAGGTTAAAAAAGTCCTTTGTGACGGAGAAAGATCTTAAGCAACATGATGGATTCAGAAGCTCATGAAAAGAGGCCCCCAATTCTAACATCTTCAAAGCAAGATATAGCACCTCATATTGCAAGTGTTAGTGAAATGAAGCATTACCTGTGTGGCTGCTGTGCAGCATTCAACAACATAGCAATCACATTTCCCATCCAGAAGGTCCTCTTTCGGCAACAGCTGTATGGAATCAAAACCCGGGACGCGATACTTCAGTTGAGGAGGGACGGATTTCGAAATTTGTATCGCGGAATCCTCCCCCCATTAATGCAGAAGACAACCACACTGGCACTTATGTTTGGTCTGTATGAGGATTTATCTTGCCTTCTCCGTAAGCACATCAGTACCCCAGAGTTTGCAACCCGCAGCATGGCCGCGGTCCTTGCAGGGACAACAGAAGCAATTTTCACTCCACTGGAAAGAGTCCAAACATTGCTTCAGGACCACAGGCATCATGACAAATTTACAAACACTTACCAGGCTTTCAAGGCACTGAAGTGCCATGGAGTTCGAGAGTATTATCGAGGCTTGGTGCCCGTTCTCTTCCGTAACGGATTTAGCAATGTCCTTTTTTTTGGCCTTCGAGGTCCCATAAAGGAGCACCTGCCTACAGCAACAACTCACAGCGCTCATTTGGTCAATGATTTTATCTGTGGAGGCCTGTTGGGTGCCATGTTGGGAATCTTGTTTTTTCCAGTTAATGTTGTAAAAACTCGCATGCAGTCTCAAATTGGTGGGGAATTTCAGTCTTTCCCCAAGGTTTTCCAAAAAATCTGGCTAGAACGGGACAGGAAACTGACAAACCTTTTCCGAGGTGCCCATCTGAATTACCATCGGTCCCTCATCTCTTGGGGCATAATTAATGCGACTTATGAGTTCTTGTTAAAGATTATATGAAAGAAATTGGTTCAGTGCCATTTGTCAACTGAATAGATCTAAGATGGATGCAATTTGGCCTTGTTTCTGATGGGCCAAATACAAATTGGTATCATAAATCCGGGGCACAGTGAATTCTAGGTGAAGCTATTTTCCTTAAACCCCAACAAATTCAGAATAAAAGGTTTCAGTAGGAAATTTTAAAGGTATTTTTTCGAGCGGGGTGGGATTTTTAAAATCATTATCTGAGACCTTTAGGCTAGTTGCCTTATTACTAGCTGTCTCTGATAGCTTTTGATAAGGAAACGAACAGCCAAGGTGTGATTCTCTTTTCCAAAAGTCTTCTGTACTGAAACATAAGTGGCCATGGCCAGCCAGAGAAAAGGCTCTTAGGGTCCCATGAATTCTCAGACTTACTTCTGTTACTCCATTTCTTGCTTCTCTGCTCTTAGGAGGAGATGCAAAAGGTAGTTTTTGTAAACTTAAGCATGTACATGGTAGAACAGTGGAGCAGAACAGAGAAGAAAAATAGTTTATTATGTGTAGGCTTTTCGTGATAAATTGCTTGTATTCATTTTGAAACTAAGCACCTCTTGTGATGCTCATTATCTGAGTTATTTGTCTAGACATGGTAAACTCAAGCATGCTAAGGTTTGCTTTCTAGGGTTGAAAGTTTTCTCTGTAGTTCTGAACGTGACTTTAAACCTTTCCAAAATATTTTTATATTTCACTTATTTCATTGCCAAAAGATCTGGAGACTTAAATTTTGTTGATTTTGTTTCATCCCATTAAGTTTCATATTGCAGGTATCCCCCACTTTTCCAGAGTTTCCTTTATGCCACTTTGCTTTTACATAAGACCTACATTAGTACCTGTTTTCACTAACCAAAAGATGATTTTTTCTTTTACAAAAAGTAATTGCTTCTTCACTCTATGCCATTTCGACTTACAAAAGGTTCCATGGGGATGCAGGGGAAACCTGTAATTGTATTTCAGATCTAGCTCTGTTAAGCTCAACTTCTTTGAATTGTTTTTCCCAACTTAGTGAAGAACTTTGAAGTTTTTTTTTAATTTTTCCTTTTAGTATTAGTTTGTCATGTTCAAGTATCCTATTCTCTTGAAACTCCCTTTAAAAAACAACAAAAGTGCTTCCATTGTATTTTGGAAGTCTATTAAATAATCAGACCTCAGATTTTCTTTTTTTTTTTCTGGTTTCTAAGTGTTCCAGAGAAGGAGGGGAAAAAACTCAGGATAACTTTCACCCACAGTGTTAAGCTGTCTTTTTTATTTTACTCTTGAAAATAGAAACTTCTGTTAGGATCTTTACATTTTGGGAACTCAGTTTTACCATTTTATCTTTGAAATAGTAAGACAGTTTGAGAGGATAAGGCCTAAATAAAGATATTTGAAATATTTTAAATTCTAGAAGTTGGTAATAGCTGGTAGCATAGTTATCCCTTACCTAACAGACAAAACTTTGCTTGTCAAAGGAATCAGATTTTAAAATATTTTCTTCCAGATAAAAAAGCAAAGTAGTTCTTTCATTTGGTATTGAATAACTAGTAAACCATACCAGATATCCTAGAAAAATGGTTTATCAGCTTTTAAAAACTCCACATCTGTAAGTATTATGTAGTTAAGATTGCTTTCTAGCATTTGACATGGGCAGAGCACCTAGTTTTTATTACCAGTCTTTCATCATTCTAGATACTTGCATGTGAATATGTGCACATGCTGACCAAAATAAAATCAGGGCTTCAAGTGATAGTTTACTCAGTTCCTAGACAGATAGTCCAAAAAGGTG